>NC_085138.1:429728657-430039534 GCF_035046485.1 Aedes albopictus
GCTGCTTCTTGCTTCAGTTCTGCCGATATGTTTAGCTTAACACTTTGCAATAAATTTCAGATTTCATCGATTGCTCCGCTATTTTTTTCAAAATTTTGAACAAAAAAATTCTACCATAATTAGAAAATGTAAACAAAACTACTTGAACCACTACGAAGTCACGCACAAAGTTTGAACATCTAGCTTTGCAGCAAGTGTTGGCAGCTGATGTAAACAAAATGAACAGCGTTGCCGAATCGACATATGTAACTTCCGCTTATCTCTATGTAGAGGATTTCTAGTCCAGTCGGGGTGAGCCGGCGATGAGAGGGGTGTGGAGGATGTGTGTATCATACAACAATTAAGTATTATTTTTCAACGTTTACTTTTGCTGCAGCTTTTACACGATGGGTCAGGAGGTGAAGGGGAAGAGATTGTAATGTTTTTTGCTGACTGCTGCCCTGTGTTGAAAGGATAACAAGGAAAATTGCTTTGCTTATGGGAGTTTAGTTTTAACAGCGTAGTCAGTGTGGAGTTTTAGCCGTTTAGCACTCATTTAAGATAAATGACTAAATGAGTTAAGTATTCTATTTGGTAGGAGTTTACTATTTGTTTCCGAATAGAGTTAGGTGGGTCCTAATGATTGTATTAGAGTTCAAATAAAATTGTTTCTATAAGGTGTTGTGCCAAAGCTGTTCAAAGCCATTTTAAATAAGACTTTATTTCTGGCACGGCAAGGGCTGGCAACCGCGATTCAGACGACTTAGAAGGACCTTCAGCCTGTTGCTATATAACTCCGATTCCTACCTCCTAGTTGGCATGCCGAGCAGGAGAAAATAGCTGAAGAATAACTAACTCATGTATGGAAAACCGAATACCCACAACCTGAATGAGGTATTCAGTAGCCCTGCATAAGAGGTAAAATACCTAAAATAATAACTGGTGTGTATTATGTGCATAACGCGTGAATAATTACATAAGGTATGGCAAAAACTTAATAATAATCGGCGATTTTTCCATACAAATAGCGATATTTCCATAATTGAATAATACCTCAAGCAATCCTCCAATCCAACACCAATCCAATAACTCGTTGAGGTATTGTATCAATACCTATCAAATAACTCATATTTTGCGTGACTTTGGAAAATCTTTATGTTCCACAAGCTTATTTGAAACTCAACTTATAAGATATACATAAAAAAGATTGAAAATCGGCTGAAAATTGAAAAAGTTATGACACTTGAAGTGGAAACACGTTTTATTTACGTGAAAATTCAAATATGAGGCGACCAAAGTCCAAATAAAGTCGTTCAACTCCCATACATTGGTTTAAAATTTCAGGGTTCATGAAGTACTAGCTCAAAAAACTATAATACCTTCGCATAATGTTACCTTGCACTCTACTCTGCTCATGTTGCTATGAGCAACGAACTAATGTTTATTCAAATATAAACACGAAAAAATCAAACTCTGGTAGGTAACGTATTAAGAAATCATTTTGTTTAAACTTTTTTAAAATTGTTTTATTTTAGGAAAATGAAACTTTTGACCTTGCTGAGTGGACGAAGGAGTCTCAAAGATGTGCAATGACCTGACAGGATTTCAGCGGGCGATTCCCTACCAGGTGCGGCGTTGCTGCGGCTGAGCGCGCCTAGGTGAAGCGGTTTGTATGGTGCACGAACCCTTAACATTTAACCAATGTTCTTTCTATTTTAGGGTTCACGTAACTGACCTTGAAAAAATGCCCTCTATGCGTGCTGTTGCAAACCTGCTTGCAAACCCTTCCGAAAGTTTCCTCAGATTTGCACAAGGATCTGTATGACGCGAAAGTTCCACGGCATACGAAAAAATACGTGTAAAATTGAGCGCATGAAGCAATCTTGTGTCATGTACTACAAGCAATTAAAATCTCTCAGTAAATATCGATTTTTCTTTTGAATTTGTGCATCAATTATCTAAAAAAAAATACTCCCTGAAATTATCCTGAAACTAAATTTTCTAACTACCAAGGATCTCCTAAAACTCATGACGAAAAAAATCATGAATACCTGCCAAAATTCTCCTCACAGATACCAGACAGTAACAAGGTTCTTCTCCAGAATACCCGCTGAATATCATCCGCTCTCTCAGAATGCCTCTGTATGTTGGAGTACGAGGGAGTCAAGTGGTGTAGAAAATAAAGGATAATGACGACAACACATGAATTCGATATATTAAATTCAGTGTTGAACCAGGAGCTTCGGACTTAAGGACAAACGTCTTGAAATCTCGCTTCAACAGTGCATCAGAACTTCAAACACACAAATCTCGAGAATCAAGCTTCATACAACAGTGCATTTCATTATTCTGTTCTTGCTCACTCGTAATAAGCTTAAAATAAGAAGATCAGGTGCGCTGGTTTTGCTTACGAAGAGATTTGTGCCATCGAAATCGTGAGTAGGTACCAAAGTCGGCCATTGTGGCGGCCATTTCGGGATTCTAACAAGTCTGTCCTTAAGCGTTTCTCCGACTCCACCGGAAGTCGGCCAGCTTCAGTTTCGACTAACGCCAAAACACCCGTTGATGGGAGGCGGCCGCCAGGAAATCTAAACAAACTGGAGAATTTCATTCTATTTCTTCCATTATTACGGTAGTCATAGACTTAGAAGCCTGATAACTTGGAGATGACAAATAATGCTCAGATACCAAAAGCGAAACACTTTTCTGCAAGATAATCATGACATATTGAAAATTGGTTTGCTGTTATAAGCTACTACATCATCGTGAGCTACTGCGTCACAAAGTTAGTGAAAAATGAGGTAGTCAGCCAAACGTCAAACTTGGGTACCGGGGACCAAATGTAGTACTAGAAGTGGTACCCGGTTTGAGCCTTAGTGCGACGACTTAATTTGGACTTTGAGGCGACCTCTAAATCTCAATATTTTTTGCTCAAACTCAGAGGTTTCTCCTTTTATGTCAGGCCCGTGCACAGAAGTGGCGCCAAGGGAGGGGTTTTTTTCCCTATTTCGGCAAAATTCAGAAGGGCACCTAGTGTATGAAGCGTCATAATGGGGCACGTTCGGTGTAGTACTAGATTTGTAGTAATGAGCTGAATTTTTGTATGGTGAGAAGGTCAATTCTCCGTTTCTGCAATGAAATGGTGCAAAAAGTGTGGGTATTATGATTCCTTGCCTAATTTGATGCTGTTTTAGCAAAACTTTGGATAACTATGTTGTTTATGTTGCAAGAAATGGAGAAAACAACAATACTGTTGCCCAAAGTTTTGCTCAAACAGCATCAATTTAGGCAAGGAATCATAATACCCACACTTTTTGCACCATTTCATTGCAGAAACGGAGAACTGATCATCTCACCATACAAAAATCCAGCTCACTACTTTCAATCTAGTACTTCACTGATTGCTTCCTATTGACCTTCTCACCATACTAAAATTCAGCTCATTACTACAAATCTAGTACTTCACATATTGTTCCTGTCCATACTTTCCTGCGCTTCAGCATTTACGTGCTGTCGTTTTTTACTGCGATGGGTTCGTCTCTGTGCTGCTTTTGCCACCCCGTACCAGGTTGCTGATAAATAACCCGAAACCACGACAAACTGTCCATGACAGCTTTTGAGTTTCACTGCTTCCATGTATGCTTTTGAAAGTCATAGCTTATTTTTTTTGTTGGGATTTGAACCACTGCGACCATTACTTTGATCTATTGTGGTATACCCCTGTTTAGTTTCGCATTTGTTCAGGACGACGAGTCACCATTGAGGGTTGACGTCGTTTGCTGATTATGCAAAGTACCCCAATCTGGGATGATTTTGAGGAAAATCAACCATCAAATCGGGATTTTTCAACCAAATTTCAGAAGGATTTCACGGTGTGTTGTGTAGAACAACTTTATAATAAAAAAATAAGTAAGTCTGAAATTTTGCCCAATGATACTTTGGGCCATTTCCTTCAATTTGCTGGGTCGGTGGAAATCATCCATCGGGGGGTCTAGAACAAAAATTTTTTTTGAAGGTTTTTTATGCAAAAACTGTTAAAACCGCATATTGTAAATTTTTGCATCTCCTACAAATAGTCACAACTTGTTTGTCTTTGAAGATAGAACCATAAAAATTTCTGGCGTTTCGAAGTAGTATGCGTAGATGACTGTGTGAAAATTTTATTGAAATATGTTGAATGGTTTTCAAATAATACCAAAACTTTCAAACGCATTCTAAAGCTTAGTAGCAAAAGTCCAACGAAATATCTATATTTTTTTATATATAATAATACAAGAAAAATATTTAATTCTAAGCACCTTGAGTCATTATGATGGCAGTACTGTGAAAACTTGTTTTTCAAATGATGAACAGATACATAGTCAAATACATGAAAGGAATTATTTATTTCAAGAACGTGGTTTTGCGTATACATGTTCACAAGTACAAGTATGCCTGTATTACGAATCCTAAAATAAACTCATTTATTATGATTGCTGAGCATGTCGGCCTTCCCCGAAAAAATATATAAATGTTTATTGGTAAGCCAAGAAAAGCACTCGAGGATTGGGAAACATCTCTGTTTTGAGGAAAAAGTACAGAAGCTAAATTATTTTGAAACTAATGTTTACAAGCTTAAAATTAAATAGTATTTCACCTTAGGGGATTTTTTTTTTATTACCGAACAGGTTTGGACCGAAGGGTCTCCGATTTCAATGAAAATTTCACCAGAGCTACAGGTCGTGGATATATGATCAAATTTGGAATTCAAAAAAATCATAGTGGACTATTTTCCCGAAAAACGCTAGATGAAATTTCCCAATTTTCCCAATTTTTTCAAAATACCCCAAACTTCAAAAAATCATATCTCAAAAACTATGCATCGTAGAACAAACTTTTTTTAGTGAAAACGACGCCAAATTACCTCAGCAATCCGATAAAAATACATTGAGAAAAAAGTTTCTCGGAAAAACTTTCACCATAGAGAAAAAACGTCTAAAAATGCTGATAAAAGTACCGTCTGTATCATAGATTATTTTGAACAAAATTTTTCCTAGCGCAAAAATTAATGTTCTTCATTTCGTTCTTTGACGCCAAAATGGAATCTTTTACCGTTTTAGAGATATAGCCAAAAAACCAACGGCCAGTCGCTATATTCTCATAGGAAGCCATCAACAAAAGCGGCCGTTCACTTGTTGCAACATATTTGCTTCGCGGCGAGCAAATGACATAGGGTATCGCGCCCCTTGGGCGGTGGCTTCTATATTCGTCTGTTTTCCACTATAACTCAGTCAATTTAGATCCAATTGACTTGAAATGTTGTACACGGGTAAATACTATACCTATCTCACCACATTCCAAAAGTTGTGTCAATTGGTTCAAATTTGACTGAGTTATAGTGGAAAACAGACGAATATAGAAGCCACCGCCCAAGTAGCGCGGTTCCCTACGCTAATTGTAACGTAATTTTGACACTAACGTGAATCGGAGTGCACTGACAGCAAATATATGACATTTTAGTGCCTTTTAAATGCAACAACTTATCAAATTTTGAAATTAATGGATTTGTAACTAGAAAGCGTTGCAAATAACAAGTTTACAACGAGCAAACGCATATTTCAACGTATTTTTTTTCAATCAAAGCAATCATATGCCGTTAAAGATGAATGGATATCAGGTAACTATAAGGTCTTTTTACACATGTAAAGCTTTATTTTGTTTTTATAGAGTTTTTGTTGCTTAAATGATCATTGGTATGTGGATTCTTCTATACACCATAAAGAGACATTTTCCACTCAATATTTAATAAATAGCATGGTCTGTGCATAATGTGTTTGTATAATGTGCTTTAGAAAAAACACTAATTTAAAACTTAACGGAACTTTAAGTTCCGTTATATACCATGGATGAGAGGAACAAACATGTACTCCCTAGAGCGGATCTGGTGTGATGGTTACAGCTCGTTACTGTCACGCCGAGGACCTGGGATCGAATCCCACTCCCGTAAAGTGTGGGTCCCGAGATGAACTAGCCTATGGCTTAAAATCTCGTTGATACAGATAATAAAATAAACATGTACTAATTAGTACGGGCAACAAATTAAAGTTTACCATGCCTACAACTTCTTAACGCGCTAATAAAACATTGTTGCTTCAAACCAAGCTTTTCCTGTTCTAAGAAGCGACACAATTCCAACAGTGACGATAATAATATTCAGCAATGGTTAGCAAAGATTAATACCGAGCTCTGTATAGAGCTACTGAGTTGACAACAGTTGAGACAGACGGTACACTGGAGGATCGATTATTACCGTTAAAGTAAGTTTTGACATTGATTAATAGAAAAAACACTGAAATGTAAGATCAATCAATTCATCACTTTTTTCTAACTAACAATTTGTTGTCAAAAAGACTTCATCAGTTTTGAAAACGAGCATGACAAACCCATACTACTACCCATAATATATTCGAATCAACCAATAAATCGGTGCACGGTTCGAATGATTAAAATATTGTCTAAAATTGTTTAATGCTCTAAGATGTCAAGTAAATGTTTAATTTCAAGAAATCCTCTAACGTCCTCATTTTCATTCACAGCCTGTGCATTTACGAAGCTTCATGGGTAAATATTGAATCCTTAACTATCTATATCTTTTGAAAATTTCTAGAATGCTTTCGTTATTTCTGAACGAAGCAAAAGAATTATAATCATAAAATACAACACAACTATGCATTTTTGTTACTTACACAGTTAAAAATGTTATATCATTTAACCTGTAACAAAAGGACCTCGTCGTATCGCACGCATTTTTTCATCAGTTTATAAATTCACAGCTTGCTCTCAGTATGAAGCTTGCGTTCAACATTCCATACAATAAATTGTTTAATGTAAAATTAAGTTAAATAAGATAGAAATTCGTGTGCAATTTTTTTTTTCGTTAGGTATAATTTCAAATATTTTGCTGAGTAGTAACCATTCTCCGTTAATAGTTTTCTTTGTTTTCATTGTTTTCTTAAATTGAAATGGAGAACATATAGGGCATGAGTGCTATAAGTAATTTTACGCTCACCGGTGGCATTAGCTCGTTGTTAACTTGTTATTTGAAACACATTTTAGTTAGAAACCCGATCATTGCAAAACATGACTATTTAATGCATTCAAAAGGCACTCAAGTGCTATATATGTGCTGTCAGTGCACTCCGATGCACGTTAGTGTCAAAGTTACGTTACAATTAGCGTATGTCATTTGCTCGTTGTAAAGCAAACATGTTGCAACAGGTGAACGGCCGCTGTTGTAGATGGCTTCCTATGAAAATATAGCGACTGGCCGTTGGTTTTTTGGCTATATCTCTAAAACGGTAAGAGATTCCATTTTGGCGTCAAAGAACGAAATGAAGAACATTAATTTTTGCGCTAGGAAAAATTTTGTTCAAAATAATTTATGATACAGACGGTACTTTTATCAGCATTTCTAGACGTTTTTTCTCTATGGTGAAAAATTTTCTGGGAAACTTTTTTCTTAGTGTATTTTTATCGGATTGCTGAGGTAATTTGGCGTCGTTTTCACTAAAAAAAGTTTGTTCTACGATGCATAGTTTTTGAGATATGATTTTTTGAAGTTTGGGATGTTTTACAAAATTTTGAAAAATCGTGAAATTTTATCTAGTGATTCCCGGAAAAATAGTCGACTATGATTTTTTTGAATTCCATATATGGTCATATATCCACGACCTCTAGCTCTGGTGAAATTTTCATTGAAATCGGAGACCCTTCGGCCCAAAGTGTTCGATAATAAAAAAAAATCCCCCTTAGTCAAACAATAAGTTAACTCTGTTAAAGACCTCATAATAACATTGAAGTTGTGGGTATGAGTCTACATTAAAACACTCTCTTGATTGAAGAACACAATAAAGAGAACTGAATTCAAAACAGAATTCAGTTGGGTAATATTCGATCAAGGGCAACTTCACGATACTAAACATAGTTTCCGGATTATTCCACGATATTTGACATAGCTGTTAGACCTAAACTTAAGTTTGTCTTTGACTTTAATAGCAATATGTTGCTTATTGCTTATGCCACCATTTATTAACAAATAACTGAAAATAAGTACGGAAAAAATAGTTGAAAGAACGGAGTACTTATTGAAAATGTTTCTACATTAAGCATGAAAATTGGCTGTTCAGCATAAAGCCCAGGAAAAACAATTTGATAACAATGACTTAAATATTCTTATCGATTTGTATATGATGTTTAAAAAATATTTTCTGTGTAATTTAAAACTTCCAAGCATGAGGAAGAGTGATTGATCATTGTTATGGCGTTGTTTACTAGTAGAATATTTTCTACATAAAACTATATGTTTCGAAAAAATAACAAACATTTTTTTTAATCCAAATTATTGGGCCGCGCTCGTCTAAAGCCTTTCGCTTGCAATTTGAGATTTAGATAAGATCTGATTCATTAAAAAAATGAAAAAAAAACATGTATACGCAAAACCACGTTCTTGAAATAAATAATTAATACTTTAGTGAAAAGCTACATAATGGCAGTGTGTGTGTTTTCCTTTCATGTATTTGACTATGTATCTATTCATCATTCGAAAAACAAGTTTTCACAGTACTGCCATCATAATGACTCAAGGTGCTTAGAATTAAATATTTTTCTTGTATTATTATATAAAAAATATATAGATATTTTGTTGGACTTTTGCTACTTAGCTTAGTATTTTAGAATGCGTTTGAAAGTTTTGGTATTATTTGAAAACCATTCAACATATTTCAATAAAATTTTCACACAGTCATCTACGCATACTACTTCGAAACGCCTGAAATTTTTATGGTTCTATCTTCAAAGAAAAAAAAGTTGTGACTATTTGTAGGAGATGCAAAAATTTACAATATGCGCTTTTAACAGTTTTTGCATAAAAAACCTTCGAAAATTTTTTTGATCTAGACCCCCCGATGGATGATTTCCACCGACCCAGCAAATTGAAGGGAATGGCCCAGAGTATCATTGGGCAAAATTTCAGACTTACTTATTTTTTTTGTTTTAAAGTTGCTCTATAAACACACCGTGATTTAGAATACCCTTGGTGAAATATTGTCTTCTGCGCACAAATAGTGCTGGACAGTCACATAACAGATGGTGAGAGGTCTCAATTGCATAGTTACAGAATCAAAAGACATCAGTTTGACATTGATTAATATTTTTCAAATGATATCGTGTCCGGCAGTGCCCCGTGAGATGCCAAATAGCTATGCTCAGAGATTTTTTATTAATTTTTAATAGTTTTTCTGTAGTTTTATCATTCAGAGTTATGAACAGTTTGGATTGTCTTGATGTTTTCGTAGCAATCCAGTTTGATTTTATCATTTGATCCTCTCATCGCTTTACTTCCATTTGTATTTCACATTTGGATACACCACATAATGGTTCTGGTCCTATGAATTGAACTTCAGAGCCTTCTCTGGCAAGTGTATCAGCTTTCTCATTACCTTCTATTCCACAGTGGCCTGGTCCCAGTACAGATTAACCTGGTTTTTAGCTTAATTTGTAAATGTAAAAGGGGATCGGTGCAACATTTTTACTAGTTTCAGAGAGCGAGTGCTGGGGATCAAGCCAATGCTTTTGAGTATGGACATTAGGCACTGTCTATAAACTACGTTGACTTTTGTTCATAAAATTTAACCTAACTCCCCCCACACTAGACTGGCCCAAATACAAAAATGTCGAAAAAGTCTACGGGGCACCCTCTAGAATCGGATGAGAAGTGCAATCTGTGAAAATTTCAGCTCAATCGGTTTAAAACTGAGCTGGCGCAAATGAGTTGAAGGTTTGTATGGGATCTTCAGTCTAAATATGTGGGAAATTGGATGACCTCCAGTCTCTCATTCAGCACGCTGGTTTGAAGAGGTTTAAGGAACAACTATGTAGAAGACCAAATCATGATAAAACTTAATTTAGATGCGGTTTCAGCTAACGAAAGCAGGAAAAGGACATCTTCCCCTCTCGGTTGTTATATGCGGCACGTGGTTGGAGCTCGAAACTTGCGCTCTACCTCATAGGTGGCTATGTTGTCCTTCATTTCAATTGCTCACGCACATGGGCGGATATCGAAACAATAGTCCTGTTCAACGACATAGGTTGAACTTGCTCGAACTTGCTCCATCCCGCTTATTCCTGTTTGTTGACAAATGGGTAAGAGTAGGATGCAGCAACTTCGAGCAAGTTCAACCTACGTCGTTGAACAGGACTAATGAAGAATTACATAGCTGCCTATGATATAGCGCACAAGTTTCGACCGACAAACACGTGCTGCATGTAGCAACCGAGAGTGAACGAGGTAAGATGTCCTCATCGTGCTTTCGTTAGCTGAAACCGCAACTAAATTAAGTTTTATCCTGATTTGGTCTTCTACAATGTTGTTCCTTAGGGTATCAACTACCATTTTTTAAATTCTGAGCCAAATCGAACTTGCTGAACCAGCGTGCTAAATGAGAGACTGTAGGTCATCCAATTTCCCATATATTTGGTCTGAACATCCCATACCAACCTTCAACTCATTTGCACCAGCTCAGTTTTAAACCGATTGAGCTGAATCTTTCACAGATTGTTCTTCTCATCTAAAGGCACGATTGTAGAGGGTGCCCCGTGAATTTTTCCAACCTTTGTTTCTCGCCATACAAATGTGGGCCGGTCTACCCCACACCCTTTAGGTTGTTCATGGACAGACCACAAAGATACCTTCTTGTTTTTCGTGGCTATGATTATCAACAAGGGGCTGTGCATAAACCACGTGGTCATTTTTCTGGATTTTTAATCCTCCGCTGCATATTTTTTTGTTTATACAAAAAAATGTGTGAGCTGTGGTATTTGCCCAAATAGACAGGAAGTGGTAGTGAAAACTCATCAATCCAAAGCTTTTAAGTTTGACAATGAGGTGACAAGAATAGTTTTTTTTTCAAATATTATTGAGCCACATAAGATGCTGTAATGCAGCAATAGTATACATCGTAAATCGTACAAGATAGCACTTCAAGTCGTACAGTGGTATTATTGTTTCGCCAATGTACGTATATTGCCTCCACTTTTGTGCGCATAAGGTACTTTTGCTGCATCTTATGCGATGTGACTTTCCCGTTAAACGTGTAAATTAGTTGTCAAGTGAGGATATTGATGTAAGACTGTCGTTTTTGTTTCACTCCGATTGAAGGTCCATTAGGATTTTCCATTCGCGCGATATCCAATGCGACTGAACGAAAAACTGCAACTGCTGGGGCAGGGGATCAAACACATGACCATCCACTTAAGGGGCCATTAGACTGTTTGTCATCATGACAAATATTTCCCATTGAAGTCCGACATTCGTCCAAGGTTGCTATGATTCACGTTGTGTTGGTTATTTGTTCGGCTTGTTCGGCCAAATACGTGCTATGTCTAATGGGACTTTTAGGGACCGTTTATAAATCGCGTGGACTTTTTGGGGGGAGTGGGAGGATGGCCAAACTCTACGTTCCATACAAATTTTAAAATTTTTGTATGGGCAATAGTCTACTAGGGGGAGGGGGGGGGGGTCTGAGAGGGCCAGAATTAGGTCTACGTGGTTTATGAACTGCCCCTAGTGAATGTGCTGCCCATTACGCTACGGGCCCCGATGTATGAATGAGTTGTATATGTAGGAAAGAGGACGGGCGTAGATAAAAAGCTATAAAATAGAAGGAAAAGGACGAGTCAGCGATTAAACTTAGTACCTTCTGCATACAGACAAGATCAAGATAGTTATCCCAAAAGCTCGCTTAAATCCAACTCACAACATCAACAGATCCAGAAGTGACAGTGGTCAGTTTGCCATCCAACCAAGCCATCAACTAATGCAGCCAGCACAAAGCAACTGTCAATTTAAAGGGAAATTTTCTATTTTCATAGGAAAGCTGTCAGCCACATCACACCGAGCAACAGCAGGTTCCCAAATGCAGCTTGGTCTGTCCGTCTGTTCCCACGTCCATTTGGTGATGGGGACCAGGCAAACCAGGGGTCGTACTCGGGCCACCGCCAGCACCAGAGGGAGGACGGACTCGTGGATAGGAGGAAAAGCTTATTTCTTGTTTGTATACCGCCAGAATGAAATTAAAATTGATGGCCCGGTGCTGGCTCGCTTCGGGTGTGCTGCTGTGCATCAGACTATAGTATAGCAGTTTGTGCAGGCTTTGGCAGTTGATGGTATCTGCTGGTGATAGTCGAAAAAAATCAATTCGCTCCCGATCTCGACTGCTGCTGCCGTTTTTGGCTGGGGGCTTCAATGTTTGGGTGAGTAGAGGCATAGGGTGGTCTTGCCCTGTAAATTCATTGCTTAGGACTCCTAGAAGCTTTGACGTGAATTTTTGAGGCCCCAAATACTCTATGACATTGAATGCTTTTCCACTGGGCTGAAATATTATCGGAATTGAGACGCGTTAGGTGTTTTCTTGATCAAGATCTTTGGAAAATAATCTCTTCACTGCAACTATGTATATTGGTTTTATTTTATATAAAGTAAATCCGAGTGATCTTTGCCTGACTATCAATCGATACCCATAATAAACTTAATTGCACACCTTTGGAAAGTCGTTATTCTTCGAAAGTCTAACGTTACTTAAGATGTTCTAGTTTGGAACGTTTTTAAATTGATGGACCACCCTAGAAAGTCCAACTTTCATTTTTCTTTCTTTTGGACAGCACTAGTCTCAAGATAATTCTATTCAGTTGAACTTTTTCCCAGTTCATGTGAGAGTAGTTTTTTTTTTTCAACGACAATCGTTAGATTCGTTTTCCCCGATTCCATGTGTCCCTTTCACAGTCAGCTGAGCGACCGAACAAATTGCGTTTATTGGTGTCACATGGCATGGTATTTTAGCGAATCGAGATCGAAGCGCTCACAGAGACTGACGATAGCCGCACATATTGCTTCATTGGTACTGCATGTGCACAGAGTAGTAATTTTGGAACCTACGCTTTAAGCTGTTCTACCGGTATTCCGCGGGTTGATGTCATCTGTTTTCACGGACCACTCTGAAAATGGCCAGGTGGCTACGCACACAAAGTATCGCTGATGAATGTCGATTGAAATCTGGCCGCTTTTTGCCGACCTGATTGAACGGCTCGATAGCGAGCAAATTAAATGCTTCTGGTATGCCAACTCACTGCTCTTTGAAGTTGCAGGAATATTTTTTGTTTCACAAACAGAATTGGTTTCCCGCCAACGAACCAAATTGGAACGCAAATTGAAATTGCTTAAACGAATCAATCGGTATCGTAACCATTGCTTAATAAAACTTGATGGAATTCACTGTCATACAAACATTAAAAAAAAAATCATTGCTTTGTCAAAATACGTAGATAACATAATTCTGATTAAATTTAAAACTTCAATATCCACACTTGAACCTCCATCAACCGATCATTAGTTATCGGATTTACAAAAGTGACTAGCAGCGATCTCTTGAAGCATCAAGTATACGATTCATATTCATACATCCTCATGCAACCATGTTCTTTCTAGTTGTAAGTCCAATCAATGCTTAACCCGAGCAACACGACTTGTTTCAAAGCCAGTAACAGCAACCTTAGTGCAATTTATTCACTGTCCGTATTGTACACGATAAAATGCAATTGCTTCTTCTTTGAAACCCAAAACGCGTAGATTCTGAATCGTTATGCAACTTGAATGAGAGGGAATGACAAAAATGCAAAAAACAAAATTGTCAGACTCGAACCATGGACACCAGGAGTATTAAGTACTCACTTTACATACTACACCAAACGCTCTGTGAGAAAATTGCTGCTAAACACATTTATTAAAGGTACTGTTACTTAATTGCACCTTCTATGTGACAAGTTAGAGAACTGTCAAAATGAAAAGAAGCGCAAGTTTTCCGCAACATGTTTGGAACATAATTTGAACAAACAAAGCGGAGTTAGATGTTGCATGACTGTAACGTAGCACATTTAATGCAAGCTGACTGTTTTATCTCTTGGAAGGAATATGTAAGCTCCGCCTCTACGAATGGATGTCAAACACGAGGTATTTGGTGATTTCTATGAAACAAAACCGAAACTTTATGAAATTCGGAGTTTAAATGCTACTCAATTGATAAGATGGAAATTTCGTGTGCTTCCAGTGCAACTCATGCAGACCAAAACATAGAAAGCCACATTTTGGATGATGTTGCAGGTGCTGCTTGGGAAGGATCTCCAAATCACTTCCATATTCAGGTGATCGAATCTACAAGGACTAGGGTACAAGGACTAGGGTATTTTTAAATAACTTGGAACATAGATTTGCTTACACAGTCTTTTGCAACTTTCCTCTGCCAAGTTTCTATGGCTGTTTAATGTGTCAAGAAACTCTCTTGAGTTAAGTTCATCGATTCTACAAACGTGACTATTGACTTCTAGCTGTTTCAAACAGTGTTTGTATAATCACACTCAAATCCCAAATATGAGCCTCTCTCGCGAGATCTAGCTCATGCCAATGAAAAGATTAATAATTAATCACATTTTAGTCCAATAAAATATATTTGAAGTCAGGTTTGAAGTTGTATAAGTAAAAAATGAGCACAGCCTTGAAGATTTTTGAAAACAAATCATAAATTGCATTATTTAGAACAATGTTTGGACTAATCGAAATTGGCTTACACACTTAAAATCAAACCTCGAGCTCGGCAGAAAAATATGCTGACTTCAATCGGCAAACCAACATTTTGCTGACATTTCAGCAAACAGAACATGTTTGCCGAGATTGTCTAAAATATTTTACTGAGATATCAGCAAATGATTCGAAAACTCGAAAAAGTGACAGCATTTTTTGCCGAGTTTATCAGCAAACATAGATTTTACTGAAATCAGTAAACGAGATTACTGAAAATTCAGCAATTTTATTATCCATTGCCGAATTTCGGCAACACAGCTGTCACTTTTGTCGCCGCCACCTCGGTGGAAAAAGACAAACAAAAATAAATCAGTGCTGCACGGAGATACCCGAAAAATGGAAGAACACTGAGCTCAGAAAAGTGTAAGTAAGTATTCAAGAATGAATTTATTCTGTAAATATTGTAAATATTGGCAATTAATGTCCATTTACAATTTATTACAGGTTGGCGGCATCATAATTTTAATACTGCACAGTCGCGTTCGAGGAGCTGTCTGGTGTTTCCCTGCATGATGCTGCCTTTGGAGTAAATAAGGAATAACTGTCGCATGCCGCAAAATCGTTATTTTTATTGCAAATGTAAACCTAAATAAATATGCGTAGCAAAATTGTTCCATCGTATTTCCAAGCGGGTGCAAGATCAATGAGCAATCATTTCATTTTGATTTTTTCCTTTTTGATTCCAAAACAAAAACAAAACACAACATGCCGAGATTCAGCAAATATTATTGCTGAGATTTCGGCAAAAATATCGTTAGCTGTCAGTTATGTGATTGCTGAGATCTCGGCAAATCAATTTTTTGCCGAGATGGTTGCCGAGCACTCGGCGGTGCCAATCTCGGCAAACGTTTTGCCGAGATTCGGCAAAAAAAACTTAGTGTGTATATGACATATCATTAATAATGCTGAATAATAACAAAAAAAAATGAAAATATTATGATTACGATTACTGATTTGTGATTATGATTAATCATTTTTGATAGTTACCCGAGCAGAAGGAAATAACAACTCTATAATAAAATGCGTTATTTTGGCAAAATAACTGAGCGATGGAATCAGTTATTTTCATGTTATTAATATAACATATTATGTTATAAACATGTCTGTCATAAGCGGCAAAATAACAAAAATCATAACAAAAAAATGTTCCTGGAAGACCAATTTGATAACATGTTTTGTTGGTTTCAATAACAACTTAATAATAATGAATATAAAAATATTCCAATAACAAATTTTGAACTTTCGAAGTTATTGATAATATTTTAAAAACAAAATTAGTTATGATCGCAATTATGATAACCATGTACTCATTATCAATCAATAACTAAACAAAATTTCTTAAATACACCTGAAATATAATAATGTACCTTATGTTTAATATTAGGTATGGTAAATGCCACGAGGGAGGAGTGCCCCACGCTATGTCTGTACCAGCAGATTATAAAAATTGAATGTACATCGGGTTTCTTTCCACTAAACATCAGTATTCAAGTTATATTTTCATTTGCAGAAGGTTTCAAAATATTCTATCGGTGAAAATTTTTCCATACATTTTGTATGGGAGAGAAATTGACCGAAAATGACAATTGGGTTTTTAAATTAAGAAAAAATCAATGATTTTATATTTTTAAACGAAAGAGCACCTTTTTCTAAGCCTCTATGATTTTTTTCAGATTTTTAGAACTTTGTTTTGATACCTAAAATCAATTTCAAAAAGATTTTTCGAAATCACCTTTTGACAGCTGGCCCACTGCTTGACAGCTCCGCCCAGTACAAAATGCGACGAGGGGTGATTTGACAAATCGCTCCCATACAAACTTCAAGTTGATTTTTAAATAGGTTCCCGGGCACCAAAATTCATGAAAATTTGGATTTCGGCTCAGTTTTGCATGCAGATTCAGAATATGGAACTATCTCAACACCGCTAAAGAAGCCAATTGCATGCAAATTTGTATGAAAAACAGCTAAAAAGATGAAAAAATCCAAATTTCCCCGATGAAATATTTTAAAAGTTTCTGCATATGATAATATAGCATGAATTCTGATGTTCTATGGAAAGAAACCCGATGTACATTCAATTTTAATAATCTGCTAGTTCAGACATAGCGTGATGCCCTCCTCTCCCCATAATCGACCCAAGTTTGTGAATTTCCCCAGAAGACTTGTCTGAAGTTTATGGAATCTTTCTATGTAACCTTTCAATAAGTTCCTCTTGGAATTTTGCTACTGATCGAAAACACGCCAACGGCCCTTCTTGGAATCGTGAAATCGTGTTCTTTTAGATACAGGTCGCTCATCTCCGCTGATCAATGTTGACTCTACTATCCATAACACTAAAACATAAGACTGAGAAGCTGGTATGCTACCAATTAGGATGTAAGGCCAGAGAGAAGAGAAGAAGAGAAGAGAAGAGAAGAAGAGAAGAGGAACAGATGAGAGATTATGCATAAGCTCTCCATAACAGAATGCTGAAAATAACGTAAGTCTAATGATGTAGTTTTGATTTCAAAAAACTTGTTATCGTTGTGGTATTGATGATTAAATATTTTTGCACACTCTATAGCCCAATAATAACTAAATTTGTTTTACAACAAAACATATTATTTAAATGTTATTTAATGAACGTATTCCAATACCGTGCTCATAACAAAATAAGATTGCCCTACAAAAGATGTTATGGAGAAGTAATGCCTTGATAAGATAATGATAACAAACCAAGATATAAAAACAGGTTATGTTATTTCGTAGTTATTAATTAGATATTCTCCTCTGCTCGGGTATCAGTGATCATGGTCAAATTAATTGTATTGTTATCCGAGGTTAAATATTAAAACCATTCAAACAAAATTTACTAGAAGTGGTATTTTCTTCTGCTGCGGAGTTAAAATTTAACTGGAAACAAAATAATATAATCAGTGCTTTGATTGGAGTCAACCGCAGTGCATGGCTCTACCCCATTTGGCATAATGCCATTTGGCATAACGCCGTTTGGCATAATGCCATTTGGCACAATGGTCATTTGGCATAATGCCGTTTGGCATAACACGAAGAACAGCCTTCTTCATAAGAATGTGCATAATATATGTTATGCCAAATGGCTTTTATGCCAAATGGCATTATGCTAAACGGCGTTATGCCAAATGGGGTAGAGCCCCGTGAAAAACTCCTCCGCGTCAGTGATCTCATCTAGGTTCTTCAGCTTTAGAGTCGCCTCCACTATAACAGCCCTCTCCACCCCTTCGCCAAGGACCTCTTCCGCCAGACTTTTGTAAGCGGCGCTCTTGCGATCCTTGTCACGCTTGAGCTCCAGGATCTTTTCACCCGTACGAGTACGTCTAATACTGCGCACGTCGGCTCCCAAATCTACGAGCGTAGACTGTTCGGTCTTGATGACGAGCGCGTCGCCCTTCACTCGCTTGGCACCTACTCTTGTACGCAATCTTGGTTTAGCGTCCCTGATCTCCTCGATTCGCTAAACTTTTGTCCAAGGAGGATCTTTCCCTACTCTGTGGTTGCTGAGGGCCTAACAACGGTCGCAACCCCCTGTTCCCTTCCATCCGAAACGGGCAAACCTTTTCATGCCCACCCTTCCCAGCTTTCCGAGACGCCTGGCTAGTGTCCGACTTACCGGAATTGCTGCCGACCTTCGGAGTTAATATCCGTCTAGACTTGTGGGCACCGCCAGAAAGCTAACCTGACGGCTGCCTCACCCGCTTCTACGAATGCTTATCAAAAGCAGTCGCATCCGCCACACTTTACCATGGGTTTATGAAGGCCTTGCTTGGCTGTCGTCATTGACTATCGAAGTCTCAACAGCGCCTGCTTGAGGTCCTTGCTGATGTTAGACTTCAAGGACGACAAAATCAATGCTGGAGTCAAGCTGCTGCGCAGCCACCTCCGTCGCAGAGAGCCCATCTCAGTTCTTGTGAATGGCCCTCATCAACCACGTTCCGTCCAATACCTCACCCGACAAACTAGCCGGAGAGGAAATTGGGTTGCCGATACGGGCACTGCGTGCACTGCATCCTACTCCTTCTTCTCTTCTCCTTAACGGAGACCTAGCCAATCCGCTTCTCACGAAGGGGTTGACTTCGCCACGGGTCGCTTGACACCTAGAATTGGGGTTAGTAGTCCTATTCTTAGTCGGCAACTACACGGCTGACTCGCAAAAGGAGGTTGGGGATGGGGACTCGTAAATCCCCTGAACTACGCCCCTGTGGCCCCGTCAGTCTACTGGATTGCATCTAAGCCCGCGGCTGGTCCCCGGTAAGTGCCGGGGCAGATGGAAACCCGGCTGTCAGAAACTTCTTCTGGTATTCTAGTAGCCTGAGCCTACAGCCTTGGTGGTTCCGGAGCGACGTAGAGTTTGGCAGTAATGGAAATGTGTTTAGTAGGTCGGAGGTGTAGTCCTGTCTTCTACTTTGTCTGTAGGAGGTGGTCCGCAACCCCACACTACCTGTACAGATGTATGTAGAGCAAATAGACCTCTCATTGCTTAAAAAAAAAAATGTACGAGAAAGACACGTCTGGACAGTTGTTAATCGACCTGGCAGTCCAGCTGAAAAGCCATGGCATTAGCATCTCGGCATGATCCGTCAAGAGTTCAACTCATCACCCGTGTCAACACCGAACCTCTATCATTCCCGAGCAGAAGGGCATACCTTACAAATACCATGCGAAGAGCAACATGTGCTCTAATACCTAAAATTGTTATTGCTGCGTTATTCTATGAAATGTTATGAGAACATCACAATAACAGTTGGAGGTTTTTGAGCAGAGTTTGGTATTGATGTAGTATTTGTTGATTTAGCAGTGAAAATAACCGAAGAACAAGATTTGCTATTACATCATGAAGTCATCGAACAAATGAAACATTTAATAATAAGAAATGCTTTTAGTTTGTTATTCAATAACTTTGGGATAACAAATACAGCACTTGAAATTTTAGGTATGCATTCATTATTGAAATAACAAGATTTGTTATTTTCTAGGTGTTCTTCTTCTTATTTATGGCTCGACGTTCGCATTGGAACTAGGCCTGCCTCGCTTCAACTTAGTGTTCTTAATTGCACTTCCACAGTTATTAATTGAAGGGCTTTCTTTGCCTGCCATTGCATGAATTTGTACATTGTGTGGCAAGTACAATGATACACTATGCCCAGGGAGTCGAGAAAATTTTCCCGACTGGAACGGGAATCGAACCCACCGTCTCCGGATTGGCGATCCATAGCCTTAACCACTAGGCTAACTGGAGACCTCTAGGTGTTATTTAAACAAAATTTTGGTATTCGTTTTTGTTATTTTGCCTCTTATTACCACCTAATGGAGGGCATATCAAGGTATGGTAGTATTTAAAAAAAATACCTTGATATGTTATTCTCTTGTCATTTTCTTCTGCTCGGGTTGCAAGAGAGAAGAGCCTTCCGAAATTAAATAGTGCCTCAGGGGCCACTCACGTATCAGCGGCGATGCTGAAAGCTTAGCCGAATATCGTTACAATTCCGACTGACTGGATGCAGTAGATCATACCTAACCCTTTGACGGCAGCAGGCACGGCTGCAAACCGCATGATCATGAGTGGGTCATATTGTCACGCTCCGTATCATCTACAAGGGTGTCCCTGTGAAAACTGTCGGTGTCATTGTACAAGACAATTTCGTGCGGAGTACTGCACAACGGTGCCAACTTTGACTTGGCTGATGGCATTGCTCTCTTAGGTCAACGATGTTTTAATATGTAGAGTAAGCTCTATGATCTTGTCGATAGCTCTTCGGAAACAGGTCTTCCCATCAACGTCAAAAAGACCTATTTGTTGGATATACTTACTTTCAGTCCTGGGCACCCATCCTGGGTGATTGCCAGCCATCGCCTTGACCTGTGGCCAGGTCAAATTTCTGTCGACTTGCTTGATTTCGTTATTGAGGCTGCGCCGCCATGAGCCTCTGGGTCTGCTTCTGCTGCGATGTCCTGCTGGGTTCCAGTCTAACGCTTGTTTGCAGATTTCGTTTCCGCCCCTGCCTGCGTAGTGTGTGGTTTCACTGGCGTATAGCAGCACAGATTTCACGTTTGAGTTGAAAATTCAGATTTTGGTGCGTCGACTAATCTGGTTGTTTTTCCATACTTTTCTTAAACTCGCAAAGGCAGCCCTCGCCTTCTTGATCCGTGCACCTACGTCGATCTTGGTGCCGCCATCGGCCGCCATTTGGCTACCAAGATATTGGAAGCTTTCAACATTCTCTACTGATTGCCCAGCTACCGTAAAAATAGAAAGTGTTTACATCCAACGATTTGGTCTTGTTGGCGTTGATGGTAAGACCTGCCGCTGAGGAGCGATTGGCAAGATCATCGAGCTTGCTCTGCATATCAGAGCGCCGTTGAGCTAGGAGAGCAACGTCATCAGCCAATTCGAAGTCATTTAGGTGTTCCATTGTAATGGGCTGCCACAGCAATCCACGATTTGGTTCACGGTCAATCGCACCAACCAGGATCACGTCGATTACGAAGAGGAACAGTAGCGGTGATAGTATACATCCTTGCCTCACTCCAGCAACGACCCGGATGAGATTGGATAAACCACCGTTGTGCAGTATGTATTCTGCACGAAAATGCTCTGTACTGTGCATCAATTTGGCCGATGATTTTCTCAGGGACACCCTTGCGCCTGAGGGCTTAACACATGTTTCCGTGATTGAGACGGTCTAAAGGTTTTTTGTAATCACTGAACACCAGGTAGAGAGACTCTTGGAATACATTGATTTGCTCCAGAATGATACGGAGCGTGACATTATGGTCCACACAGGATCGTCCGGCACGGAATCCTGCTTGCTGCCGTCGGAGAGCTCCGTCAATGTTCTCCTGTATCCGGTTAAAAATCACTTTGCAGAGGACTTTGAAGAACGATATACAGTAACATGATGCCCTACCAATTATCGCATACAGTCAGGTCACCCTTTTTTTGGTACCTTTACTAAGACGCCTTGCATAAATGTCGTATGTTGCGGAATAATTGATGCATTAGTTGTGCGGATACTACGGGATCAGCTTTGAGCATCTCAGCTGATATGCGATCGACCCCTGGGGCTTTGTTCGATTCCATGCTACGGATGACTGTTTCTATCTCTTGCACTTATGGAGCTTCGGTGTTGACACGGGTAATGCGTCGAACTATTGCAGATCGTGCTGCGGATATTCCGGAAGGTGGAAGCGTAGACGAACAATAGAGCGCCATCAAGAACGCCTTCATCGCCACCGGAGAGAATACCCAGGTAACCACTGTAACCGTTCGTAGAATAGCGCTCGAGGTGTTAAAAACTTGGCGGCTTAAGCGCCACTCTCATGGATGAGAGACCACCAGTTCAAGTTGAATTTGCCCGACTTTTGTTGACTCTTTCCCTCAGGGGACTCTCGAACGGTCGCTGGTTAAAGTTTAATGAAACTATACAAAAAATACTTACACTAACTCCGGGATTTCGCTACTACTCTCCCCTTTCAAACGCAAAAAAAGAAAACCTTAAGCTCGCTCAAATTGCTGAACGCTGTTACGCAGTAGGCGAAAGCTCAAAATTCTAACTGAGTGAGAAGCGGAAAACCAAACTTAACACCGTAATTGGAGTGAATAACTCAGCACCGACAAACGGAAGCAATCAAAACACAAACTCAGCTAGATTTCAAACAATTTCGCAAACTTAACTTTATTAGCTCATTCGGGTTGGACTTAAAGTTGTTCGATACGGAATGGAAATGAGCTACTAAATCATGGCCATGAATAGAGGAAAAAGCTCACATACCTGCGCAGGATTTTCTTACTCGGTGAACTCGTTGACACGATGACTCGAAGGCTTGACACGATGGCGTCCTCGCTCCTCCTGATTCGGTGGCGATGGCGGCGTTGTAACGATGCCGCTGGCGCTGCTGATTGGCGGCAGCGATGGAGGTCGAGCTCGTGCGGTATGGCCGAAACTAAAGCTGCGGGGGTGAGTGGCGGCTGGGCGGAGGCCTTCCGACTTTGTGTAGGACGAGAACGTCCGGATTCGCCTTCCTCTTCAGAGGGAAGCCCCTTTTCCCAATCGACCCGGCTTCGCGTACCTTTCCGCTATGACCGAGCGGAGTCAAGGGAACTTCCAACCGTCGATTCAGGTCTCGATCCTGCGTACACTAATTGGCGGTGTACGGGGATCGCGTTCTCGATCGAAAGATCCAGGGGATTGTAGCTTGTCGGATCTTCACCGGCGGTTGATTGGCGACCGCGGTAGTTTTCGCTTGATTTGACTAGCGACTTCACTCACCCTCGTTTGACTGCCTCCGAAAGGCGGGCCTTGACGAGTGCACGAGCTCCAAAATGTCCGTGCTCCACGGACGGAAATGGCGGGCCCTGGTTTCGCCACAAAAGATTCCCCGATCCGACTCCGGTCGAATCCACAAAACTCCAGCCCGTACCAAAAAGCGCTTGGCGCTGTAAAGTCCAACGCGAAATCACAAATTAATTATCTATATCAATCTAAAACACAATTTACTACAAATTACCTTTCTATACGTTTCAACGAATTCACTAATAGAAATTTCGCGGAATTGGTCAGATATACTGACGTTGGCAACGAAAAACTGTCGATTAAGGAAAATTATGGTCAAGAACTTAATAGCACTAGAAATTCACTCCAATCATTCATTACCTTTGTCTAAAAACCACTATTTAATCTTCAAACTTCAAAAACTTCAAATTTAACTCACTATACTTCGAACTCTCGCGATACTTCTATCCACCAGCCGTACTTGAGCGATAATGATCGAGCTTAAGATCTATGGCAAGCATGTAACTTCATCTTGAACTCAAATCTATTATTTCGAATATTGCGCCAAGCAATTTTAGGATGGCGACATTGAGTTCACACCATCGGTGAGCCGACAAAAACCGAGTACATAAACCATTATAGTCGGGTTCATGCCCAATTCATATTGGATAACAGTTTATAGCACGATCTTAGTCAATGCACAAACCCGCAGTCGACATGAGCAAATTCAAATGTTGTCGTACTGATGACGTCATTTTGACTCTACTTAACGTTTCGTCCTAATCGATTTATAATAACATTACTCTAATTCAGTTTATTCATTTTAATTCAGTTTATTATTTTACTTAAAAAAGATAAAAACGTCAAAAGCTATAATTACATCAATAAAATTCAAAATAATATTTTGCTTAAAAAGACAAAAAACGTCAAACGTTACACCACTAAGCATTTGAATAAGCCGTGTATCAGCCCGTATTACGCATTTAAACTGCTTGCTGCCCTACAAAAGCAGTTCGAATGCATATCTGCCTTGAGTTAGCATAAGCTGTGCTGCTCAAAAGCTTTCGGCTGTTAATTAGCATTTCAACTGCATGAAGTGGTTTCACTTGGGAGCATACAGAATGCTTTTCAACTGCTCTTTAAATGCTAGGAGCGAAAAGGTTGGGAGATATGTTACGCATTTGGCAACACATTTTGTCTCTCTCTTACAGAGCCTATGCTTCTGTTTACAAATGTGTGCATCTTATTTGTTTCTTCATTTTCCCCTACTCATCCAAAAGCACCAAAGAAAACATTACTGCAGCTGGATTGGATTGAGAACTTGTCCATCAAAAAATCATTCCAATTATTTATCATTTCGTCGGAAAATATGTGCCGAATAGGTGGATGCTTTGGTGGATCATAGGATTGTTTGAAAGAGGGAAGAAACAATCATATTCCACAGATATTTAAAAGAAGGGATTGTAATGCTCTACCACAATGAAATACAAGTTTTGGATGTTGAATCTGAAGCTGTTATCGAATCATTCTTTATATTGGCGATTAAATCAACGCACGCCACCGGGACAGCTTTAGCATTGTGGATCAGGAGCAACAGAATCCGAAGCAGATATGATTAATCAATCTCCGGATCGTAAGTTCAAACCTACATCACTACAAAATTCAGCAAAAAAGTACCACCTAGCACCGGCTGGAATATGGAAGGACGATGAAGCGGGGAAGCAGGCTGAGAGAACGAGAAGCAGACGTCAATCTATTTTTGTTTTTTTCTTGCTCGACGAGGCGTTACGCTTCTTTGACATTTTGTCACGACGTTCCTGAAGGGATAGCACTAAGACAGCCCGCTATTTTGCCAAAGCCTGCCGTGAGGTAGCACTATAGGCGCATATATGGCTAATTAGCATTAAACGCCTTGTCGTAAAGGCTACTATAATGCTGAAGGAATGCTATTTTAAATGCTTACTGGTTACTTGGGTAATTTGGGTGAGCTACGCACCCAGAGAAAGTATAGGATCACCGATAGGAAGATAGAGAAACGAAGGAACGCAAAACAAAGGCGCGATAGAGTGAGCAAAAACACGAGGACCCAAAGCCGTAGCCCGTCAGAGCTATCCGGCTCTCGAGAAGGAAGTGAAACGCTCATATAGGTAGCACAAAAGAGCGTGAGCGGACTCCCTAGACGACGAAGGAGAGAAAACCGCTAACACCGGCGGCATCCGTCTCCTCTGTGATGTGTCATGTCGCTTTAGTGGGACTAAGATTAATGCGATACCCGTGAAAGACACCTTTGGACAGATATTGACCTGGCCGGTTAGTTGAAACGCTGGCTTGAGCACTTTGGAAACCTTTGGAAGTGTCGGCCACGTCATCAACACCTCAGCATGATCCGCTAGGGGTTCGACGCATTACCCGTGTCAACACCGAAGCTGCATCAGTGCATGAAATCGAACAGGGCCCCGGGGGTCGATCGCATATCAGATGAGATACTCAAATATGACCCCGTAGTATCTGTACAACTGCTGCTTCAATTATTCTGCAACATATGGGGAACCGCACCATTTCCGGCCGACTAGATGAAAGGCGTCTTAGTAAAAGTATCAAAAAAGTGACCTGACTGTATGCGATAATTGGCGGGGCATCATGTTACTGCATATTGATCTCAAAGTCCTCTGCAAAATGATCCATGCAAACAAGAGTTAGATTGGAACCCAGCAGGACCCAGCAGAGGCAGACCCAGAGGATAATGGCTGTGCAGCCACAACAATGAAATAAAACAAGTCGGCACAAATTTTACCTGGTCACAGGTCAAGGCGACGGCGCGAGATCTTTCAATTCGGCCCTCTGCACCACCGATGATACTCAGGACTGAAAGTATGCTAGTGAAACCTGGTGTGTATCAATTGAGAACACTCAACGTTTCACAATTTGAAATCCATTGCTGAGCTTTATCGTCGATGACAAAAGTCAGAGAGTGAAAAGCGGAAGTGAGTCAACCACAGTTTACCCAGGAGTGAAAACCGAAATCAATAGGCAGGAATCTCAGCAGAATATCCTAGAAGACGCAGGCCCAGAGCAAGATAATAGTGGACAATCGACATCCTAGGTATTACACGACCGCCCGATGCATCTGTAGGGGTGTCACGGCGCTTTATATACCGTTATCATAAAAAAAATATCAAAACCTGAAACGCCGTCCTCTTTCTTTATCATTCCTACACGTCTGGCCAAATTTAAAAAAAATAGTTGGATTAAATTTTTAGTTACGCCCTTTTAAAAGGTCAAACCCAGGATTTCTATAGAAAACCATCATATTAAATAACAGAAGCACGCCTTTATGTCCCAAATAATAAAAAAGTATCATAATAATGCTACAATTTGATACTATGCACTAATATTGACTGAATTTGATATTAACATTGTCCATTACACTAATATAAGGGAAGTATTTTATTTATTTATTTATTATTATTTTAGTAATAGGGTGAGGTCCCATGCAAAAAATGTGTCATAGGGTTAAAGGCCTTTTTTAAAAAAGCGTAACTAAAAATTTCGCTTTGCGATATTTTTACAAATTTGTACAAAGGTGTTGGAATGATAAAGAAAGAGAATGGTGTTTCAGGATTTGATGGTATTTTTTTTTTTAATAACGGTCAATGAAGCACCGTGGGTGTACAGGACTGAAAGTAAGAAAGTATTGTCTTCTGAGCTTATAATTCACTTTCTTCAACTTTCCCAAATTCAGATGTCGATCGGATAGCAAGCCAAAATGATAAACTCCGAATTAAATCGGCTTTGTCGCGGTGTTGATTCAATTGACGCCTTTGCCGCTGTTTAATATTTATGAGTCCCCCATGAAGGGGTTAATCTCTCTCATCGCAATAACAACATAAAGGACTCGTTTCTATCCCAAAACCCACCGCCCATGCCCATGCACCATATACTACTGCTGCTGGATGGGGGACATTATGTTTTGCGTTAATAAAATCACCACCTGTTCCGTTTGATGGCTATAATTTCCAAATTGAATTGAAATGCTAATACAATATCGGTCGGGGAGTCAGAAAATATATCACTTCGGTGTGGGCAGTCACCTGATTGGCACGAATTTCCGGAAGAATGGGGTGGGATGAGAATGGGGGATAAAGCGGGAATTAATTGAGGGGCGCACGTGCAATGATATTTTAGTCACTCTTTATCCAGATTCTGGCGGAAGCAAGCCAATTAATTTCACCGTGTTTGCGTTTGGAATTATTGGGAAGTCTAATGTTTTCGCACCGGGAAGTTGATGCGGGGGGAACCGAAAATTAAATATGTCCATCCGGATTGGTAAACAATAACGTTTACGTTTTAATTGTAAACCGTGGGCGTTAGAGAAGGTCTTTGTTTATCCTATATGATTTCATTTTCCCAGGTATGTCACTATAGGTATATTGAATGGTATATATTGAAGCGATGATTGAAGGTTTAAGGGATTTATCGAGTATTTTTTTTTCAATTTTTTTGTGATACTGCGAAAAGGCAAGACAACTGTGCTATACCCAAATTCCTGGAAAGTATGAAAGCACGATGGAAATTGGTTCCATAATATTGGTATGATCCTAGAAAGCAATTATTTCGGTTGATAGAACTTCCAAGGTCAACTCTACATGGACAAGTCTTCTAATGAAGACGCACCCAACGGTTGACTGTATGTGGCAATATTGCTTCGACTGACCCGAATTCGCTCTCCTCTGCGATGGATATTGTGCATCCCAGCTTAATCACTCAGATGCTGACGATCTCAACCAGCCGTCGTTTATCGCGAAAATATTGTGCCCCGTATGAATTGTATACGGCGGCTGATTATCCATGACAGCTCCCACCCGGCGGCTGCAAAAACAGTTCTAGCCAAGGTGCACACCGTGTGTAAATCATACGGGCGCGGTCTGGCGCGATCTGATGCTGCGCGTTTCGTACGCAGCTTGTTGAGAATCTAAGATAAGCGCGACAATAATCATATTATGTTGAAACCCATTCAACACCACCGTCGGTGGCCGTCATCTGTTGGAGCCAACGGCTGCATATAGCCCTGCGCCATAAGTTGCATGCTCTTGGTGGAACGCACTGCTCATAAATAATCCCATATTCATGCATTCACGTGCATATTTGACGTGGATCCTAAACTCATTCAGCACTGTGGCTACCACGCCACTGAAAGCTGACCCTATCCATCCGTGACCGATGGCCAAAATGTCTGTGGCTCCGGGTCAGGATCGGACTCTGGCGAAAACTCATTATTCCAACTTTGATTGCATCATTCCGGTCGGTCCGGGATTGTGTCCTACCTAACCTAACTGTGTGGGCAATAAAATGCGAAAAGCTGTGAAAATGAATTTGTATGAGGCGACACCTAATGCTATTAAAATTTATCACTAATATGCATTTATCGAATGTGTTGCCATTATAACTAGCATGACTAGTTATGACTAGCTGTTGCTGCCGGCGCCGGAAAAATAGTACATTGAGAATGATGAATTTCGCCAGTGAATTGACGTGTGAGTTATTATCCTTGGTAAACAATAATTGTGGAAATTGCGCAATGAAGTGAGCAATGATGATTGAAAATACCCATTATGATGAGCTCAATCTGATCTGAGTGATGATTATGATGGATCATTATTTATTTCTAAATTAATAGTGGAAATCCCAACAACTACTCTCCGTGTATTTCCTCAAAATTCATTGATTCCTGAAAAACAAGCCCAGGTCAATTTTCAATAGCACAGTTCTCACAAAATTGCATGATAAAAAGCGCGACCTCAAAAAAAAAAAAAACGAGTTCATTCGCATTTATCAGCCCTACATGAACAAAGCGAAGCCACGTAGCATCATGGGACATTGAAACACGTGTGAACATCCAGGAACCACCAAAGATTGATTTATGAAAAATTCAACGCATTGAATTGAAATGTTGTTGCCGTAGGAATCGATAGAGAGAGGACACAACAAAAACACCACCAACCACACATCTCTGTTTTCTGACAGCAACCGCGCGTTTCGTTTGTGGCCCTACTAGACTATGTTGTGGAACAATGGCTGCCTCTGATATTACGCCCACCCCGTGATAGGGGTTTAACTGATCTTTCTTCGTTTCAGCGGGGAAGTTTTCTACGCGGCCAGAGCGTACATAGTGCGGATGCATGGTCTCTACAGCAAGGTTTTTCGAAAGGTCGTATAACTGCAAACAATTCTTGTGATATAGTACATGGAAGAAAACTATTACATCTGCTAAATGTGATCTATACATAACGTGTTCTTCTTATACCTGTTCTTTTTTATATTAAAAGATTTCGGGAAAACAACGTAATAACACGATAATCTCGTAGCAAACTATTCGAAAAAAAAAATACAACTGTGAAAATCTTTAGAGAAACATTTAGGGAGATTTTCCATTGAACGGTTACCTCGATGATAACCTCAACAACAGCTGAGTTCTTGCCGGTGTCAGGTTAGAGAGCGGAAGGAAAACAGTCAGTGATAACATAACTCCAGCCCCACCACACCCACACCCATCCTCCACGAAATAGCCTCAACATTCGGCATGCCATCCATCCCGTTCTCGGTTGAAAGTTCCATCTGTCAAGCCCACGACATCGAGCTCGTATCGAAACGATGGAAAACATGTTAGTAGGGGAATGTGGAACAAAATACCTTATGTACCTGGAATAATAGCGTAATTGGGTGATTTCGTTGCGTGCACCTTCTGGTTGTCTGGCTAGATTGGTATTCTACGAACTTTTCTTTTTTCACTACTTATTCCGAAGATATCAAGACAAACTTTTGCTTGAAATTCATACTGAAATATTTGCTTTCAGACATATGACAGAGGACTCTCAATATTTCACAACATAATCCTAGAACAGAAGCCAAGCTTTTGCTCAACTTGTAAGTAGATCTGTTCTAGGATTATGTTGTGAAATATTGAGAGTCTTCTGTCATATGTCCGAAAGCAAATATTTCAGTATGAATTTCAAGCAAAAGTTTGTCTTGATATCTTCGGAATTAGAAAATCAAACAAACCCAACATAAATTCTTACCATATTAATAAACTCTTCTAATCCCGATGAAAATTCTTCCATGAATTCCAAAACTGCAAATTTTTGCTACATATTCTCTAAACATATAGAATTTCTTTTAGGAACTCTTCCAACTAAAAAATACTTACATTCTTATACACTAAAACCATTTTATGTAATTTATTTTTATGCACTCTTAGTTTATGGACCTTGTCAGAAAAGAGGGAGAGCTTCTTAGAACCAATATTGTGCATAAGAAAATGTAATGACGGCAACTATGGCAATGGCAGCCAAGGATCATTTATAGGGGAGAGCAAAGGGAGGCGTTACAGAATATCCCAAGGGGTTTCAGGGGCATTTCGGGGTGTTTCAGGAGGTCTTGAATGAGTTCCAGGGGGCCACAGAGGTACTTCAAAGGGTCTTAGAGGCGTTTTAGAGAGTCTTAGGGGCGTTTCAGCGAATTTTAGAGGCATTTAGAGGTGCGTTACGTCCGAGACGCTTTTGCTGGACTTTGCAGGCATTTCATAAAGTTTTATAGGATTTTTGGCGGGCACTCTATCGACGTTTTTGGGGGTATTGGGGAGTCGCAGCGCAGATACGTTGCATAAGGTCCGCTTTACAAAAACCCCCGAAACTCCTTGAAACACTTTTTAAATGCGAATGAGTGTAATCAGTTATGCACCTTTCAATTCCGCCCTATTTTTCTTATCCTTTGACAGATACGCGTATTTCGACTACCACTTGTACCACGTAGCTGATTACACTCATTCGAAGAATACCCTGCTTAGAGGGTTCCAAAAGTCGATACAAGACTTTTTATATGCCAAACCAAAGGAGTTTCAAGGACATTTCAAATAGATTGCGGAGATTTCATGGGATTTCAATGAGATTATGTATGTTTTAGGGGCGTTTCAGAGTGTTCCCAAGTGGCTAGTCGCTTGGAACAGTGTGTCAAGAGGTGTCAAGTATACCGTCTTACACGATGTGTGGCAAACCGAGGCATCCTGAGGTACACTTTTGGCACTTGATTTTGAGCGAAATACTGGCAAATAATTGGCACAAGTAAAGATGCGCTCAGCGTCACACCCTTGAGTGTTCCTTAAACCCTCTTGATTCCACCCTGACCTTAAATGCTACGAAATGCCCCTGAAACCTTCGTAATTCCATTTAAACATCCTTGAAATCATCATAATCGATTTGAAATGCTCCTAGATCCTCTTGGAACGCCTTTGAAGGCTCCAGAAAACTATTTGAAATGCTTCTGAAATACTGTCAAACGCACCTCCAAATCTCCGTAATCCCAGTAAAACGCCAAGCCAAAAAAAATGTTCACGTTTTCTATCAAAAATATCTGCCAAAATGTCAAAAGCGAAATAAAGATCTATATCAAACCTACAAAAGCATTGCTCACAGCGTCGGTGTCGTCGACAATGTACTTCAGTAACATTTTAAAGACTAATTAGTCTTGTAGAGGTTTTGAAAACCGTCTAAAAACCATTTATCTTTTAATTTGGTTTAATGATGGTTTTAAGAACCTCTTCTAGTCTATTTGACTAAAAAATATAACTTGGGAATCAATCATCAAGTACTGGATGGTACCCATTCTTTGTCGGTTTGCCTGCCGTGGAATGAGAGACGAGTTAAAAATACCTCTATATCAGATCATTGACATTCTGTCATATCGGTTTTGAGGACGTTGGGCACATCTACGTAAATGAAAGTCCACTCTCCAGACGCATATTGAACGCAGTGAAACAGATTAGAAAGGAGGGCCGTATCCACAGGGTATCTACAAAGAATGGATTGGTCTCTACCCACGAGAAAGCAGATGACGTCGTAGTAGATAACCTTTCCTTGCTTATATCTGGTTTTTCCTTTGTTTCCGACCCTATCAAATCCATCATATCATATCAATTTATTTATTTTTAGAGCAACTTGTCTGCACTATGTGATTCAAACTTCCTTTGTATGAATTGTTATTCATAGTTCGTTTTTCTTCATGTTGTGTGGATCTTGTTGAAGTTTCTTACTTAACCAATCAGATTGATATTTAAAATGCTGGCTAACGCGTACAGCGCACAATGGTTCAATTTTGAGAAACTCAATTTTTGAACATCTCTTTATTCGTAAGTTCTTGTATATATTAGGCACCTGCAATGGACAAAGTATCAAAATAACACTTTTGGCTTCAAAATTAATATCACATATTATTAGTACGAGAAAATCCTATGCTTCAACTTCAAAGTATCTAACAAATCGCTCCCAGCTACTCCCCACGCAGATATTCGGTTCAAACGCTCGTCTGCGGAATGGATAAGGAAAGTTGCAGCTGCCAAGAGGTGCCAGAAAATTAGGGCCATAATCATATGTGTATAGCCAAATGGTATGAAAAACAGCAATTTTGTTCGGAATTCGTTCGAAGAAATCGACAAATAATGAAAATGCCATTAATATGAAATTTAGAGCTCAATAATGTTTCAGTATATTCATTTAGGCCAAAACTAGCAGACTACTATGATTTGGCCAGTTTTTCCACGCAATTTCAAATCTGGGCCACTGTGCAGCGTCAGTGCTTCCACAAGTACCATGATTCTCAGAGCAGTTTTGAGGGCTGCTTTAGATTCAAATAATCTAAACTAGCTGTACCCGGCAAACTTTGTCTTGCCTACTGCGTTTGTTGACGTTTGAAGTCCCTAGCCAAGCCCAAGTCCCCGTTCAAAATGTATGAAAAGCCGTTTTTCAAAAACTCTCAATTTTCCCATATTTTTTGCCTCATAAACCTTCTTTGGGTGGAAACTAACAGAACAAAACTTAGACGACCCAAATCGGACCATCCGTTCGCAAGTTATGCGCGGTCCCACGTATGCCACTGCATTTTTATATATATAGATATTAGTCGTATTAATTTACAGAGCCTGGTAGCACGCAGATTTTCAACCAATGAACTTAATTTGAATGTAATCTTGACATAATCTGTATGACAGAGACATGGTTGGATGATTCCATCAATAATCGTATGGTTTCTGTAGATGATTATAAGATTTTAAGAAATGACCAACACAGGGATGGCGGAGGCATTTGCATTCGTGATGGATTTGTATGTCGTGTTTTAAAGCATCAGTCAACGATGGTGGTAATGGGCGAAGAACAGAGTTTTGATGTAGCGACGGTTTATGCTTGCGGTAATAATTAGATGTCGATTGTTCAAATACGCTGCTGCAACATTTTGATGAATTTACTGTTAACTATGAATCTACCCTTTTCATAGGAGATTTTAATACAGATTTATTAAAATGCAATAATAGGCAAGTTAAAATGCAAAATTAGACTCAAAGATTGTTGAGAACGTGATTTCTTGGAAGAAGCGAAACTTCTCGAGAGCAGCTTACAGTTTCGGCAGCTTCAAGACTGCAAATAGTTCATATTCTATTAGTTTATATTACACTTACATTTGCTTAGTAACTTACATTTAAGTTCCATTTTTGTCTTCGCATCGCGCGATCATAGCAACAACGATAGAACGTAGTCGTCAAGCATTATAACAAACCACGCTCCTCGAAAAATGAATCGCGAGGCATGTGCGGCCATGATGCGATCGTTATCATGAAGTCCAAATGATAAATACCGAAAATTATTCACTGTTTGTGCATTCTTGTTGCTTTAATATCAAGATATGCCAATGAATGTATTGTTTTCATTCATGAATTTTGTTTATTGGTCCATAAGTGGTTGAAATCGTGATGAATAAAATTTATCGCGACTTGTAACATGATCCGAGAACGTGTGATCCCATGATAAAGCTTGCAACAGATGCACGGAGCGAGAGTGTCAGCATCATGTTACTGCAAGAGCAAAGGCAATCTTAAAAGAATAGTAAAGTTTTTGAATAAGCACAATACTTTATACAAATTTTAATATGGGCTTAGAAAAGGATGTAGTACTTCAACAGCAATAGTAGAAATAGTTGATTATTTTAATTAACAAGATCGATAATAAATGTGCTATTGGTGGTCTTTTCATAGATCTAGAAAAATGCGTTCGATACCCTGAATTACAACATTTGGTTGCAGAAATTAGAATATTTCGGAATACGTGGTACTGCAAATAACATTGCCATTTCCACTTGAAAGATAGGCAACAATATGTAGCTATCGAGGATTCCCACAGCTCAGTACGAACGTGCAATATTGGAGTACCCTAAGGCATCAGTGTTGGCCCTTTATTGTTCCTTATATACACAGAAAAAAATATGTAATTAAAATTCAGCTAGAAATCATGCACATAAGGGGAATGCTAGAGTCAGTGCATTTTTACATGAGATATAATGTAAAATTACATTTCCATCGTGTAAATTTCCGCCAACCATCGCGAAAACCATCATGGACTCCCACCGGTTACATGACTATTAGCGGAAATTTACACGATTGTAACGTAAATTTACATGATATCTCATGTAAATATGCACTAACTCTAGCATTCCCTTTATGCGCATTATTTGTCGCTGAATTTAACATGAATATTTTTTCTGATAAGAACACGGGGCCCATATAGCCGAGGCGGTAAACGCACGGGTATTCAGCATGACCATGCTGAGGGTGACGGGTTCGATTCCCGGTCGGTCCAGGATCTTTTCTGAGAAGAGAGAGAGAGAGAGAGAGAGAGAGAGAGAGAGAGAGAGAGAGAGAGAGAGAGAGAGAGAGAGAGAGAGAGAGAGAGAGAGTCAGATCCGGATTCCCGGATAAACTTATACGATTGATCAAGGCGACGATAGATCGAGTGATGTGCGTAGTTCGAGTATCAGGGCCACTCTCGCAAATGATGCGGTGTCGGCACCGCTCAAAAGTCACATTTTCTGTGGGAGTAAGCAGGCCAGCATAAATTCGTGCTGTGGATCATGGGGATTTTTGAACATCTCTTTATTCGTAAGTTCTTGTATATATTAGGCACCTGCAATGGACAAAGTATCAAAATAACACTTTTGGCTTCAAAATTAATATCACATATTATTAGTACGAGAAAATCCTATGCTTCAACTTCAAAGTATCTAACAAATCGCTCCCAGCTACTCCCCACGCAGATATTCGGTTCAAACGCTCGTCTGCGGAATGGATAAGGAAAGTTGCAGCTGCCAAGAGGTGCCAGAAAATTAGGGCCATAATCATATGTGTATAGCCAAATGGTATGAAAAACAGCAATTTTGTTCGGAATTCGTTCGAAGAAATCGACAAATAATGAAAATGCCATTAATATGAAATTTAGAGCTCAATAATGTTTCAGTATATTCATTTAGGCTAAAACTAGCAGACTACTATGATTTGGCCAGTTTTTCCACGCAATTTCAAATCTGGGCCACTGTGCAGCGTCAGTGCTTCCACAAGTACCATGATTCTCAGAGCAGTTTTGAGGGCTGCTTTAGATTCAAATAATCTAAACTAGCTGTACCCGGCAAACTTTGTCTTGCCTACTGCGTTTGTTGACGTTTGAAGTCCCTAGCCAAGCCCAAGTCCCCGTTCAAAATGTATGAAAAGCCGTTTTTCAAAAACTCTCAATTTTCCCATATTTTTTGCCTCATAAACCTTCTTTGGGTGGAAACTAACAGAACAAAACTTAGACGACCCAAATCGGACCATCCGTTCGCAAGTTATGCGCGGTCCCACGTATGCCACTGCATTTTTATATATATAGATATTAGTCGTATTAATTTACAGAGCCTGGTAGCACGCAGATTTTCAACCAATGAACTTAATTTGAATGTAATCTTGACATAATCTGTATGACAGAGACATGGTTGGATGATTCCATCAATAATCGTATGGTTTCTGTAGATGATTATAAGATTTTAAGAAATGACCAACACAGGGATGGCGGAGGCATTTGCATTCGTGATGGATTTGTATGTCGTGTTTTAAAGCATCAGTCAACGATGGTGGTAATGGGCGAAGAACAGAGTTTTGATGTAGCGACGGTTTATGCTTGCGGTAATAATTAGATGTCGATTGTTCAAATACGCTGCTGCAACATTTTGATGAATTTACTGTTAACTATGAATCTACCCTTTTCATAGGAGATTTTAATACAGATTTATTAAAATGCAATAATAGGCAAGTTAAAATGCAAAATTAGACTCAAAGATTGTTGAGAACGTGATTTCTTGGAAGAAGCGAAACTTCTCGAGAGCAGCTTACAGTTTCGGCAGCTTCAAGACTGCAAATAGTTCATATTCTATTAGTTTATATTACACTTACATTTGCTTAGTAACTTACATTTAAGTTCCATTTTTGTCTTCCAATACTCGACTCAACATCCCAAATATTGCATCATTAATAACTCTCGTTACGATGTTCTGCTAACTACCTTTTAGACATGATACTACAACAACTGTTGTTTTCCCTTTCTTCTGTTGTTACTCAACTGCATCCATGGCAGAATATAACGAAAAATACTATGCAACGGATAACTCGGGGCTCACTAAGCACTGAAGGAAATCTTTTGCCTATTTCTAACAAAGATGTTATATCCGGGATGCAATACTTACATACCTTACTGGTCAGACTAAGACCTGAGTGACCTCTGCTCTACATAGTAGTCGTCTCCATTCTGCTCGGTCCATGGCTGTCTACCATCATACGATTGTATCATACGCTGATTTAAAATCGATGAACAAGTAATGTGTGGTCTCGTTGTATTCGTGGCATTTCTGCATCACCTGGTGTATGGCGGCCATCTGGTCCGTTGTACTGCGTTCACCCATGAATCCAGCCTGATATTGGCACCACAAACTCTCTTGCAAACAGTGATAGACGGAGGAATAAAATTTGAGAGAGTATCTTGTAGGCAGCGCTCAGTAGTATGATCGCGCGATAGTTTCCGCGATCCAACTTGTCGTCCTTTTTGTAGATGGGACACACGATACCTTCCATCCATTCCTCCGATAATACTTCCTCCTCCCAAATCTTGGTAATGATCCAGTGTAGTGCTCTGACCAGTACTTCTTCCCCGTATTTTAGTAACTCGCTTGGTAGTTAATCTGCTCCAGCGGCTTTGCTGTTTTTCAATCGGCTAACCTCCTCAATCTCTTGTAGCGCATCGCGCGATCATAGCAACAACGATAGAACGTAGTCGTCAAGCATTATAACAAACCACGCTCCTCGAAAAATGAATCGCGAGGCATGTGCGGCCATGATGCGATCGTTATCATGAAGTCCAAATGATAAATACCGAAAATTATTCACTGTTTGTGCATTCTTGTTGCTTTAATATCAAGATATGCCAATGAATGTATTGTTTTCATTCATGAATTTTGTTTATTGGTCCATAAGTGGTTGAAATCGTGATGAATAAAATTTATCGCGACTTGTAACATGATCCGAGAACGTGTGATCCCATGATAAAGCTTGCAACAGATGCACGGAGCGAGAGTGTCAGCATCATGTTACTGCAAGAGCAAAGGCAATCTTAAAAGAATAGTAAAGTTTTTGAATAAGCACAATACTTTATACAAATTTTAATATGGGCTTAGAAAAGGATGTAGTACTTCAACAGCAATAGTAGAAATAGTTGATTATTTTAATTAACAAGATCGATAATAAATGTGCTATTGGTGGTCTTTTCATAGATCTAGAAAAATGCGTTCGATACCCTGAATTACAACATTTGGTTGCAGAAATTAGAATATTTCGGAATACGTGGTACTGCAAATAACATTGCCATTTCCACTTGAAAGATAGGCAACAATATGTAGCTATCGAGGATTCCCACAGCTCAGTACGAACGTGCAATATTGGAGTACCCTAAGGCATCAGTGTTGGCCCTTTATTGTTCCTTATATACACAGAAAAAAATATGTAATTAAAATTCAGCTAGAAATCATGCACATAAGGGGAATGCTAGAGTCAGTGCATTTTTACATGAGATATAATGTAAAATTACATTTCCATCGTGTAAATTTCCGCCAACCATCGCGAAAACCATCATGGACTCCCACCGGTTACATGACTATTAGCGGAAATTTACACGATTGTAACGTAAATTTACATGATATCTCATGTAAATATGCACTAACTCTAGCATTCCCTTTATGCGCATTATTTGTCGCTGAATTTAACATGAATATTTTTTCTGATAAGAACACGGGGCCCATATAGCCGAGGCGGTAAACGCACGGGTATTCAGCATGACCATGCTGAGGGTGACGGGTTCGATTCCCGGTCGGTCCAGGATCTTTTCTGAGAAGAGAGAGAGAGAGAGAGAGAGAGAGAGAGAGAGAGAGAGAGAGAGAGAGAGAGAGAGAGAGAGAGAGAGAGAGAGAGAGAGAGAGAGAGAGAGAGAGAGAGAGAGAGAGAGAGAGAGAGAGAGAGAGAGAGAGAGAGAGAGAGAGTCAGATCCGGATTCCCGGATAAACTTATACGATTGATCAAGGCGACGATAGATCGAGTGATGTGCGTAGTTCGAGTATCAGGGCCACTCTCGCAAATGATGCGGTGTCGGCACCGCTCAAAAGTCACATTTTCTGTGGGAGTAAGCAGGCCAGCATAAATTCGTGCTGTGGATCATGGGGATTTTTACACAGGTGGCTTATTGGGCCTACGCCAACACTCCCAGTTCTGTTTAACGTCCCAACCCACACTGGGACAACAACGCTGATGGGGCTACCACTTTGGATCTAGCATTTCTTACTCAGCCACTGGATGCCAGAACAGACGCTGTTTGAGCCGCACTTCCTTGGTGAACAGACGCTCGGGTCGTACCTCCTCAATCTAGCTGAAGTCAGAAGGACAACAGTGTCCAAGCTGCACTACCAGCTAAGCACACAACTCTTAGCTAGCTGGCGGTCTTTGTCAATGGTTTGGTTACGCATTAGTGGATGGCATACGTTTGCATTAACCCTCGAGCAGTCGGGTCTTCGACTACCTGCAGCGGCACTACGTTCACACTGTGTACAACAAGCGTGCATTTATCATGGTGCGTGTACTCAGTACACGACGTGACCGCTCCCGGGCTAACAGTGAATCACCCTTTTTGCTCTAAACGAGTTACTCATTGCTAGGCTTTTGCTTGACTAATTCGCCCGATAAGGTTTTGAAACACTATCAAATTTTACTGCATGGAGTCTTAAACCATGCCATGGTGTTTGTTTCGTTGAAAATAGGATCACCCAAGGATAATTCCAGTGTTTACTGTCGCGATTACTCTAACTTAGACTCTCTTGCTTTACAAAGTGCATTCAATTGTATTAATTGGAATTTTTTTTTGCGAGATTATCCTGATTTTTTATTAGATTATCTAAATGATAAGTAACGTTTTTACATGATACATATATACCCCTTCGGATTAGTAGGCCCAAGAATTAGAATAGTAGGTTTACTTGTGAAATAGAACGAGCGATTTTTTCACGTAATATAGCATGCGAAAACGAGAACAGCTTTCCCGGGGAGCTTACTAGACTGATAGAAGCAGCGATGGACGGTGTGCAGAACAGCACATGGATTGCGAGTGAACTATCCAGTTTATTCGAATCTTGATGGGGACTGTGGTAATCGCGTGTGGCAAACCCGAATGTGCATCAACGACTAAATGCTACACTGCCACGCAGCAGTGTGTATGCCGGCTGTCGCACCATTACTCAGGTGCGTATGCGTCGGAGGGTAGTGAACAATGTTGATTCTCGGTAAGATTTCGGTAAACCATTACCGAGTCTCGGTGAACTTTGCCGTGATCTCGGTAAAAAGTTGGATTACCGAGACATCGGCAAAGTTTTAACGACATCTCGGTAAAACTTTTACCGAGATTCAGTGAAAATATTTGCCGGACTCTCGGCTGTTGGATTCTCGGCAATCCGTTTGCTGAGGTCGGCGATTTAATGTAAGTGTGTATGAGTAAGGTACTCGTCATCACAGGGACTACGACAAGGAGATGGACTTTTGTATAGTAGTCAGATTCAATGTCGCTCTGGAAGGTGTTAGCCGACGAGCCGGGCTCAACAGCCGGGATACGATCTTCACGTAACCCGGCCTATTTGTCTGTTTTGCTGATGATATGAATATTGTTGCTAGAATATTTGGAACGGTTGCAGAACTGTACACCAGCCTTAAACGTGTAGCAGCAAAGGTTTATGCGGCTATAACAAAGTACAAGCTGGTAGGTTGGGTTGGACTTAGCGAGACAGGACAAGCCTTGGCAGCAATGTTACGCTTGACGGGGATACTTTCGAGGTGGTAGAAGATATCGTCTACCTCGATTCCTTGCTAACGGCTGACAATATCGCAGACAAACGTGACAAGCCGTTCCTAGGGTCTGGAACCATTTGGGCAAGGGGACCTGTTTTGGGCACTTGCTGCTATAACTTAGTCAATTTAAATCCGATTGTCTTCAATATTTGATCATTGCTAGATACAGTACATATCTGATCGTGCCCCAAAAATCAAGTCAGTTAGTTCAAAATTAACTGAGTAATGGCAGCAAGTACCTAAAATAGGTCCCCTTGCCCAATTGGTCCCAGACCCTATTACGGGCTCCAGTAGAAACTGCGGCCAGAAAAGATTCACCCACGCACCAAATGTACAGAATGCGGATAAGACCAGTGGTCATCTACGGACACGAGACACGGATTATGCTCGAGGAGGATCTGCAAGCACTCGGAGTTTTCGAGCAACACGTGGTAAAACTGATCGTCGGCGACGTGCAAGAGAACGGTGTGTAACGGTGAAGCATGAGTCACGAGCTCGCTACGCTCCCCAAGTAACACAACATGTTCTATAGGAATTATTTCGACTCCAATCCCAAGTAACAATCAGCATGCTTTCAAGGTTTATTCATGTTTTATTTTGGTTTTATACGAGCATGTCAAAAAGCTAGTTGTTCTAAATTAATTTTATGTGGTAGTTTTTTACTTTGAACTTTTGGCGTTCCATAAACCTATCATATAACTTTTGCTATAAACATCTTCAGTTAAAGACTTGCAAGTAGACATGAATTGGTTCTATCATTTATTATATACCATTTCAATAAAACTTACATTTGCGGTTGTTGTCGGAGAGATTTTTTTTTGTAAACAAATACACAAAACTGTGAGGCAATGCATAAAACCAACAAAAGATTTCGTGGCCGTAACATAAACCAAAAATATGCTGTGATAAAACCGCTAGTTCTATCATGAGCTCAGTTATGACTACCTCAGGAGGTTAGCCCTATTGGAGGAATCATCAGGAACACAGAGTTTTATCAGAAAAATATGTCGCCTAGCCGGGATAATTCATGTAAATACAGAAAAAATATTATTCAATTTTATGATTTCACGTACAGCTTAAGATCAAATTAAACCATACAACACGTTTCCGTCATTTTATTTTGTTAGAAAAATTACATAATGTCTTTTAAACTCCGCTGTGTTGAAAAAACCTTGCTTGCACCCAATTCCACCGAGTAAATTAAATGCATTTAACTTCCAAATTATGCATAGTTTGTGTGGCGCACTTAGTTTTTGTCATTATCACAGTCACATTCACCACAAATTTTCCGTGGCATGTCTCCTGACACGTATTAAATAGGAAAACAAATCTGAATTCCATATCTGCATCTTTCCAATTGATGGCTGGATAAACAACCAAGCATAATTTATTCTGACGATCGAACATTGAGAGTGAAAAATAATCAAAACAATTATTTGACAAGTCAGAAGATGGTTTTATTTAGTAGATTGATAAAACTATGATACAACCCGAAATCCTAAGCCGGTTTGCATACGAAGTCCTGTAGACCCTAATAAGACTGAGCCAACTAGCCAGAACGTGCGCTTATTGCGGCATACAAGAACTCGAGAGCCTTTTCAAGTCGGCATCAATGGTTTTATGTTTATGATTTTTGAATCGCTAAAAAACTTTGATAAAATTAAAATTGTTACTTATGACCAGTTACTGTGTTTTGGTTCATAACAATAAAACCGTTTTTCAGACAGATATATGACCGAAAAAGCGCAGAAGGTGGAGCTTCGGCAACATATTTGAGATGTTATAATCATGTTCTATATGGATCAAAGCATACTTAATAATGTTTCTTAGTATGTTTTACAGTACCTAATTCTGACAACTTTCAATAAACAAACTACACGTCTTCTTTTTCTAATTGAGGATGAAAATTCATTTTTTTTCTAAAGCGTAATCAATGTTTGTTGCATAACCGTAATCAACTAAGTTTCAAAATGTCAAAAAAAAAACTAATCAAGTGCAAAATATGGCTTGCGATATTATTTCAGCTTAACTATTTCAACTTAAAATTGGCTTTCTATGACCAGAAATTGTGGTGCGAGTCATTTTTTTCTGGTGAAATAGGCATTTGTACTTCGATAAATTTAATGCGCCTTATAAACACGTATCTATGAAGGATAATAAAATAAAACAAATCAAAACCATCGTTTTACTTGAGCATGTGTAACCTAAAGTGCTTTGTTTTCCTAAATAATATTTCTAATTCCTGCAAAAAAAATCATACATCATGGATGCAAATGGGATATTTGACTGGATATTTTATAAATATAAAAAGTAATAATGAAAGAATAAATGGCATACTTGGACACAGCATGCTAAATGATTCGAGATATGATTAGAAATTAGCTTAATGCTTACCAATCTGGAAAATTTGTAAATGTAAATTGAGAATATTCCTTTTACAATGTCATACATATAGCCATCACAATTTATATGGATACGAATGAAGAAATTTTAAAGTGACATACACATGCAAAATTGACATTGGCAGAGGAAGCTTTAAATAAATAACTGTGGAAGTGCTCGTAGACTAACACTAAGCTGAGAAGCAGGCTTTGGTCCAGTGTTGACAACGTCAGAAGAAGAAGAATATGTATTTCACATTTTTGGGCTGATTTTTTTAAACGAAAATTTGACAATTTGAAAATCAATATCATTATCAACATTGTTGTCGGTTCGTAAAATGGGTAATTTTTCATAAAAAAAAATGCTTTGAAAGTCGATAAGAATTTCCATCTAGAGAAATGGTACACTACTAGTTTTTCCAGGATGATAAAATTGATGTATGCCGTCGAGCCAATTGAAATTTTTATTAAATAAAACAATCAAAATTGTAGAGCATTGGCACGGTGAAAGTATAGTTTTTGTTCTTAATTTATTACATATTGAACATCATATTGACATTTTTATGATCGATAGTGTAACATAGCCTTGTTAAAAAAAATTACTTTAGTTTATGTTACATATGTTTGTTTACATATTGAAAAAACATCAATATGTCTTAAGGTTCAAATAACCATCATTCAATCATCAATTATTCAAAAGCAGTTTTCTTCCTCTAAGTCATAAAACCGTCATTGAAAATTATTTCACTGTTATCCAAATGGTGACCAGAGTGCAGTGATAAATTTTTATTAACATTGGTTGAGATTTCAGCGAGAAAACTGGTTTTGAGTTTTTGCCAAACGATGATGGTTTAAATAAAAAGAAAATCGGGTTAAGTACGGTTCCTTTGAATTCCACTAAGAATTTGCATCCTTTGACAGATACGTATTTCGACCTCAACTGTAAGGTCGTCTTCAGTGTCTTGTACTTGACTTGAGTCGAGTCAAGTACAAGACACTGAAGACGACCTTACAGTTGAGGTCGAAATACGTATCTGTCAAAGGATGCAAATTCTTAGTGGAATTCAAAGGAACCGTACTTAACCCGATTTTCCTTTTATTTACAGATATTCCCCTAACAAGCCCAGGTTAATCATCATGATGATGGTTTGTTTCCTCTTAATGTAAACAAACAAAACATATTATGTTTAACAAAAACTTCATCGAAAACAAGTATTGAAAGAAATACTGAAAATGCTACTTATATATGACTTATGATACATATTGAATATGTCATCATGTTACACATGTTTGCATACATACTGCAGAAACCCTAAATATGACTTCATAAGAACAAATGAAACATATTATGTTTCGACAGAACTTAACCAAAACAAGTATTGGAAGTAAGACTGAAAGTATTACTCTTGTTGCGTATCCTGAAAACTAAATATTTATAGCAATGAATTATAGAATTATTTATTACATATACATAAACACAATTACTTTAGGCTCCCCTTAAAATTACTTACTTTGTTCAACCTCACACATACACTGAAGCTTTGTAAAGATAAAATGAAATTAAAGCCAACTAGTTCAGTTATCACCAAGCATTTGCCGTGTTCGGTCGTTCGTGAATGCCTCTGAAATTCCCATCACCGTCACCATTCGCCGTCACGGGTCCGTCAAGTAACAACCAGGACGTTGTGGTCGTCGGAGGTTATACAGCAGGATAAGTACGCTGTGAGCAGGTGGGTGCACGTTTTTATCTATTGTTATTTGGCCAAAATGGCGACCTCAACTCGAACAAAGAAGGCTAAGCAACTAAAACAATTGCAAGCTAAACGTGCATATATTGTTGGATCTATCAACTTGATCCGCGAATTTGATGATGATTTTGATGAGACGAAGTCGGCCGAAATTCCGTTTCGTCTCGAACGATTGGACAAACTGATGGAAGATTTGGAAAAGGTAGAGACTGACCTGGATTCACATCGTCTTGGTGATCCAGTCTTCTCCGAAAGTCGCGCTGAAATGCAAACGCTGTATTTCAGATTAAAGGGTTCTTTGTCAAGCAAACGAACCGTTATTCCACAAGCTATTCCACCCGCTCACGTACACGAGGCAGTTCCCACTGTTGCATCTGGAGTGCGTCTACCGGAATTAAGGCTTCCTGAGTTTGATGGGAGACCTGAGGACTGGTCAGCATTCCATGACCTCTTTCGAGCAATGATTCACGACAACACTTCACTGTCGGCCATTCAAAAGCTGCATTACCTTCGTGCTACACTGAAGGGGGACGCAGCTCGCGTTATTTGTTCATTTCCGATCACGTCGGCCAGTTATCCCATTGCCTGGAAAATGATTTGCGATCGCTACGAAGACAAACACCTTTTGATCAAACAACACATTTCTGCATTGTTCTCGATCGCGCCTATGAGAGTGGAATCAGCAGCGGGTTTGTCAGATTTAGCTGATGAATTCGAAAAGCACGTGAAGATTTTGGATTCGTTGGAGACGAAGGCGCAACATTGGGACTCTGTGTTGGTGGAGCTTCTGTTTAGCAGAATGGACATCGACACGCAGAAATTGTGGGAAAACCAACGAGATAAAACTGTACGTCCGTCATACGACAACCTGCTACAATTTGCTCATGAACATTCTCGAACACTACTATCACTAAAGCTCTCCCAAACCGCTATTTCTCTATCGGAGATCAAATCTCCTAAATCTCGATCGGTTACCTCTCACTCAGCATCTGAGTCCACGCCGAGATGTGCCGGTTGCAAGCAACCTCATTTTCTATTCCAATGCGAATCGTTCCGGGCCCAGACGCCCCAGCAACGCTTTGACTTCGTCAGAAGAAGCAATCTTTGCACAAACTGCTTGAAGTCATCACATCTGGCTAAGAACTGTACTGGCGGATCGTGTAAATATTGCCAAAGAAAACATCACACACTACTTCACCTTCCACTCTCACCCACGTTGATTGCAATGGAAGCTCCACCACACACCCAACCCGAAGACATCCCGGTGGACCAGCAGCACCTGCAGGTCGAAACTACTCAAAGGCCGTCGCATTCTCCTTACGTTGCTCTCTTAAGCGACACCGCGGTCGCTTCGGTTGGTCGTTCGATATCGTTACCGCCGCCGTCGGTTTCTTCGCCCCTCCCTGCTCCGTCGGGTACAATTACATCACCGTCCAATATCTACCAAACAGGCTCGCCTACATGTGATTCAACAGTGATGCTCTTTACTGCACTCGTTAAAGTTCGAGACAGTTTTGGGAAATGCCAACTCGCTCGCGTGCTTCTGGATAGTGGCTCGCAGTCAAATTTTGTGTCGGAATCATTGTGCCAGCGTCTTTCATTGAATCGTACGAAGATAAATGTACCGGTCAGTGGCATAGGCCAGTCTCAAGTCAATGTTCGGTACATGGTAACAGTGCAATTCTCCTCTCGCTTCGATGACCAAGAGTATTTCCTAGAGTGTTTGGTGCTGCCCAGATTGACCGTGAGTCTGCCAACAAGTACCGTGGACATCAACACCTGGAAAATCCCCAAGAACTTGCCGCTTGCAGACCCACAGTTCAATGTTAGCCATGGCGTTGACATCATCGTTGGCGCAGAGCTTTTTGCGATCCTCCTACAAGCCGAGCAAATAAGTTTTAACGACCACCTTCCAGTTCTGCACAAGACCAGCCTAGGGTATGTAATTGCCGGACGAGTACCCACCAACACGCCAGCTCCAGTCGCTTGTCTGGTCTCCACTCTCGACAGTCTGGATGCTAAAGTCAAGAAATTCTGGGAAATTGAAGATTTTGACCATGGCAAGGCGCTTACTGTCGAGGAGACGCGTTGTGAGGAACATTTAGCAAAGACACACTACCGTAATGCTCATGGACGATACGTGGTGCGTCTACCGGTTCGCCAGGAACTGCTTCCCTTGATTGGAGATACATGGAGTAGAGCTGCTCGGCGATTTACAGCAGTGGAGAAACGTTTCCGCACAGATGAAGCTCTCCGCGCAAACTACCAGGAATTCATGGACGAATATGAATTGCTTGGGCACATGGAGGAGGTGAAGGCTAGTGACGTGATGCCCCAGTTCATTCTGCCGCATCATGCAATACACCGTCCTGATTCGTCGACTACAAAAATCAGGGTAGTATTTGACGGCTCAGCAAAAAGTTCTAACAACATGTCTCTCAATGATATGCTTCTTTGCGGACCGACCGTGCAACCGCACCTGCAGACCGTTCTACTGAACTTTCGCTTACATCGCTATGTTATGAAGGCAGACATAGAGAAAATGTTCCGTCAAGTACTAATTGATCCATCCGACCGCGCACTTCAACAGATTTTGTGGCGTAAAAATGAATCCGAACCGTTAACAACATATCAGTTGAATACGGTAACATATGGTACATCTTGCGCTCCATATTTGGCCACCAGGGCGCTCAACCAATTAGCAGTAGACGATGGTGATTTGTTCCCATTGGCTGCACCAGTGGTGAAGGAAGACTTTTATGTGGACGACGCGCTTACGGGTGCTAACACCATAGGGGAGTTGGTAGAAAAAAATCGGCAGCTTACATGTCTGTTGGAAAGGGGTGGTTTCCTGCTTCGTAAATGGAGTGCCAATCATCCGGAAATTCTCCAACATGTTCCAGAGGAGCTCAAGGAGACAACTACGGAATTGGAGCTAGACAGTTCAACCACAATAAAAACTTTAGGTCTACTATGGTTCCCTTCAGATGATCAACTCGGATTCAAAGTACCAAACCTGCCGTCTTTGACCAAGGTAACTAAGAGAATCGCCTTGTCAGAGATGTCCCAACTCTTTGATCCGCTAGGTCTCGTGGGGCCTATCGTGGCCAGTGCCAAAATGTTCGTTCAACAATTGTGGCAAGAAAATCTGGACTGGGACGATGAGCTACCGAAGAAGCTACAATCCTGGTGGCTGTCCTTCAGATCATCCATAGGAGAAGTAAGAAATTTCCGTGTACCTCGATGGGTTTTCGAGGTTGAAATGGTCGGTTATGACCTCCACTGTTTCACCGACGCTTCCGAAAGGGGATACGGGTGCTGCATTTACGCGGTGGCAACGAGCGATAGCGGCTTAAAAACTAGTAATCTGCTCATGTCAAAGTCTCGAGTAGCTCCAGTAGCTGGCTTCTCCATTCCTAGACTGGAGCTTTGTGCTGCTGTCCTGGGAAGCCAACTAGTCGACAACGTGCTCCATACAACTAGATTCTCAGGACAGCCAATCTTTTGGACGGACTCATCCATTGTTTTCCACTGGATCAAGTCTCCTCCGGCTACTTGGAAGGTCTTCGTGTCAAATCGGATTTCGGAAATACAACGACTTACTCAAGGATCCCAGTGGCGACATGTCCCAACCACCGAAAATCCAGCGGATTACATATCCCGAGGAGTAGAGCCTCGTCAGCTGACACAGAACCAGCTTTGGTGGAGTGGGCCCTCGTTTTTGTTGCTCCCGTCGGAAGAATGGTCTGCGCAGATCCTACCTGCTTCTTCAGCCATAAGCACACACATATCGAACGAACGGAAATTGACAGTAGCGCTGCATACTTCAGATGCTTCAGATGATTCAACGATACGAAAACATTCGGAGTTTGCACCTCTTCTTAGGATTACAGCTTATTGTCTGAGATTCATAACTAATTGTCGATCACCGAAATCAGAGAGGGCCACAGGAAACCTTACAGTCCAGGAGTACGACGATGCTCTGAAATCTCTGGTGCGCATTGCTCAGCGCGTGAGCTTCAAAAACGAAATTCGGTTTCTACAAGGTAATCCACAAGAGCAGAGTTCACTGAAGAACGCCCAGTTTAAGTCATCAATCAAGAACCTTGATTTAATTCTGGATTCTTCAAATTTGCTGCGACTGAATGGCCGTTTGACCAAACTACTTGGATCATATGACAATCGCCTTCCCATGGTACTGCCAGGTGATGATCATCTAAGCCATCTTATTGCCAGATCAATACATCATCAAACTCTCCATGCTGGTCCAACTCAATTACTAGCCACAATGCGGCAACGATTTTGGCCAGTCCGTGGCAAGGACCTCGCTCGACGGACAGTACATCGTTGCGTGACATGCTTTCGTTGCCGTCCGAAACCAAGCAATCAGTTTATGGCACCTTTACCAGTTGAGCGGATAACACCAGCGAAGATCTTTGAACACACGGGGCTCGATTATTGCGGACTGTTTCACGTTCGGGCATTAGCAGGTAGGGGCGCTTCGGTTAAAGTCTGGGTCGCAGTGTACGTGTGTTTCGCTGTTAAATACGTTGTGCTAGACATCGTCGCCGGGTTGTCAGCAACGGCATGCGTCAATTCTTTGCGGCGTTTCGTCAGTCGTGTCGGGCGCGTTCGCGTTATACACTGCGATAACAGTACCGCGTTCGTCGGCGCAAGTCGCGAAATCAATGAGATGCGAAAACTTCTGGTCCAGCAGCTGAAATCGGATCAGTGGTATAATGAATGCTTGGAAAAGGGTATTCAATTCCAATTTATCCCTCCACGAGCACCCCACTGCGGTGGGATATGGGAAGCAGCAGTAAAGAGTTTTAAGCACCATCTCGTTCGAATTCTGGGATCGTCGCCGTATGAACTTGACGAACTTCGCACAGGAATCGCTCAGGCCGAAGGCATCTTGAATTCACGGCCCTTGACACCGCTCTCCAATCATCCAGAAGATCTCTCGGTGCTCACTCCAGCACACTTCATTCTAGGCGAGTCAACTTTCAACCTACCTGAGCCAGACTACGTAAGTATTCCACTGCATCGTCTTACTCGATTTCAGATGACTCAGCGAGCTATGGGTGATTTATGGAAACGCTGGGCTAAGGAGTACATAGGACTGTTGCATCAGCGCCCAACCAAATGGAGAAAGACCCCTACAGACTTCAGGGTTGGAGCAATGGTCCTGTTGAAGAATGAATCGTCCCCACCCAAGCAGTGGCCACTCGGACGTGTGGTAGCAGTTTATCCGAACAAGGACAACATTGTTCGTGTGGTAGATGTCCGCACTCAAGGTGGCATCCGTCGTCGTGCAACAACCGAACTCTGTCTCCTACCGATTGAAGAGGACTCTCCGGATGCTAAAGTGATGTCAAGCGAGGAGTCTACAATAACTTCTGTTGGTTGAATGCTGCGCTTCAACGGGGGCCGGGATGTTGCGTATCCTGAAAACTAAATATTTATAGCAATGAATTATAGAATTATTTATTACATATACATAAACACAATTACTTTAGGCTCCCCTTAAAATTACTTACTTTGTTCAACCTCACACATACACTGAAGCTTTGTAAAGATAAAATGAAATTAAAGCCAACTAGTTCAGTTATCACCAAGCATTTGCCGTGTTCGGTCGTTCGTGAATGCCTCTGAAATTCCCATCACGCTGCAAGGTCTTCCACAGTTCGCCACATCAATTGTTGGTCCAGAGCAGGCCTCTAATCATTTTTCGTATAAATATACAACAACTCTAATACGACTTATCAAACATATTGAGTCTGTTGAGCTGTAGAGAGGCTTTCATTTGTTTATCGTGTGGTAGGCATGAATAAATTTGAGGAAGTTTCGTTTGCGATCTACGTCACTATTGACCGCATTCATCTTATTCAAGCAAACTTATACCATTACCATAAATAGCAAAACAAATCCTCCTGATAGTGTAAGTGGTCTGAAGTGGTATTTGAAGAAACTTTTACAGGAAGACTCAAGCCATTTTATGTCGTAAAATATAAATGTGAGCTGCAAAATATTGTGATAGTTTATATATTTATTACAATAATCGGGTAAGTTAGACGGCAGTAGTATAGAGAAGAATCTATTGAAAGTTCGCGTGCAATACAGGAAATATGTTGTTATGTAAAACCCAATAAATTGGAGTGTTGTAATGTATTTGCATTTATTAGCGAAACGTTAAGATGAAGATATGACGAAGCCACAGCTCGAATTTTCATGAGCACAAATCTGAAGAACCGAAAGTCCCTACCGAGAATATATTTGTTGAACATATTAAGACAAATATAAAACTTAATCAGACTTGTCATATTGCGGCAAAATAAACGTTATTTAGAACATATCCAACAAAATTGATAACAACATGTCAGATTTGTTTGAAAAGACAAAATATTTACTCAAATACGACTTTTTAATAAGAGATCATTAAAGACTAGTTTTTGGAATCATGAATATGACTTATACAAGACAACATTTGTTTTGAAAAACTTTGAAACAACTGTTATAGGACAAAATGATTAGTTTACGACTTCTAATTATGTTTTCGGTGTTACTTGGGTCTACGGCTAACCCAACATCCTGATGAAAATGATCAAAATTTGATCAGAGAGCACAATGGGCGAACCAGGTGGAGCGTGCCCTGGCAAGCTTTGGGCGTGACCGACGCCGTTGGAGAGCTGCAACTGCTTATCGAGTATTATGGCGGCAATGTGTTGATTCAATGTTATTATTAATTTGATGTTGAACCTAATAAATTATTTGAAATAATTAATGGAACCTTAATGAAACCTTTATAGCAATGCCAGCTTTTTCCTAATTTTGCTCACTTAAGTGTATGTAGTTCCGTGAGCCGGCATTTTATCAAATGTCAAAAACGTCTCCTCAATCAGTGCATTTCGAAACACGCTCCCCTTCAGTCGCTTTGAAAGGCAAGTTAGATATGTTTTTTGCTGTGCGCTGATATCGCCTTCACCTCTCGGTGTGATACGTACCCTCGGGATGAAAATATGTCCCCATGGGCGGCACATACCGGCGTCAATTCCCCCCGGTGCGGTGTCGGTGTGGATGTACACAATGTTTGTTCGTTCGCATGTGAGATCCAGCAGCAGCAACCACAGAGATGGCTATAAATTCAAAATAAATTCGATGACAATTGAGCATCTGTATTCGGGGAGAGAGCCAGCCAGCAGCAGCGTGTGAGGGTGCTGCTGCTAGCCGCGATGTGGAATGGCGTATTTCTTCCGTCCGACATGCGGCCATGCTTTGAAATTGCAACGTACTGAAGAGAGACCACGCGTGGAATGTGCTACTGACGTGGGGCCAGCACCAGCGGAGATGTATGGAGCTTCGAATGGTTGGATGAAGTTTTTACGATCCTATTTGGGAGAATAGTTCTGTAGGTCAAAATGTAGGTACAATAGGATTGAGTCAATGGCGAGGTTATTCAATTTGGAATTTATCGGGTAAAATATAGACTTTTCATTGAAAGGAGGATTTTACGGTGCATGCTGGTTCAGTCGGGGTCTCCAGTTAGCCTAGTGGTCAAGGCTATGGATCGCCAATCCGGAGACAGCGGGTTCGATTCCCGTTCCGGCCGGGAAAATTTTCTCGACTCCCTGGGCATAGAGTATCATTGTACTTGCCTCACAATATATAAATTCATGCAATGGCAGGCAAAGAAAGCCCTTCAATTAATAACTGTGGAAATCAAGGATCGGTATATTCGCCTCACTCCATTCATATTCACTCCTCTTTGCTGAAGCGAATCGAGAAAGATGCAGCAAACGGATCGTCGTGATCAAACACGCAACCCCATCACCAGTGGGAAGCGATGAGCCATCTGCTTGACATGAATATGCGTTGCCATTCGTCGCAGTTTGGATCGCAAGCGAATGAATGAATGGCGAATGGTGAAGAATACTGGTGAGCGATCAAGCGGCTATTATCATAAGTAGAAGAGAATTTCTGCATGTAATGCATACATTTTTACTGTATTGTCGCTGAAATGCTAGATTAGCAAAGAAAATAATTCGAAAACATCAATAATTCGTATGCACAATATTATTCGCATCACTCACGAATCGCATTCGCTTGCGATGCGAATGTGGACGAATGAATAATTTCCAAGTGTGGCTTCCCACCGTTCGCCGGAGTTTGCTGTCGTCGCTGACAAGCACACACACGTACTCAAGCGACAACCGTTCGCTGCTGACTGTCTTCGAATGGGGAAGAAGATGAAAAGTGGAAATCAGGAACCCTGGTGGAAATGCTCTAAAAACACTAAGTTGAAGTGAGGCAGGCCAAGTTCCAGTGGGGACGTAGAACCACAAAGAAGAAGATGAATAAGAAGAAGAAGCTGGTTCACTTGATGAGTGTGAATTGTGGCTCACATAATTCCATTGAAAGTTCATGGCAATGCGGATTCGCTCTTTGCATTATTGCTGATTATTATTTTTGAAATTTTTCCATCTAGTAGGTACTCGCACTGATTTGTCTGTCTACTGAAGTCTGCAACAACCATAGAAATGACTACAAATTTAAAGCCTAGGCTTAGCATCTTAATCTGACCAATATTTATTGTTTATAATTGGGCATGTTTATGGTTAAGAAAGTATCAATAAATGGATTACTGTGCAACGCAAAATTTGGTTAATAATCGTGGAAGTGATGTAGGTGTTGTGACACCATACTCGATAAATAGACGATACCCCTAAGAGGGTACTCAGAGCTCTAGAAGAGAAACGAGAAATCGAAGCATCTCAACTATTGTAGAACGAGAAATAGATTAGATATTTGTTAACCACGAACCAGAACGGTCTTTTTATTTCTTTCTTAAAAAATCACATAAATCGCCCATTTTACGCGTTTATATCAGTAGGTATGTACAATATAATCTTTGTCAGTGATAATAGTAGGGGGATTCACTTAACAGCGTAAATTGTTTAAACTGATTAAACGTTGCGGTCACCAAGGCAATCTTTGATGATTTCATTCGCAAAATCCTGAAACATTTCAAATAAGCAGAAAATCATGGCTTAGGGGTGGTGGGGGTAAAGTGGACAGGTGGGGTAAAATGGACAGGATACAGTTTCATGACTTTTATTGTTTTCCAAAATGTTTTATCGATTGAAGCTTATGCCTAAACATAAATTATTATACTTTTGCTGATCTTGAACATTGAAATCAAATAAACCTCTTCAAAATAACAAAAACTTTAAAAATCACGTGAAAAATCGGAAATGATGTAAAATCTGATTGTTATTGCTAAGGTTTTTTCGTAATTTATTTTCAAATAATTACAAGTTTTACCCCGTAAACCAAAAAAGACCACGAAGAAGAATATATTTGACCGAAAAAATATAGTTTTGCAAAATATATAAGTTTTGGAAATAATTTGCACATAATCAGACCTTGGGGGTTAAATGGACAATCGGTTCTAATTCCACCAAAATTTCATATTTTTTTTTGCAAACTCCAGAATCATCAGCCGTCATACATATGGTGATATAGTTGAAGTAAAAAGTTATAAAAAATATTTTATATCAACAAAATATAATTTTCACCCAAAAGAGTGCTTGTTTTTTACACTATTTTTACAATAATTATTTGAGTGTGTTTCAAAGGTTGTATTAAAAGTTTGAAAACAACAAAATAAAGGTATCGTATGAAATTTGATAGTTTGTATTTAAAAACATAGAAATAATATGCTGTTATATACCTTCTAACGACTTGTTCATTTTACCCCATCGATTGTCCATTTTACCCCCACCGATTTTTTTTCACGCTATTTTGATGCACGTTTTGGTGAAGAAAATAATCAAAGAAAACAATAGTTTTTAAATAAAATCCCTTACAAGATTTGTAGAGTATATCATTACCTTCCATGTACCTCGGAAAAGCATTTTGTCACATTTCCACTAGAAACGACCAAAATGCTTAGGTTGTCCACTTTACCCCCACCACCCCTACGCAGCAATTTAATCTGTTTAGTGAGTACCCCTAGTGACAAATAGAAGGTAAATCAAGATAGTATGAAACGAACTCACCAGTCATATATCAATATACTAAGAATTCGGTAAACACATGGATATTCTGGGAATTAGAAGTTGCATTCGTTCCACTTGGGATGTGAAGCTATGAAGAACAAAAAAGAAGAAGAAGGAAGGCTTGTCAAGTTTTTGTAAAAATAGAAACTCAAAAAACTGAAATTTGATACTATCGTTTTGTAAGCTTAGCTTAGCTTAGACTGACTGCACACATCTATGGTTGCTTTTCCGTGATTGACCCGAATCAATGACAGTTGCACAATGAATCAACTGAATAATTGACTGGGAGTGGTCAATATTCTCACTGTGCACGCTTCAGAGACTCTCTTTAACGGTACAATAACGGCGCCGGCCACGTCCTTGCAGTCAGGTTGGAAGAGGGAAGGAATATTAGTAACAACCTTTGTTAAGTGAAGGCCCGCGTTTACCGCTGCGACTTCACCAAAGGCTGCAGGAAGGAGTGTTTGTTAGTAGGAAAGGTATCGTTGGGTCTGGATTCACTTTGATAAGTAATTTGACCTTCGTGTCATGCTGGTTGCCGCGCTATTGTTTGCTTTACGCGGAAAGCAAACAATCGACCACCCGCATCAGGTGGTCGCTTAATATGCAATCTAACACGCTATTATTCGCTTCACTCGGAAAGCAAACAATCGATCACCCACGTCAGGTGATCGTTCAGTGTTGCTACAAAAGACGCGACACAACGAAATGCTCATTCCCGAATAGGGAAAAAGAAAAATCGAATGACCGAAGCAAAAGCGCGCGACACCGGCACCCGGACGAAATCCCATCACACACTGATGCACGCTGGGCCCGTAGCCGTCGAAATGCTCACTACCGAATAGAAAACTAACTAGAAAAAGAATCGAACCACCGAAGCAAAAGCGCGCGACACCGGCACCCGGAAGAAAACCCAATACACAATGATGCACGCTGGGTCCGCCGTCGTCGAAATGCACACTACCGAATAGAAAACTAAATAGAAAAAGAATCGAACCACCGAAGCAAAAGCGCGCGACACCGGCACCCGGACGAAATCCCAATACACACTCTTGATACTATCGTTTTGTTGCAACGCAAAACTGTCGAGTCAGTTTCTTCCACCCAAAACAACATGTGTGTCAGTTTCCTGATGGAAGTAACGGATTTGATTGCACCGATAACGCCGGTGTGAAGGTCGCCCAGGTTCCGTCTTAGTTCCGCACCGGCGACGGGTGGCATCAGCTGTCTGCGTGCTTATCTGATCCGATGGGATCTCATCGATTAACCATCGGTGTGCAGCAAATCCAGATGTAATCCACACCGACCGACCGACTGGTATACCAGTTTACATTCCGAGGTTGTTATCAGCCTCTCTCTCTCTCTCTCTCTCTCTCTCTTCTTGGCGTAACGTCCTCATTGGGACAAAGCCTGCTTCTCAGCTTAGTGTTCTATGAGCACTTCCACAGTTATTAACTGAGAGCTTCCTCTGCCAATGACCATTTTGCATGTGTATATCGTGTGGCAGGCACGAAGATACTCTATGCCCAAGGAAGTCAAGGAAATTTCCTTTTCGAAAAGATCCTGGACCGACCGGGAATCGAACCCGTCACCCTCAGCATGGTCATGCTGAATACCCGTGCGTTTACCGCCTCGGCTATATGGGCCCTGTTGTTATCAGCCAACAACGGAATAGACATCAGAGAGAACAGTGACGTTCTATTCGCGACGATGTGAAGATAGGTCGTCACTGAATTCGTAACGTAACATCACGTGAATCGAGTCGATTTAAATCCGATTAAAGATTGCGACCTATAGTGTGTGTCAGCAAAAGAAACACGATGCGATGGCATCCGAGCGCAATCGGAAATATGTTTGTTTGTAAGCAGCGGGATTATTGTTACTTCCCCGGAGGAACGCCGAAGTTATGGTGATTCGAGGAAAGATTAAGGAAGGAAGCAGTTGGCAACTGCATTCTACGTCAGAAGAGGGAAGCGAAAAGCAAATAAAATCAAACAGTCAGAATCAATCGGGTTGATGCTGAACAAAAACACTTCCAAACTTGATCATGCTACTACGTTGGAGCGTCTTACGAATGGGTGGAGGGAGTTTCTGTGTGATTTTTTTTTGTTTTGGTTCGAGAAATGCCTTACATCATTTGACTTCGTAATAAAATTTCTATTGTTGTATTAATAAATTTATTCGCAATCTCGTGATGAATGAATGAAATTAAGAACTAAGAGCATCTAACTTTCTATTTATATTTTCGTAAAGATGAAATATTATTGGAAAGGACAAACATATGAGATTTAATCAATGTGAAATGGAAGTTTTTTGCCTTTCTCGTACACTAAGTGTACTGGAAAGGCTATGTTCACTCCAAAAATGACTTTTTGATAGAAGCCCCGGAGGGTCGAGTCATATATACCAATCAACTCAGCTCGACGAATTGAGGTGATGTCTGTGTGTGTATGTGTGTGTGTGTGTGAATGTGTGTGCGTGTGTGTGTGTGTATGTGTGAGTGTGTACAAAAAAACTCACATCACTTTTTGGCAGTAAACCTCAACCGATTTCAATGACCGACGGTTCATTCGACGCGGAATCTGGTCCCATTGTTTCCTATTGAAAATGGTTCGGATCGGTCCAGTCGTTCCGGAGATATGGCCATTTAGGTGTTCCGGAACGGTACCCCAGGAAGGGACCAGATATGAAAATGCATCAAACCATGCATGCGACACATCAAACCATGGCATTTTCAATAACCTGATGAGCGGTAAGCTTAAAAATAGCCTAAGACCATATCTGAACCGGTAGTGTTCCGGAACCGGTTCCGGGTGTCCCGCCGAAAGTGGCCAAATATCAAGGTGAACCAAACCCATGCATGAGACACATCAAACCACGGCATTTTCGATAACCTGATGAGCGGTAAGCAGGAAAATAGTCTCAGACCATATCTGAACCGGTAGTGTTCCGTAACCGGTTCTGGGTGTCCCGCTGGAAGTGGCCAAATATACAATTGAAACAAACCCGTGCATGCGACACATCAAACCACGGCATTTTCGATTACCTGATGGACAATGAGCAGGAAAATCATCTCAGGCCATATCTGAACCAGTAGTGTTCCGGAACCGGTTCCGGGGTTCCCGCCGAAGTGGTCAAATATGAAAGAGAAACAAACCCGTGCATGCGTCACATCAAATAGCGGCTCTGTAGATTACCTAATGAACGGCAAGCAAGTGTTTCGGAATCGGTTTTGAGTGGCCGGAAGAGGCCAAATGTAAAAGTAATCCAAATCCAGGCATGTGACACATCAAATTGTGGCTTTTGCGATAACCTGATGAACAGTTAGCAAGAAAACAGCCTTAGATCACACTAGAGACAACTGGTAGTGTTCCGGAGTTCCGAGAGTCCCATTGAAATTGTCAAACCCTGCATGTGACACCTTCAATTTGCAGCGTTTTTGGTTAACCGATGAACAGTTAACAAGACAATAGTGTGACAATAGTGACCATATTTGGTTCAGCCGGTAGTTACCCGGAATCAGATCCGGGTAGTAAACTGTAAAATTTAACCAAACCCATGGATGGGGTACATCAAATCACGAGTTCACGACTTATCGACAACCTGATGGAAAAATAGGGTCAGACCACATTAGATTCCCGGTAGTGTTGCGGGTTCAGCTGTGGCTTCGAAAGTAGTTAAAAGTAAAAGTGAATCAAACCCATACATGCGATATAAAAAGGGCGGTGATTAGGTAAAGGTGAAGAATTAGCAATAAAATAATCTCAGACCATAATTTGGACAAACGGTAATGTCATGGAATCAGATCCGGGTATCCCACCGGAAATTACCAAATATAAAAATGAACCAAACCCATACATACGACACATCAGATCGCAGATTTTTTGATAATCTAATGAACGGTTAGCAAGAAAATAGCCTTAGATCACATTAGATACTAGCTGTTGTGTAGCAGAACCAACGTGAAAAATTAAATCGTGGCTTTGTTTAATGGCCTGATAAACGTTAGGTATGAGCAACAGTGACGAATATGTCTAAGTTCTCATATATGGAAGAGAACAAAGTATAGACAAAACTAAAGCGATCTCATCAAATCGTACCATTTCAGATTCCTAAGGTGTAAATTTATAGCAGGATGGGTCAACGTTGAATGGAAAAATAAGAATTTGATCGCGTCAACAGAAGATGGCGGGTGTTTTAAGGAATTTTGAGCTCTAAAACTATGTAAAATAAGTGTATTTGGTATGGGAAATATGTTCGGAGTCCACCAGAGTATCCAAGATAGCGGTCCAAAATCCAAGATAATGGCCCAGTATTCAAGTTAGCGCCCATTTTATAGGATTTCGAATTCTTGCATTATGGGCATATTTTGTATGGAAATATGTCCAGAATTCAGAATTTGTAATCAAAAAACCCAAGCTGTGCGCTGTTTCACAAGGTCTGCAATATGACTATAGTTTGAATGGGGAAGAATGCCGGTCTTCGTCCAAAACAAGTAAAATCATAAACGACATGCCAAAATTCAATACGGTGTCTATTTTATGTAATTTTAGGTGCAGAGTACAAAAATGAATACCAGAACATCCAAGATGGTGTCTCAATATTCAAGATGGCGCTTAGTTATGTTGGGGTAGATATCTGGAGTCAAAAAATGATGGCCGGAAAATCTAAAATGCGTTTCGAAATTTTGCGGCTTCATAACACTTGTTTGGTTTGAACTTAGGATTGTTGTCATATATTTTCTGAATATTGGATGTTATGCTAATATAAAATGTATCCATATTGAGTAGATTTAGCAAGCAGTTTTCATTTTGTATTTATTTCAATGTCATGAACACGTCGCTTGAGTTTTGTTGAAAGGATATTTTAAAGCATGAGAAAGGCACCATCACCGCTAGGTGGATTAATTAGGGTTTTTTATATTTGTGTCGGCAACCGTGCCCGTGCACAAAAGTAGTGTAATAGCAGGTATAACCCAAGCCACTTGGGCAATGGCTTCTATTTTGGGCATTATCCGCTATAACTCAAAACCCATTGACACAAATTTTGGACCGCAGTGAGATAGGTATAGTATCGGATGTAGGTCAAAAGTTCGACGGTTAAAAGGTCGAAGGGTCAAAAAGTTCGAAATGAAAAAAATAAGTAGGATAAAAGGTCAAAATGACAAGTGAGCATGAGCATGAGCATTGGTGACCGTACACTTCGTAGGTGCTACTCCGTGATTGACCAGAGCTAGCGGAATTGAACAGAGAAGCAACAGATAAGGCTTGGGATGTACACGTTCCGAGATCTCAAACTTTAATGGGTCAATAACGGCGCCGGCCACGTCCTTACGGTGAACCGGAACCGTGAGCATACAAAAACACATATACATACACTGAAATAAATTTTGTTGTGGAAACTACCGATTCCATAGTAAAATTACTAACCGTACCTATGATTCTCAACCGACAACAATTTACAGTTAATTCCACTAAAACACTGTCAACTTAACTAGCAGTGCAGTTAACATTACCAAAAATAATCTTAATTTAACAAATGAGCATTGTATTTTTAACTATACTGTGTTGTAAAATGCGTGTCCTGGAAAAATTAACAATGTTTTGTTGTTGAGTCGACTATGCTTTTAGTTGAATTTACTACAATGCATTGTAATTTCAAGCATATTTCAGTTACCTTAACAGATTTTGTTGTCGGTTGAGAATCATAGGTACGGTTAGTAATTTTACTATGGAATCGGTAGTTTCCACAACAAAATTTATTTCAGTGTACACATAATTGTGACGATGCTGGGTCATTAGGCCGAAGGTCATTAGGCCGAAGGCCATTAGGCCGAAGGTCATTAGGCCGAATGGTCATTAGGCCGAATGGTCATCAGGACGAATTGAAAGTTAGCCGTTGTTTTTACCTTTTCCAACAATTTTTGACAAAAACTAGTTTAACAATGGAACTAGAAAGAATAGCCTATGTTTTAAAGAAGGAAAAATTTATGAATTGAACATCAGCAGTTTCAGCGCCAAAAACTATTTCAGCAATGATACTAGAAAGAACAGCCTATATATAAAAGAAGGAAAAATTCATGGGTAAAATATCAGAAGATTCAGCATCAATAAAGTATCTTCGTGCCTGTCACACAATACACACATGCAAAATGGTCATTTGCAGAGGAAGCTCTCAGTTAATAAGCTGAGAAGCAGGCTTTGTCTCAGTGGGGACGTAACGGCAAGAAGAAGACCCAATGACCATTCGGCCTGATGACCATTCGGCCTAATGACCTTCGGCCGAATGGCCTGACACCAATTGTGACACCTCACAGTTTGGAAGAATGGTGAGACCTTGAAACGAAAAATATTTTGCGTCACCTCGCAATTAGGAGGACTGGTGAACCAATAAACAATATTTCTTGCTTTTGATACTGTGGGCACGATATGTTTAGGCAAACTTCTGCGCTGACATCAACAGTGACGGACTGCATAAAGCCAGCATCTTTTAGTAGCAGATTGAGATTTAGGGTCTGTGTCAATTGGCGAATTAAAATTAATTTTGACTTAAACTTGACAGTTCGATAATTATTTCCTAAGGAAAACTGTCAAGTTTAAGTGTTGAACTGTCAAATTTAAGTAAAAATTAATTTTAATTCGCCAATTGACACAGACCCTTAGAAGCAGGGAAATTTTATTAAAACAAAGTATGAATATGTACCGAGAATTTGGGCCGGCACTTGAAGTGTCGAACTTCACAATGCATGTTGACTAAATACTCGAAAAATGGGTTTAAGAAATATACACAAACAGATTCATAATTGATAATAAAACAAAACTTATACTCTGTCACCTGTCAGACTGAACAATAATAGAGTTGAATTGAAGAAATTAAATCAGAGGAGATAATTGTCAAGTTGTTATCTCGAACATTAACAAAGATAATAGTTAGTCGATACTCAAGGTGACGAACCATACATAATGAATGAATATTCAAAAGATACACATATACAGGAATAAAATAACAAGTAACAAGCTCACATGATATAACAAATTAAAATAGATAAAATCTACAGGAAGCGAACAAAAAGGAACGAACTCACCGAATAATTCAGCTGATCGTCTGAGATTGCCACTAATTGCAGCACCGCAACAGGCCAACAGGCTTTCCAAGCCGTATCGAATGTTCACTCGTTCGCACCAATCGCTGTGTTGGACAAAAGGTTAAAATGACAGGTGGTCAAAAAGTCAAAAGGTCGAATGAAGAAAAAACAACCAAAAATAATCCCAAATATTTTTTATCGCCTTCTTTCTTAATTTACGTTATCATTGCTTTAACCTGCATCTTTTCAACTAAGTGTTCTTTTGGCACTTTTATTAAAGCACAGTTATTAAATGAAGGGCTTCTTGGCCTACTATTGCGTTAACTTGTATATTGTAGAATAAGCACAATGTTACACTATATCCAGGAATTCGACTAAATTTCCCATTCAGAACCGGAATTGATCCTTTAGTTTGGGCTTTATATTATAGTTTACCTGGTACTAGTCATGGTACAATTTTATTGTAGAATATACATCCTTTTGAACAACGGTAGTTCTTTGGAGCTACATATTCAAGGCTATATGCGTTATGAACGTTACTGTTTCCTATATAGTTTTGCCAACTTTTAAACATAGACTGTTCTTTCTAGTAATGCTTTATGACATTTTTTGGCGTACTTACTAGTAATATAAATATTAATAATATTTTGCCATGTTCAAAAATAGGCCGTTCTTTCGAATTATACTGTTACAGCGGTTATTTTAAATTTGATTTTAGATATTTCCAAAGAGATCTACTTCAAAGATTTACTAAAATATCAAAAGATGTAGATACCAACGTTACGTTTATTTTTTTTAGTTCAATGTACCTATTATAAACACTGCATTTTTTATACTTTATACATAATGTTTCTATTTGTTTTGACTTTTTATTTCTATTTCATCCAAATATTCATATTGATTATGATTGACAGAATGCAAAAAAAAAATGGCATACATCATCGCGCTGCAGGCACTTTGATAAACTTAAAATCCGCTTCTCGTAACTAACGAATCCAGGTCCTTTCAGTTGTATTACTAACTACAGCTTTCGAGCTTTTAACCACAGACAAACAGACGTAACACTCTGACAATTCGCATCGTACACCGATTTAACAGTCTACTTAAAAATACTGCCAACTGACCACCCATGGCGCTCGCATCGTTTTTGCTCGAGTTTGACGTTTGCCTACTACTACCATCTAGTTGATGGTCGGCAAAACTCAGTCCTTTTAGCATTGGGCGAACATTTTTCCGTGACTATGATTTGATTCATAAAATGTTCGAAATCTTACGTCTGTTTGTCTGTGTTTTAACCTTTCAACCGTCTTCCTTTACACATTTTCTCCTATTTAGTCATCTTTTTTTAATTCGACCTTTCAAACACTTGTATTTTTGATTTTTTGTTCTAGTTTTTTTTTTATTTTGACCTTTTGTATTTTAGACCTTGTGTCCTAGTCAATCTTCCGACCTTTCGACCCTTCGACCTTTTGTCCTTTCGACCTTTTGATCATCGACCTTAGGACCTACGACCTTTTGACCTTCCACCTTTTGTCATAGAACCATTAGCCGCAGAAGCTTGAAGTCTAGCAATCGCTAGAACCGGAACGACAGGCATCCGATTATTGTGAGGCATATCCCTTACTTCTCGGCTGTTTTGACAAGTTAGAAGGTAGATTATAGATATGATAATGCTTCTAAGAATCTGCTGGAACGGGTTTGTTGACACTTTCCGGTGCCAACCAGGGAGCACATGGTGAGGGTGAAAATTGTTGGAAAACTATGTAACCGAGTGAAATAACGTTCGAAAATGGGTAGATCACCAGAAATTACACGCCTGGATATTAAAAAAAAAATTGCTTTGGCATACGTTGTTTGAGCCGTACCTCCATGGTGAAGAGACCCTCGGTATTTACGTACTTCCTCAATCTAGCTGAAGTTGAAAGAACAACAGTGCTTAGGCTGCACTACTAGCGAAGCACACAATTCATGGCTGACGATTTTTGTCATCGATTGACCCATGGAAGCATGAGGTAGTACAATGTGAGGACACTCCTTGTCGACATTTTGCAACCTAAATTCCGCATGACCCCTCTTTAAACTTATTTGGAACCTTGCTATTCATTTCGGTAAAAACTGAATCCATTTAAGCAATGAATCCATTTAGATAAAATTATATTCAGGCAGTCCCGACTCATTATCTTAATGGAGATTTTGAGTATACTTCTTCTTCTTTTTGGCTTTGTGGAACTTGGCCTGTCTATGAAGGGAGAGCACTTACACAGTTATTAATGGAAGGTCTTTCTCTGCCTATACATTACATGAATTTGTATACACTAAGGTCTTTTTTTACACAGGGTATGCGAACCGTGTAAAAATCTGTATTAATTCACAAAACCCGTGTAAAAAATTAGGAAATCTAATAATATTGAAAATGTCCTCACATTCAGATATCCCAGAATTATTTTATAGAGTTCAAGCGGAAAGGGTTTTAGTGTTGCAATAGCTGATTCTATACTTTAGTTGGGGAGAGCGTAAGGGATGGTTGATGGGCTTTGAGGAGAAGAGTTCATATTGGTCTTAAGGCCTTTACTCGCGGAAGATCTTGGAGGACCTAGAACATCTTTGCAAACTAGTTCTCTATCAAGCAATGCTCCGTGGACCTATGTATCAGTAACGCAACAACAATCCATCTATAATATCTTTACAAATTAATTAGTTACGGAGCAATGCTCCATGGACCTGTAGAATATTGCACCGTATCAGTAATGTAGCAACCATCCATCGATCACGCTTGTAGATCTTAAGGCCTTTACTCGCGGAAGTTCTTGGATTACCAAATCTTTGAAAATTAGTTCTCTAAAGAACCGTGCTCCATGGATTTGTATGATATTGCACCGTATCAGTAGTGCTACAACAATTGATTGATACCGCTAGAGGACCTTCAGGCCTTTACTCGCGGAAGCTCTTGGACGAATTAGAATACTTTTACAAAACAGTTCTTTACAGAACCATGCGCCATGGACCTGTAGGATGTCACACCGCACCTGACATGTAACCGCTTAGCATTGATTACACCTGTAGACATAAAGATCCTAATTTGAGGAAGTTCTTGGATAACCTAGTTAAATCATCGGAAACTATTTCTTCACAGAAACATGTTCCTTGGACCTATTAGATGTTTCACCGCATCAGTATTGTAACAATAACCCAATTGATTTTGCTTGTAGATCTTATGGTGTTTACTCGCGGAAGTTATCTGTAACCTAAAACATCTTGGAAAATTACTATTCTACAGAACTACAGTGGTAGATATTCGTTTAGCCGAGGCATCATCTGCATTAGTCAATGGGATTTATTTTATGGCCGTAAAATACAAAAAAAAATAGAAAATTTGCCTAGACATTCGTTTAGCCAAATTGTACATTTTTTAGAATTCCATAATAAAAACTATCAAGTTTCGAATAATATCCAACACAATCATTTTGTATGGTGACCTGCATTATAGATCGACTTGTAAATCATGAATCTGATCGTTTTCAGAAGTGTTGCCATATTAATTTTACATGCATCTCATATAAGTAAGTTATAATATTGAAAATGTTTCCAGATTGAGATTTGTTGTAGTTATTTTCATCGGAAGTGTTTTCAAAGATTCCAATAAAAGCATCTCGACGAGTGCAGGTTAAGTATTGTTTTGATGAAATATGATAGTTTAACTTGCATAAATCACAGTGTTTACTACTATTACGTCTTCCTATAGCTCCCAATATCTGCTAGACTGTATTCTGACTGAAACAACATGCATTGGACGCCTCACATTTTGAGAAATGACACCCAAAGTATTCAAATTTCTAGCATGAACTACTTGATTCATAATTTAGACGTTCTTTTCAAATAAATCATGGTTAAAATAAATATGATTCAAATCTAAGACTCATTTATAATATATTTCTTCAGATTGAATGAAATAAGCCAATGGTTTGACCATGCCATGCATTTTTGTATGAACATCTGTTTTAAAATAAACAGGGTTCAAAAATTCCGACTAGCAGTTCTTTCGCTTGGCAGTCTTCTAATTCATTTAGTAATGCTAGTATTATACAGTTATACTTCAGAGGCATTAGGATACGTCTTTATTACTACACTATTTATTTTAGCTTTTATCAATCCCATTCTGATGTTTAACCAGTCGAAAACCTATATATTTTATTTTCTCTCGACATTTAGTGCAATAATTTAAACATTTCCAACAATAATTCTGTGCCATATTTCAAAAACAACTAATCTAGCTTACATTAGAGTGTTTACAGAAAGCATTTTCCTTAAATAAATTTATTTATCATCGTTTTTCCTTATCGGGTTAAATTTTTGTAATATTTCTTTGAATTTCCCAAATAAATAAGTTTTTAAGGTCAATTAACTTGCTAACACGCCATAAACTTAATGCTTTGGGGTGTATCCTCGAAAAACACTCACGAAATTACAAAAAATCTATTAAAAACCAATTTTTTATTCACCTCGGCTAAACGAATGTCTAGGCAAAAAATGACATTTGAAGGGGTTTTACCCTCGTTTTTGTTTCAGTGTATATATAAGTGTGATGTATCACCTTTTCATAAAACAGTACTAGATATACTATCACTGCCATGAAAAAGTTTTATCATAAAATCTTTTATATGAGTTTCCTGACACTTTTTTGAAAATTTTTGGGCCTCGGCTAAACAAATGTCTATCACTGTATGTTCCATGGATTCGTAGGATGATACACCGTATCAGTAATGTAACAAAAATCCATTGATTACGTTTGTAGAACTACTCGCGAAAGTTTTCGGATAACCTAGATCATATTTGGACTGCAGTTCTCTACAGAACCATGCTCCATAGTCATAGACCTGTAGCATGTTAGGCCGCATCAGTAATGCAACAACAATTAATTGAGTATGCTTGTAGATTTTCAGGCCTGTACTCGCGGAAATTCTTACAGGTCCTAGAACATCTTTGAAAACTATTTCTCTACAGAGCTACAGAATGCTTCAAGGGCCTGTAGGATGATGCACCGTATCAGTAATGCGACAACGATCTATTGATTACGCTTTCAGAGCTTAAGCCGCTTACTTGCGAAAGTTCTTGTTTAACCTATGTTCTTGAATAACCTAGAACGTCTTCAAATTAATTCATTACAGATCCATACTCCAGAAAGCACCTTTAGGAAAACCCCCATTCCCCCCTTCCCTTTAGATCCCTTCAGAACTCTAACACACAACTAAGGATCGTATAGAAGAACCCACCGAATGGAAAATTTTCTTGACTTTCTGAACACAAAAAAAAAATACTAAGAACACGTACAGCCAGAAACAATAAAAATACAGTAGCAGTTCGACAGACAATTTTCATTCCACATCCTGATTATTGAATTTATCACATTTATAAATCGTTTAGCTTGTGCAAAACCCGTTCTGAGAAATAGTAAAGAGCAGAAAGCACAAACGTACGTACGAGGTAATGAAAATACTACGCTATATCCAACGCTTTTCCGACGGGAGCCATTGTTCGTTTTTCGTTTTTCGGTTTCGATAAAAGGTGCACTGTTTGGTACTTAGGTATTCATGAGGCATGGTGCACTTGCTCATAGACTAAATATCTCAGACCGCGACGGCGGGTAGGACCTAACCTGTTACTTCTCGCTTTACGTTGGGGAACCGCGGCGTTGTGGGTAACCTAACCAGAAAGTGGTGAAACTGTAAAAAACTAGGGTTGTTCGTTCTTTAACAAACCAAGCTGAAGCATTTGGTATTTGCTAGAATGCTATGATTAACAATCTTTCCCAAGATCTTTACCAATTTTCCGCCTTTAGTTGAGCCGTGGATGTCGATCGAGCCAGGGGAGCTGAATCGGAGGACATCATTTTGTTTCGCAGTTGAAGATTTGATTACAAAATTGGAATATTAATGAATGGAGGGCAATAAATGTTGATTACATCTAAAAAACATAAGAACTAGTATACTCGACCTGTGCTGATTTCTAAATAATAGCATCATCTCGTACTGTAGAAGAAAAGAAAACTATATATGTATGACAACCTAGTGTCATCCTTTACCATAAACCAATTTTATAAATTGGCAAAGAGATGACCATCGAAAGTGCTCAATTTCTTCACACGAGCTTGTGATGCATGTATGCGATACGAAAGATGCCTCCAAACTCTAAACGAGAGAAGCGGAAAAGCGAAAAAAAAAATTCGAGACATGCCAGTCAGGACTTTCTTTCTTATACCGCACCGTAAGGATGACAAAAATCAAAACGTTGATTATGATGACGATGATACTAAAAGTCACACAGAAAATTGAAGGGCTTCAATGGAGACATCCTTAAAAATTGACTCAACACACTGACCCAATCAGGCTAAAAGCAGCACCGTGTTGGCCCACTTAACTCAGTCATCGTCAGAGAGAGAAGAGGATGTGTGGGCGAAACGAATTCCTCCTCGCCCCTGGGCGAGGACCCACGACACGGTGTGGTAAGTTGGAGCTTTCCCACACAACCGACCACAAGAGGAAAAGAAATCGAAACGTCCGACCCGACCGACGCAAACAAGCTGCAAAGTTTTGATTTATGCATTTCATGTGCCATCGTTTATGAGAAAAGTTAAAAGTCTACTTCGGAGAGAGATGCCCGGGAACAACACTGCGGACGTCAGACACTACTACGTTTTAGATGAAGTTAGAATAAAAGAAGCTTTGGATTGCAAATATACTTTTTCTGGCCCCGACAGGTGAAAGACTCCGATGCTATTCATCTGGTCTGGAACAGGCATAGGATGTGGTACCTAGTGCAATAAGTATTAGGCAACGAGAATCAATTTTCAAAACTCCTGATTAACTATGAAAAGTACAGGGTTGTTAACGTTACTCAACGATTAACGCCGTTAACGTTAATGTTCACCTAAATCAACGTCAACGGCGGTGCGTTGATTTTCTTGGCAATCAACGTTAACGTTAACGGGTTGCGTTGAATCAACGTCAACGGATGTCGTTAACCAAATCGTTAATTACCTGTGGTGGTATGCATTTTTTCCTATTCTGGGGTGATTAAAATGGTTTCTAGACCAGATGTCAAAACGTGCTTCCGTAAAATATGCAATTATTCTTTCGGCTTACCGAAGCTTCTGATAGCTTCTGATGGGGGTACCATTTTGTACTAAACATTAAATAATCCCCCATCCCATCCTTAGAGTACAACAGACGATCAAGACGCATCTCTTACTGGTATCAGAATCTCACGGCAGAATCTACCGGCTGTTCGGGCTCGTTTGGAAGTTGACCATCAATGTTAACTTCTTTTCCCAATCAGCCTAGATAGCTGTGCAGTGTCGGTAGCGGTTGTCTCAATTGGCTAAGAATAACACTACGGATCGCCTGATCCTGTGGTAAGAGTCCACTAAACAGGTGACCCCTAATTCATGGTGTTATGCGGCTTTATGCTTACCGTGCTAAGGAATGAATGGTTAGGGGGGTCTAATAAAAACCTAACTACAAACGGAGCCTGTGGAGAATTAGGGCGTCCTCCACAGTATTACGCCCTTACTGCGCTAACCGGAGCAATGGTGCAGTGGACCTTGCGTTTCTCCGAGATAATCAGTTGCCCTTCTTAAGTCTCAAATTTGAGGCTAAATAAGGGCGGGATTATTCAAATGTTGTTAATTAGCTTACATTAGTACCTATATGGGTTCGCTTAATGCGTTTTCGCCATTGGCGTTTTTCAATTGACCCCGATTTGGTTCGTCGTTGATGCTTCCTTTTTGTGCTGTGATTGTGAAGAGTGTAATCCTGTCTAGTTTGGGTAGTGGCTACGGCTAGGAAACCTCAGATCAATTTTCAGCGTAAAAAGCGTGTGTAGCCCAAGTGGCTCTACTTCAAAAAGTTCATTTTCTTAGGGTAACTTCTGTATAGGTTACCTTGTAAAACCAGTTTTGTTTTTTTCATTATAGATGAAGTGTCGTGCCTCGAGCATGCTATATTTTAGAATAACGTTAACAGTATTTTCAACCTTTTCTTATGGATGCCTTCAAGCAAGCCCTTGTTCTCATCTTTTCGCTGATAGTTGGCAGTATTGCTACGATGATTATATCATCTGAAGTAGCTCAAACATTAATTTGAGATGCTTCAGTTTGATGGAATACTTAGGTAGTGCAGTTCATGGATAACTTAACATAGAATTGCACTTAACCCAACTCTGCATCAGCAGATTTTGCCATGAGTTGACTGATTGGCATGTGTCAGATGAGGAGTCTCCATTTGACCTTCTTTGAACTTTTGAGTGTTCCTTCGCAAAATTTGCGTATTCAAGCGTCCCTGCTCAACAAACTAGGGAACCTGTAATAATTGGTTGTGACCACATTTTATGGATAACTCGCTTCCATTGCTACTCCAAGAGAGATTCATTGCGGTTTTGTACCTACAACGCCCTTCATTGTGGTATACCATAGCTATTGCTTTGAAAGAAGCTTGTCCTGTGCGGTCTGTGCGGACCACAAGAGGTACTCCTGAATGGAACTCTGACTTGTTCAAGTTCAAAATATCTTCGGATAAACCAGTCTTTTGTATAGCTACGAATCTTTAGCTTCTACTCCGAGGATTGTAGCTATATAATCGACTTAGTGGGCCCGAAAAAGCTCTGCTTACTTCAAATCTCCAGATGCAAATGGGGGTTTGTCCTATTTTTCTCCAAAGGGATTTGAGTATTTCAAACATGTTTTGAACTCTTGTAGTTTACTATTGGGTGTTTTCATGGCATGAAATTACTCCATAGTTTTATCCCGAAAGGGTGAGTGAGTTGTATAAAGAATGAATGAGTTCCAGATTCATCTGGTTACTTCGTTCTTTCTGAAATGCTTAAAACGCATTGTCGATTATCACATCTGTGATGTTCGTCTGGCTGACATGCCTTTTCATGTGAACTCACATGCCTCCCAATTTGGGATGTCCACAGTGAGTCTTTTACACAAAGTTGTATACGTTTTCAAGAAAGTACTCGCTCAAACGTACTTTTGCTTGGGTGATTTCTTGAATATTGAGGATGATTTTGATGACGTGCCTTTCAATGTCATATTGAAAATCGCATGATGTCACAAGCTACCTCCAATGAGCTATAGGCTCTCTTTACGCTTATGCGTTTTACAATGTCCTTTTCAGGGCACTGATTAAACCCGTTGTGGTATGGGCTATGAGCTCTCGTTGCACTTATGCGTTCATTCCCTCTTCAAGGGCACCCCTTCCTATTTCATCACCTTTCCCTTTCCTAATCCTATTCCATCCCTTGTCCCGTTCCCTCAGGTAAATGATGAAATAGGCTTATATGTATGGCGATGGCACAAATGTCCCAAATGGAGGATAACGTGCCTCTGGAGCCGGCCTTCTGATACCTGATACTGGTATCAGAATCTCACGTGTAGACGTACGCCACGAGTAGGCTACTGTTGATCACAGCAGGCATGCATATGTCGAACGTCAATGTCGTGTGAAGCAATTTTCTTATCAGTTTTGCCAGAGTAGATTTGACCGCTCATAAAACGGAAGACTGCTACAAGATTTGTTTTGGATTATTAAAACTATCTGGATTACAGAAGAGGATTCCAGATATCCTATAGTTCTAAACAAAAGAAATGCTTCAATGATCTGGGACTTCAAGCAATACCAAAATGGTGAAATTTGACTGGAAGCCGGAAAGTCAGGGCGCGAAATTTTTAATATCTCTGGTTAACATCCTACGAGTCCTATAATCTGAAAAACTTCTACACTATTGTTGCATGATTGACGAAGGAATCATGAATCATGAAATTATGATCTGTGAGAAGACATATAGGGAAATAACTTTAGCATGTTTTTTATGAATTCAATAGTTGAGATCTAATTTTTCTACAGAAAGATGCACTGGGCTGAGCTGATCTAGATGCCAAAAAACCTCAGTGGTTGAATTAATCCTTAGCTAAAAAAATCTGTGCGTCCATGGCGAAGCTAGTGAACAATAAATAAATAACATGTCGAACTTTGGCCAATGACGTCGTTTCTTCCATTTGAAGTTGTTTTTTTTTTCATTTTGAGTTCATTCAAATTGATTCATAGAATGTCTTATATGCTTCTTGGAAGACTAAACCCGCTATAATGTCATAAAAATGCCATGAAGAGGCGCCCACTAATAACTCTTTGCGTACTAGGCAAGGTTCCAATATGTCGCTTAAAGAGTTGCCACATATAATGCTCGGTTAGCTAATGGAAGACGGGAGGTGTGGTTTTGTTTCAAAAGAATGCATTATTCCACTCTTTGGAAGTGAATTTAGAATGGACAAATAATGATGATTATCTTACACTTTTTGGCCAATGTGAGCTTGACTGACAGTTTTAAATTTTGAGAAGTTTTCACTCAAACTCAACTACTCAACTACTACTCACATAATTAACGCAAAATTAACAGGATCATTGCCGTTAAATCAACGCTCTGCGTTAACGTCAACGTTGATCAACGCGCCTGAAAAATCAACGCGAAATTCGTTGATTGTTATAATTAACGTTAACGAATTAACGAAACGGCGTTAAACGTTGATTATTATTATTATTATTATTATTACTTTATTATAGAGATTTTCAGCCTTAGGCTGGTTCATCTCTTAAACGTTGATTAACGTTAACAACCCTGGAAAAGTAACATTGATATTGAGGCAACATTTAAGAAAGGTCTTTCAAAATTAGCTTATAAACGTTTCGCAATATTAATAACTCCACATTGAAGAGAGATTATTTGATGTAGGAAAATAGACATGTGGGCTTCGTGGTGGTTTTAGGTGTCTCGTAAGCCTCGGAGTGTGGGTTCGATTCCCGCTCCAGTCGGGAAAAACTTTTCGTAAAACGAAAAATTCTCCTCCAGGCCACTGGGTGTTCTATGTATTGTCCGATGTCAAATGTTCAGTCTGTAGCGGCCGGAAGGTTTAAAATATATCATCATGAGTTCATAAAGCCTATGAATAAGTGAAAAATTTAGCTTTTTAATAATGAATACGGTGGTATGCCAGTTTTTGAACACCCATTTGGGTAGTAGTTCAAAGATTTTCTGAAGTTCTTATTATAAGTGGAATTTAAATTATTCTCGCTGATAGTGAAAAAGCTGATGCTTAAAACTCCACGATGTATCACAGTTGTTTTTTTAACGACACTTTGTTAGAAACCACACGAATGCACACAACTGTGCAATATGCATTCGTGTCGTTTGCTGACTGATGACATTGAATTTCAACTTAATGCTAAAGAAAGTTCAGGATACTTTGTGGGGTTCGAGGAGGTTACTAAAGGTCGTCAGGGGAAGGTTCTGAGGTGTTTTATGAAATTTCAGGGGGTTTCAAGGGGGGCTAGTGGAGGGCTAAAGGTGGTTTCTAGGGGGTTGCATTGGATTTTTATAAAAGTATCTGACAGCTTCCTCTGCCAACGACAATTTTGCATGTGTATGTCATCGTGTGACGGGCACGAAGATGCTCTATGCATTCATTACAAAAAGATCCTGGACCGACCGAAAACATCAGCATGTTCATGCTTGATGAACACGCCTTTACAGCTGTGGCAATAAATGCTTAAAATACTTTAAAATTCCCTGGAGCACCTGGGACCTGTCAGAAGACCCATGATCAGTGTTGAAAAATTCATTTCGTCATATCTAAATTCAATCACCTACAGCTCATTTTAGAAGCTGAACCTGAGAATATGGTACATGAAAAACTTGTGCAGCTAGACCAGTTCTACAAGAAAGTCACGGAAAAACTGCTATTTTTCGAATATTTAAGGTAAATGTCACGGAATACTTTCGAAAAATCCCAATGATATTCACGGTGAACATCATTTGGCATTTTTCGAAGGTAGTCCGTGACATTTACCTTAAATATTCGAAAAATAGCAGTTTTTCCGTGACTTTCTTGCAGAATTGGTCTAGCCACACAAGTTTTTCATCTACCATATTCTCAGGTTCAGCTTCTAAAATGAGCTGTTGGTGGTTGAATTTAGATATGACGAAATGAATTTTTTGCAATTTCTCATCGTAATAGGCTGATTTACCTCACACAAATCTGACAGGAAAACGCCTACTTTCCCACACCTAATTAACAGTGCTGTAATGATTCATTACAGCACTGATTTGCGTTGCGTATTGAACCATTACAGCACTGTTTTCAGTTTTGGTCAACTTCTTGATGCTTTCTGGACGCAGTTTTGCAAAATTGTGACAACTGCACCGTATAACCTATTATGATCAGATTTTCTTAAACATTGGCTATGAACATCAGTGTGCACTTTGATGAAAATGTTTTGTTGAAAACTGTCCTCAAGGGTAATTTATGAAATTGCAAAAAACGTTGTACGCAACTCGGTGCAGAACTCGATTTTTCCAGCACTCGTCGTAATTATCCAACTCGGCAAGCCTCGTTGGATAAGTGTACAACTCGTGCTGTAAAAATCGTCATTCTGCACCTTGTTGCGTAAACTACTATTTCAGCACTGCCCATGATTGACATTGAAATGCCCTTGAAATATTCTTAAACGCCCTGAAATGCCCCTGTAACGTCTTTGAAAGTTCCCTGAGACCTTTTAAAACTTGCTGGAGCACACCTCAAAGCTCCTGAAACACCCTTGAATCATACGAAACCCCCATGAAAGCTCTCAATAGCCTCAGGGTCGACACGCTCACGTCACGAAACTCACTGGCTGAGAGCTCTCGCTCTTCAAATAGGTAACCACAGCACTTCTCTATTGTCCGTTATTCGGTCTAACTGGTCTGTATTTCTGGAACTTTCTTACTCGCTCTATCTTCCACTTTCTTAAGCTAATCTGGCCTTTCAAGTTGAGGCCCCTTTGTCCTGCAACACTTCACCACTCCTGGTCTCCTTCCTACACTGCGTCCTGTGACGTCCTGTGATTCAGGGGGCATGGGTTGTACCACACCCTGCCTTCTTAATACGTGTATTGGTCCTGTCGATATGGTGACGGGTCGGGCTTCGGCAAGTTTTGTACCAAAATTCACTCAGATGGTCTCAGTTGAGTAATTTTACGTCAAAAACGGCGAAGTTCTGTGATACAGGGAGGGCATAACTGACGGTCACAGACAAACAGACGTATCACTTGGTACAAATTGTGATAAAAATCATCGTCATGAAAACATAATTGCCTAATGCTAACCAAGCTATGTTACGCAAACCACTCAGTAGGTAACGGGAGTGAGCAAACGTCAAACAGTGATTTGCGAACTACAAAATATTTAAACTAATCGATAAAAATGTTAACGATGAGTAGAGGGAGACGTCTGTTTGTCTGTGTGACGGGTTTACATACGAAAAGTTTAAGTAGTGGATATGCAGTCCACTTCGCAGTCGCTCTGTCCACTTCCATGAACTTCTCAAAAACTTCAACTTCTTTTCACAAACTTTTCCGGTTACTTGATACTTTAGCTTTCTACTGTCTTGGTCGACTCCAGGTAAGTGAACGATCGCCGAGTCACCGACCGCCTTGAGGTTCATGACCTACTTCCTCGGTCAATGGTCCCCATTACTCCACCCCGACCAGTCAGTGGATGATAACCAGTCCCTCTGGTGGTGGGTTCCTAAGCTACAGTGTGTAGCGCACTGGCTGTTGTTTACGGGGTAGTGGAGCCTAGCTTCTTTTGCGCCGCAGGAGTATATATACATGCTGTAGAATACCAAACACAGGTAAGCAAAATCCAATACTTACAACTTGAATAACGTGAAAACAACCTAAAATAGTAGTTTTAAAAAAATTTAACTCGACGTGCACTTTATGAAAAAAAAATGATACCCGATGCTCCTATTCATAAAATTCTAAGAATTAATCAAGGAATTTTTTTTTTCAAAAACTTTTTACCCTTCTTACACCCATAAGAAGGGTATAAATATCGCTCGAAAAACCGACTTTCGATCCGAGGCCCGGAGGGCCGAGTCTCATATACCAATGAACTCAGCTCGACGAACTGAGCAAATGTCTGTATGTGTGTGTGTGTGTATGTGTGTATGTGTGTGTGTGTATGTGCGTTACAAAAAAAAAGTCACGCACGTTTCTCAGCCGTCTGTCAACCGATTTGAGTTCTCTTGGAAGCAAATGAAAGCTACTGCATCCTAGTAGAACGCTATTGATTTTTTTCCGATTGGACGTTTGGTTACCAAGATATCTCTCGAAGAGTATTTATGAATCATACATCTAAACTTTTTAAGATTTTTGACCGAGTGTATCGTAATAAATATTTTGGCCGTTTGTCGATCGATTTGGGTTCTCTTGGCACCAAATGAAAGCTACAGCATCCTAGTAGATCGCCCAGAAATTTTATTTTGATTGGACATTTGGTTACAGAGATATCTTTCGAAGTGTACTTGGGATTTATTCAACTAAACTTTTTGAGATTTTTGACCAAGTGTATCATAATAAATATCTCAACCGTCTGTCAACCGATTTCGGTTCTCCTGGCACCAAATGAAAGCTATAACATCCTAGTAGAACCCTATACAATTTTATTAGGATTGGACATTTGGTTATCGAGATATCTTTCAAAGAGTACTTGGGAGCAGGGTACGAAAAACGGATCACGCCGAAAAACAAACGCTTTGTCCTAAGCGGTGCATGTCGGTAACAAAGCCGCTCCGCAACAAACGCATGTCAGGCGATGAGAGCAATAAAACAAACATCGCTTGCCGTGCGTGTGTCGATATTCCGGTTTTTCTGCTGAAAATTTCAAACCACATCATCGAATTCATAAGCATTTGGACGAATTAAGACTCTTGCAAACCTCAGAGTCGAGTTTCAGTTGTAAAACAATGCGAAAATCACGATTTTAATAGAACGAGACAAATATTCCTACCGTTTTTGTTGTGAACAAACTCGCAAGCGATTTTGTCATTATCTGCTAACGAAAAAACAAAGCGTTGTTGCCGTGCCTTCTTTGTTGCCTATTTTTCCCTTGCGGTGTCACATTCTGCGTACCCTGCTTGGGAGTAATACAGGTTAACCTTTTGAGAGATTTTTGACCAAGTGTATCATAATAAATATCTCAGCCGTCTGTCAACCGATTTGGGTTCTCTTAGGCTCAAATGAAAGCTACAGTATCCTTGTAAAAGGCCCTGAAATTTTATTTCGATTGGACATTTGGTTACTGAGATACCTTTCGAAGAGTATTTCAATAAATTCCTTTTTACCCTTCTTACACCCATAAGAAGGGTATAAATATCGCTCGAAAAACCGACTTTCGATCCGAGGCCCGGAGGGCCGAGTCTCATATACCAATGAACTCAGCTCGACGAACTGAGCAAATGTCTGTATGTGTGTGTGTATGTGTGTATGTGTGTGTGTGTATGTGCGTTACAAAAAAAAGTCACGCACGTTTCTCAGCCGTCTGTCAACCGATTTGAGTTCTCTTGGAAGCAAATGAAAGCTACTACATCCTAGTAGAACGCTATTGATTTTTTTTCCGATTGGACGTTTGGTTACCAAGATATCTCTCGAAGAGTACTTATGAATCATACATCTAAACTTTTTAAGATTTTTGACCAAGTGTATCGTAATAAATATTTTGGCCGTTTGTCGATCGATTTGGGTTCTCTTGGCGCCAAATGAAAGCTACAGCATCCTAGTAGATCTCCCAGAAATTTTATTTTGATTGGACATTTGGTTACAGAGATATCTTTCGAAGTGTACTTGGGATTTATTCAACTAAACTTTTTGAGATTTTTGACCAAGTGTATCATAATAAATATCTCAACCGTTTGTCAACCGATTTCGGTTCTCCTAGCACCAAATGAAAGCTATAACATCCTAGTAGAACCCTATACAATTTTATTATGATTGGACATTTGGTTATCGAGATATCTTTCAAAGAGTACTTGGGAGTAATACAGGTTAACCTTTTGAGAGATTTTTGACCAAGTGTATCATAATAAATATCTCAGCCGTCTGTCAACCGATTTGGGTTCTCTTAGGCTCAAATGAAAGCTACAGTATCCTTGTAAAAGGCCCTGAAATTTTATTTCGATTGGACATTTGGTTACTGAGATATCTTTCGAAGAGTATTTCAATAAATTCCTTTTTTATTCTTATATTCGTTTGTTATCTTGCATGAGTTTTTGACCATTATATGGGAAATTATTTTTCAATAAATAATGCTGACCTCATATATAGTGTATACTATAGCAGGTTATTGTTATCAACAAAATTATAAATAACAAATTACAAATAAACAGGAATTCTATAAAAACTAACAATATGTTAAATGGAAGCTTCGAATTTATATATTGTGGGAAAAATGCAAGAACCGGACAGCCAAAATAACTAGCTACAGTATTGTTCCGGTTTTATCACGCCCCTTTTCGAAAATGCTTTAAAATATTCTACAAAATCTACACGCATTTTCAATATCTTTAACGTTGCAAATCGCGCCTTCACATTAATCTTGAAGAAAAGGGAAAGATCTTGCTCTCAAATGTTACATCAAATTAATGAAAAATGAAGGACTGACGCGAGGAGGGCGTGATAAAATCAGAACATTACTGTAATGCCAAAACTGATTAACTTAGTAGATATATCATTTTTGTTCTTTCTACACTGTTGCGTACAGAGAGTGGTACGTTTGGTGTTTGGTGACCCGGCAACACTGAAGCAAGGTTGCGAACTACAAGCGCCGGCGCTACCTAGAAACAATCGATTAGGCAGTGTTGTTTAATCAGTGAGCCCGGTAGGAACTGCACTGCGGTTAGGTGACCTGTCTGTCTCGTGAAGGAATACTAGATTGTAAGTTTGAATGAAATGTAATTTAGTATAATATAATAAAACTGAGTAAATTTGCAGTATTGAAGCTGCGTGAAATAATGCTGCTGTCGATATGGTGTTCTGGTTCCGAGCGCGACTGACTTCCTAACAAACTTCAATAAATCTAATTCACCTACCAGATGCATCCCGCCATGAAAAGTACGTTCGAAATAGAACTTTCTCTTCTAGAAGAGAAGAGCGAGCTATGGTGGAAGCATAATGAAGAGCAGAGTGAGTTGCGACGAAAGTACTATGAAGAGGAAAATCGTCGAATCGAAGAAGAATACCAGCGAGAACTGGTGAAAATTGAAGAGGATTTCCAAAGGGCTGCAAAGAGAATGAAGTCGGATTTCAGCGCAGAGATGAAAGCAGTACTACGGCAAAACAGTGGGTGTAACGTCAGCGAGGAAGCGGTGGTGGAACCGGCTCCGGAAGGTGACAAAACCCAGCCGAAAAATGACTGCACCAGTGCATCGAATCCGAATAAAGCAGACTCTTCCGAACAGCCTTCGCAAACAAAACCTTTGTCGAAGAAATCTACTGTTCCAAGAAGCGTCATCAATGGTGAGCCCGAGTCTACGTCACATCAAAGGCGCGAAAAGATGACCAAAACAGTATCAGCTGATTCCCCTACAGCTGATTCGTACGTGAGCACTCGGTCTCCGACGTCATCAATCCATAGGAGCAACCAAATATCTGCAAAAGTACCAGAGTGCAAAACAAATCCCGTACAAACAATGATCTTCGTTTACGAGACCAGTGCGGAACAATTTGGTTCGGATCAGGTAGCCTGTCGAGTGATATATCAACCGAAGATGGAACAATATTTTCACCACCGCCGCCGCCGCCGCCGCCGTCGTCGTCGCCGCCGCCGCAGGAAGGAAGACAATCGTCATCAGTTGAAAACGTTGCTGTTCGATCCCGGTGGCTATTGTGTTGCAGCAGTGGAACGAGTCAGCTCGACTTGCCGCGTATTCACCACAATTCGTATCGACTGCAGTACGGTGCTGCCATCTAGGTACAGTTTGATGTGTAGGAAAGCACTTCGCAAATTTGATGGACATGAAATGAACATGCGAACATTTGGAGGTTCAGATTGTTACCTGTTTCACGGGGGGGAATGTTGCGTACAGAGAGTGGTACGTTTGGTGTTTGGTGACCCGGCAACACTGAAGCAAGGTTGCGAACTACAAGCGCCGGCGCTACCTAGAAACAATCGATTAGGCAGTGTTGTTTAATCAGTGAGCCCGGTAGGAACTGCACTGCGGTTAGGTGACCTGTCTGTCTCGTGAAGGAATACTAGATTGTAAGTTTGAATGAAATGTAATTTAGTATAATATAATAAAACTGAGTAAATTTGCAGTATTGAAGCTGCGTGAAATAATGCTGCTGTCGATATGGTGTTCTGGTTCCGAGCGCGACTGACTTCCTAACATACACCATAACCATGAACACCAAGTACTTCGGAGCTAATTTAATCGACTGATTAAGAGATATTAGACAAAGTGTATCTCGGTGATTTTCTTATCCATTTATTAATCGATTCAAGATCTTTTGGCAGTTAACAAAAGATACAATATTCCAGAATATATAAGCTATTTTTTAAACATTCCATACAAGATTCTAGGATGTGTCTGACATTTCTGGTAGTTTAGCCCATGGTCCATGATGATATTTTGGAAACCAATCCTCTAGATGCCAAGTCCATAATATTTTCTATAAATTTTGGTCGATAGCACGAAATTAATATGTTAAATACAAATAATACAACAATAATTTCAATAAGTGTAAGAAGGGTTCTGTTCGACATAGGTGGATTAAATCGGGTTTTTTTTTTAATTTCATTTTATTCGTGAATTTTGACTTAGGCTAATTCTTCACACAAAAGAAGTTTTACTTCGTCTCCGCGTGTGATTCGACCGACGAAATAGCTGGTGTGAAATATAATTTACCAATAATTTCGCTGTGATCAGTGCCGTTGTCCTTTTGGGGATGCATTCAATCAGAATGCGGATAGATTCTCCAGCGGGAAAGAGGAGTTAAAGTGAACTAAATAATATTCTTGAGATATGGACTGTTGTGTGCGCTGGAAACAAAACGTGTTTTGGAGACGAAATGTTGTGCTGGAATTCGAAAGATTCATGTGATATTGAGTGCGTTTGTGAATACCGAAAAGAAAAAAAAGACTCGCGAATCACGTTTGAATTGATTGGGGGACTCAATAGTGCGTGTGATTTTCCGATTCAAGTTTTTGACCAAACCATGAAGAAGTAAAGATGACGGGACTGCGCTAAATAGTGTGAGCGTCCCAAACTGAATGCGTCCTTCCGTTTCGATGCGATCGTAAACCAGAACAGTGCTGTAATAGTAGAATTTGGATAACCAGGATAGTGTACAGGCATGGGTGAACTTGTGATTTTTGCTGTGAGGTTTTGTCACGAAACGACATTATTTTCAAATAATTGAGTGTTGCGAATACATCCGGAATGATCTCGGTGATGCTGCTGCTTATGGAAGACACAATGTAACAGTGCCCCAAGAATTAAGTGAATGCTGCGTTTTATCGCGGTTCAAGTTCAAACATCACCTGGTTTTGTTTGATGAACTGCAGGATGGTAATATTTGGATGACTTCGCACCGTTTGGTACTGTAATTGTAATGTAATAATTTTTGATAATTTGGAAATTGTACTCCTGCAGTAGTGGGAGAGATTAGTGTTTTCTTTTCATTTCAGAGAGCGAGTAAAGGCGCTTAAGCCTAGGCATAAGGGCCAGGACATAAGGGGGAAATACCTTTGTCTCATCCCAGGAAACCAAGGACCAAGGAGTGACATTAACCTTCTTAGCAACGTCACTACCATCGATGATATTTCATATTTATGATACGTATACGGAACGGTTGGTACGAGATGTCCCCGTTCTTTGATTTCAATAACAATAACAACAAGGCCTACTGTGCCGCTTTAATTTCTTCCACCACATCTCCGATGTGCTGGAAGGATTAATAATGACAAGAAAAATGATGGTATTAGTCGTTTATATCATTTTCCAGGATTCTTTCAATGAATGGCTGTGTATGTGTAGACTAGACTAGACTAGACTAGACTAGGCTAATTCTTCACACAAAAAAAAGGATTAATAATTATTGAAATCAAAGTCAGGGCCAGCCTATTAAAAGAAAACACGTTTTACAGATATTGTTATAACTATGGCATCCTCGAAATGGGTCGTTTGAAGTACAGTAGAGTTATCGTTTCGATCTCCAGGACATAATTTGTTTACATCTGTAGACGTGAATGCTTAATCAAACAGATGCAGCCAGATTTCTTCAATAAAAGCACTTGCCGGACAGTGAACAAGATACAGAGTCCAGAAAAATATAGATTTTAAAAATGTGATACAGATTTCTGGAGCATAAATTTCGAAGTTATTTTCAATACATTTAATGAAGCCTTATAAATTGCTGCTTGAACTTGAAAGAATTTATGAAAATTTGAACATTTTCACACATGTTTTGGAAAAATAAATACCAGTAAAAATTGAAAACTGTCAAAAAGTAGTACATTTTTGTTAGTTTTTATTAAAATCTAGGACTCTCGGTGTCTGCTATACCCTCAAATACGGCGATACAGAAAAATCTGTATTGATACAGATTTTTGATAAAAAAAATCTTGCATCTCTGGTTGTAGGTATGTGGTTTTCCATACCTGCGTTTGTTATTCTTCTGCTCGGGTATCATTGCTTTTTAGATACAGCACTAGCATCTTTTATAACAACGCAAATTTATATTTAAAGGCTTCATTCTAGCAAACGCAAGCAGGTCAACGCAAAGGTCAACGCTATTTTTATTTGTTGACATTAAACAGGACATTTCAAAGAACATCTTAGATTCATTTTTGTGTTGCGTCCCATTAGACCTAGTGTGTGAGCTACTAGGTCAAGGAACACTCTTTAAGCAGATGCAGAACGTATCTCCAAGAGTAACAAATTCTACAGCCAGACAAGTAGGCAACTTGGTAATGCGTCTGTTAATCTAATTCCAACTCTGCGGTACACAGCCATTGTCGCATATGGGTACGCATGGCCATTCATACATGCTTCTCTCTTCCTTTCGTCAGACGCTATTCCTAGTCTAAAAGCCAGACGCCACTTGGAGGAGGCGACGAATCATATGGATGAGCTGTAGTAAAACTAGCTATTTAGATGGAATTGAGTCGTTTCGACATTTTGCTTTTGCCACCAAGATGAACCAGAAAGAAAAACAGACAGGCAGGCGGTTAGGGTCCGATTCTCGTCCGAAGAATATCATCATCTGAAAGCGACCGGAGACGTGATAAAAATTTCCTATTTCGTTTCCACTTGCCGAGATGACTTTCGAAACGGCTACACGCGGCGACCAAAGGAATCAAACCATGAAGCTGGGAGGAAAAAGATAACAATAAATACCGATATCGCTCTGCTGGTTGGCCCTGATGAGCAGCGGGGTTGGTTGGTGTGATGCATGGCACAAATCAGGCACGTAATGGACCACCACACCGAGCAGAGCCGGGGCCAGAACATGAAGTTTCATGCCTTGAATCAGTGAATTGGCGTATGAGGAATGATTTCCCTTCGCTGCACTGCCGGTCGATTGCTCTATTAGAGGTTGGCTGGGTTTGGGGTCTGATTTCGATTTCAAAGGAAGGGGGAAATCAGTGTAATGATATTTCCGGCGTGATTGGAATGGAATCGCAGTCGGTTCGTTATCGGTTGTGAATTGATACAATGGCTAATACGATTAGGTGCTGAGATAATCCTTCAATCTCAATCGGCATTCAGGATATGAGCGAGCGCTATTGAGAGATAATCATTGTGTTATTTGTAGGTATATAATTCACACAGTCATAGACTCACAGCCATCACACACGGACGGACATACGTTGCATTCGACCTCAAAGTCAGTTTTCCGCCAAAAATGGTATCCGCTATCGGGTAAACCAGAAGGGTCATAAATATTTTAACCCGCATGCAGAAACACATTCTACAACTACGCTATACTGGATTGCACAATGGCCACACAAGACCAGCACCGCTGACCGACCTCCGTCCAGGCCGTTTCGGGCCCCAACTCGGGGCACAGCACGGAAATAACAAAAAGTTTGTATGCTCAGTTTTTTTTTACTCTGCTCTTCCCCATGTTTCCATATAAATGTATGTACCAACGAACCGATGGAAAACTATTTTCAATTTAGTCAAACATAAAGTTGCCCTCAAATGGACATTCCGGTACACTAGCCGCTGACAATTACTGGCAGGAATAATGGACTGCATGAATGAAAAAGAATGCTAACGTATGGCTTGAATAATTGCTTTAGAGCTGCCGCAGCTAGTGTTGTTATTCATTGCCAACAACCACACACGGAATTACTTAGAAGATTTTTTGTGAGTTTAATTGGAGTTAAATTTATGAAAATTGTATAACAGATAACCAGTGGTGAAACAAACTTGTCGTTGTAAAGTTGACTAGTTATCTTACCTTGAACCTTGTTAGCATTAGCATTAGCATTAGCATGAAGCAAGTCGCACAAATTCGTAGGTGGTACAGCCCTGGATCGCTGTTATGAAGGTCGCATCCTTCCTGTCCGTTACCAAAGTACAAAGATTTGGGACTAATCTCTGTCTCTTAGACAAGATTGGCACAATCCTCCAACGGTCGAGTGATGTCCTGGCCACGTCCTTGCGACAGCTGAGGGAAGGGAAAGGAAGATTAGTTGGACACCTATGAAAGTACATAGAGACCTCTACATTCTTTCAGGCCTAGGCGTCACGGGAATTTGGGTGTTAGTGGAAGGGTAAAGTTCAAAGGAAACGTTTGGTCAACGTTCAGGTGCATAAACATTTTGGTTGATGCCTAGTTCCTTTCCCAACTTGATCCTTGTTGGGTGTTCGATTTCAAATCTGAAATAAAAAAGGAAAATTATAGATTAACCTGAACCGTCTTATATGAAATGGTAGATTTACCTGAATCCTCCTTGAATAAAACGTAGTAAACAATAATACAGAACGCAAAAATAGAGTAAATTATATAAACTATTGATCCTGTTATGATCAAATATTTCTTTCTGGAAACAGCCAGATCAAAATTTAAGTTGCTATGATTTCCGTAAATTACATGAAATATTCTGAAGTTTTTAAATTAATGGGTAAATAACTTATCCTTGATATTGCTTTCCAAGTATATTTCTATGAGTAATATAATTCAAAAGCAAACAAAAAATTATTAATACATATGATAGACTGCCATCATATTTAGATCTATCAAGACTAAAAAAACAGGATTTTTTAAATTGTGATTTAAAATATCATAAATGTTTTTTCAGGTACATTTTAAAATCATGAGCAATGTAAATTATTTAATGAAACAACGGTGTATCAAGTACTCATGGAACAAATCACGATTAGGAAGATAAACTCTTTTGAGAAAACCCCTGCTAGAAACTATAAGAGTGTGCATGAAGAAAATAAAAAAAAATATTACTTTCCATTTTTCACCCAACCACTCACAGCTTCATAGTCACGAATTACACACGACCTTCATACTGCCGCACTATAAACACCCATCTCCCGACCCGACACTCTGAGAGACAATCGAAGCATTATATATGTAGCAAGTAACTGAAGTAACCGTAACTGAAAGTGCGTCTTATTGATAATTAACCCACGCCCGATTGAATAGCGCCCGCTGCCAAAAGGACAGTCAGCGGCACGCAACTCCGATTCACGTTACCTAAATGTAGGTATGCTCCTCCTTGCATACAAACTCATCTCTCTCTTTGTTTCATACTTAGGCATCTAACTCACATGCGCAGAACACTAAGAAAACTATTCTGCACATTACTTATAAGAAGTTACATAACACATAAACCCAAAATATTACTCTATGAAGTCAAAATATATACCCATTTTTGGAATGGAATAGATATGAACACAAAACTAAACAAATAATTAGAACCCTCTCACCGGATTTATGCTGAACCTTGTTGGTTACAAAATAGCACAACCGCAAGGTTAATTGAATCGAAGAGTTTTCCCAAATGTTCAGAGTTCCCATCCCAGGTCTTCTTCAACCGCATTGAACCCACGAAGTTCCTCGCTGAATATTGTTTTCGTGATCCTTTCTTTTGGAATTCACACTACGTGACCAGCCTACTGGAGAATTCCGTATTTTTCAGTTTCTTATCGGGAATTGTCTACAGCGTTAAGGCTCAAGCATCCGTCATCATTTTTCGGAAAAAGAAAAGCAGTTTTTTCGCTGTTAATCAAAACAACGACCACGAAAATGTATTCACTGTATTCTATTCCTATTCCTATTCCTATTTTCGTTGCAAAAATGTTTGATTTGAATGAAAAAACTGCTTTCAAATGTTTAATGATGATGATGATGATTTCAATGACAAATGCTTCAACGTTAAGAGCCACCGAAAGAATCAGCGTTTTATACAGAGCGTTTGCAAGTTACTGAATCAAAGCTGGTTGCGTAGTCCATAAAATGTCCTATCCTCCAATAAGAAATTTAGTTGAACAGTGCGGGTACAACAACACTGTACTGGATTGTACAATGGCCACACAAGACCACAATCAAGATACAATTTGAATTAATCATGTATGAAAGACTTTTACGTAAGAAAATCAGGTGTTTCAAAAAAAAACTATTTGCACGATGAATTAAGGAATAGATTTTTAGGAGATTAAGGACGTTCTCCAGGAAATTTATAAAGGATTCCTCTGGGTAGAAATGCACGAAATCTCAGTCGAAGTATATTTTTAAAACTGATGATAGAACCAGTGCTGTCAGTCTTAGTTATCAAACCGCTGGCGCTCGGTGATATAGTTTGTGCGATTTTTCTATAAGTATTGCAGAAACACTTTTAATTAGTTCAGCAAGAATTCCTCTGAATATTCCTCCAAGAATTCCTTTAAAATTTCCCTCACGACTTTTTTTTAGATTTTTCCAGGAAATTCTTCAACAGATTCCTCCGGATGGTTCTCCAGGTTCATCTAGTTATTTTCTTGAACATGCAATTACTGCAGAAATTCCCTAAAAGATTTCAGAGGAGATCCTCTACCGATTCCTTCAGAAGCTTCATCAAAGATTCCTCCAGTTATTTCTTCAGTTATTCCTCGAAAGCTTCATGCAGAGAATGTTCCTTAGGAAATTTATTACGAAATTGCTCTAGAGATTCCTTAAAAAAAATCAGATTTATATTGAAGGGAATGCTTTCTGAAGTTTTTGTTGGATTCTTCGAAAAGTTGCCTCAGGAATTACTTTGTAGAGGGTATCTTTCAGGAATTTTTTCAGCAATTTATCTAGAAAATTCTCCAGAGATTCTTCTAGATTTTCCTCCAGGGGGTTTCTTTAAAGTTCCTCAGATATTCCTCCAGTGATTGAATCATAACTTTTTTATTGACCCTCAGGAGTTCTTTCAGAATTTTTAACGGGAACTTTTCAGGAATCCATTCAGAGCAATGATGCTGTCGATCACCTGGCAATCGTTTGACTCAGTTGTCTGAAACTGAGTTCAAAAATTTCTCATACAATTTATTTAGGAATTGATTCAGAGTCATCTTAAGTAGTACCTTCAGGTACTTCCCAGAGTCTATTCCAGGAACACCTCTGAAGTTTTTTTCAGAAGTTTCTTCAGAGAATTTTAATGCGACAATCCCCAAGAAATTTTCAAAAATTTCTTCTTTAAAGCTCAAGAAGTAGTTCCAGAGATTCCTTTGGATTTTTTTTTTTCAGGAAATCCTTTTGTGTTTACTTTCATTAAAAAAACTACTGCAAAAATATATGGAGGAATATCCGAAAGAATTCCTAGAATAATCTTTTTAAGAATCTAAGGAGATATTTCGGAAAAAAACCGCAGGAGCCATTTTAAAAAACCTTCTTAAAATTTCTTCAGTAACCCCTGAGATTCTCAGATGATCTCTTGATAGAAATTCCAAAAAAAAATCACTGAACAATGTTAGAAACAAAAATCCAGAAAGATGTTTTTTAGAAATCCTTTGCTGACATTCATGGAGCAATGCTTGAACTACTGAAGGAGTCTCAGGAGATATTTCTGAAGAAGTTTAAAAAGGAGTTCATAGAGTAAGTTCTGAAATAATCCGTGGAGAAATTTATGAGTAAATCTTCTGTTTGATTCCTGTTGAAATATTTGTATATATTCTTAAAAGAATCCCAGAAAATTTGTTGGGAAAAATTTCGCAAAATTACTGGAGATATCCAATACCAAAATTCATGGAGTATCTTCTAAAAGTTTTCCCGGAGGAATTTGCGAAAGTATTTTGTAAAGAAATCCTTGGAAAAATATCTGGAGAAACGCTTCAACTTCTACAACAGTCTTGGAAAAATCCCATAAGAAATTCCCAAAGGAATTTCTGTACAAGTTTCAAAGGAATTATTTATGAAGCCATTTCTTAATTTCCTAAGGAATCTACACTGAAACCTCCATTTAAGTCGATGCATGGCTGATCGAAAATAATTTTTACCGTACAGGCAATGACTAAAATATACAGATTTATATTTTTTGACAAATCTCCTTTGTCATGCGAAATGTTAAAAAATATAAAAGTTTATAGTTTTGTCATTGCCAGCATGGTAAAAATTATTTTCGATCAGCCATGCATCGACTTAAATGGAGGTTTCAGTGTATATAGAAATTCCTAAGGTATTCTTGAAAGAAATCCTGGAGGAATTTCTTGGGAAACCCTTGAAGGAATACCCGGAGGATATCCCGAAAAAATCTGTACGAGTTTATGCAGGAATACCTGCTGGAATTACCGATACAAAAAATCAAAAATAAACTCTGGGAGGATCTTCTGCTGACATTCCTGTGGGAGCTTTCTTAAGCTAGGTTAGGTTTTCTGGAGAATTCTTAAATCTCTCAAGGAATTCGTGATAAAAATAACTGTATGCATTCCTTAAGGAATCCCAGAGAGATGTTCTTGTTTCTTCAGAGAGGATTATTTTGAAAAAAAAAACTTAAGAATTCCCTGGAGATATATCTGAAGATATTCCTGGAGAAATTTTTGAAGGAGCCCCTGGAGGGGATTCTTGAAAACCATAGAAAATATTCTGGTTTCCAATTGGAGGCTTTCTGAATCAGTTGTTGTTAAAAAATTCTGGAGAAATTCTTGGAACCCTTGGCGAAATTTATTGAAGAATCCATTTTATGGAATTTATGGAAAAAATCTTGAAAAAAAATCCAAGGGTTTGTCTATAAAGAAATTCCTGGAAAAAACTATGAAGGCGGACTTCCATAAATTACAGCACGCTGTGATGATGAAGAGGGTATCAGCACAGTGTTTCATTCCATAAATAGATTTCAGAGTTGATGTACAAAAAGTATACCACAATTTTACGTGACGTTTTTTATGTACTTTCTAAGAAATTGGAAGGAATCCATAAAAGGCATTTTTTAGAGAAATGCTTAGGAAAATTTATGAGGAAATCTTCGGAGTAATTTCTAAAGAAATCCCTGGAAGAATTTTAAAAGGGAACCTTGGAGATATTGTTTAATGAAACCTTGGTGCATTATCTTATGGCATCCCATAGAAATGTTTCTGACGGATTTTTTGAAAAAAAAAATTAAAAAATCTGAATTCTTAATTAAAAAAAAAATCGCTGAAAAATGGTTTTCTGAAAGAATTTTCGGAGAAATGAAGGAAATTCATAATCATAGAAGGTTTCCTAGAAGAATTCTTGGTGATATTACTGGTGGTTCTATAAAAATGCTCTGGCGGAACTTATGAAAAAATCTGAAGGAATTCGGCGAAAACTTTCTGAAAGCAAGCTCCAGAGGAATGTCGAGAATAATTTAAGAAAAATAAAACCTGTGTAACATCAAATATTCGCTTGTATCGGGAATCGAATTATTAGTCATCGGATAGTCGTTATTTATTGTGCCACCCTACATTCAACTGGTTCGCAAATTGATCACAGTTATCGAAATGAAATCAAATTATTATAGTAGTTTAGTATATATATTCACGACATTTTCGATTGACGCTCTCCATGTGGACATGTTCAGATTCCGCTTGAAATAAATAATTAGCGTTCTTTTTATCCAGCTCCAGGCTTATGTTTCTGAAACCTATTGATCAACATTATGATGATCCAATAATGTATAATTATTAATTTTTCCAAGGCGCGATACCGTTTAGATTTTAGCATGTAGTTGTTCATCTGTTTGCGAACTGTTTACTAAATTTATTCCATATCGACCGGAACCTCACTGACAACCGCAGATGTGAACAATAGTCTAGTGGGTCATCGTTTATATGGAAAAATGAAAAATTCAATGGTATCCCATCAGATCAAAGCTTTTTTGATCCCATTTCAGGGCCCAAATAAGTGTGCAACATTTGGGCACGATCGATGTCTACGTTTTGCGCATCGCGTTTGAAGTTTGTATGGGGTTTTACATGGGAAAACACACTTTTTAGCGTTTCTCTCATAACAAGCTCGAATTTTTCTGAAACCATGTAACCATGAAAACATAGCCTAGGGTGTCCTGAAAAACTTTGTCAAAGACCGCGAAGTGATCTGATGCGTATGAAAAAAGTTATAGCGTTGGCATTGCTTGGAGAAACAGCATGTTAAAACATAAACACATGCATGCGGTTCGTTGTTTATAACTATTTTCACAAGCATCGGATCGCTTTGCGGTCTTCAACAAAGTTTTCCAGGACACCCTAGGCTATCATTTTACAGTATTGGTTAAAAAGTTTTAGACAAACTTTTTCAACTTATGACAAAAATGCAATTTCCCATACAAAATCCCATACAAATTTCAATTGCAATGCGCAAAGTGTAGACGTAACCAATCGTGCTCAAATTTTGCACAGATACTCAGGACCCGAAATGGAACCAAAAAAGCTTTGATCTGAGAAAACGGTTCCGATGACCCACTCTACTATATATAAGGAGAAACTGCAAAATTTGGTTGATTTCGGTGAAGTAGGAAAAAGTTACGTTATAGTTTGAATGTGGCACAATAATTATCGACTCACCCTTTAAACGATTCAAGCCCGAACCATTAAGCTAACTTGAGTTTAACAGGAAATCTGCACTTTTACAGTTATTAACTGAGAGTCTCCTATGTCAATGACCATTTTGTATGTGTAGGTAGGGTCTTGTACCATTTGGGCAGGTGTACCTATTTTGGGCACTTGCCGCTATAGAGATAAGTGACATTTCAACACACGAACACTACCGCAAATTTTTCCTCACACAAAAGTGCACGCCGATTGAAAGGCTACTCAGATTGCATATGCAAATATCACCCAATCGAATTAGGTAAAACGGGTAAATAATGATAAAACTAACGTCCGGGGCAAGAGTGCAAATATTTTCCTCACAGTTTCACAACTACATCTACAAAAAAGGCACGCATACATTTGAACGTGATTACCACTATAACTAAGTCAATTTCAAACCGATTGATTTGATTTTTTGTATAGAGTTAGGCACGTGCAGTATTTAACTCTATACAAAAATTCAAATCTCTCGGTTTAAAATTGACTTAGTTATAGCAGCAAGTGCCCAAAATAGGTACACTTGACCAAATGGTACAAGACCCTATATCGTGTGGCAGGCACGAAGATATTTTATGCCCAAGCAAGTCAAGGAAATTTCCTTTACGAAAAGTTCATGGACTAACCAGGAATTGAACCCGTTGCCCTAAGTATGGTCATTCTGAATTTCTACGCATTTCTAGCTGTGGCTATGAACTCTGTCATATGTCTTATGTCACAACCAGTGACAGAAGCTGAACCTGGGAATATGGGATATGAAAAACTTGCACGGCTAGACCAGTTCTACAAGAAAGTCACGGAAAATCCGCTTTTGTTTGAATATATAATGTAAGTGTCAGGGACTACCTGCGAAAAATGCCAATTGATATTCACCATGAATATCATTGGCATTTTTCGAAGGTAGTGCGTGATATTTACCATCAATATTCGAAAAAATCGGGGTTTTCGTAATTTTCTTGTAGAGCTGGTCTAACCGCACGAAAAAATTGTCAGGTTGAGCTACTAAAATGAGATGTATGGGGTTATTTATTTATTATTTATATTATTTAGATATGTCGAAATTACATTTTCAGCCCTGGTCACAACTGTTTCAAGACACACAAACTTTTCAACAACTTCAAAACATCTTCGAATGAGTGTAAACAGTTTCGTACCTTTTAATTCCGCCCTTTTTTGTCTTATTCTTTGAGAGATACGCATATTTCGACTTCCACTGTAATCTTCCTCACTGTCAGTTATCCAGTGTTATGAATTATGAGTGGATAACTGACACTGAAGAAGATTACAAGTGGTAGTCGAAATACGCGTATCTGTCAAAGGATAAGCAAAATAGGGCGGAATTAAAAGGTACGAAACTGATTACACTCATTCGAAGAGGGTATTCTGCTTAGAGGGTTAAAAAAATCGGTACAAGAACTTCAAAACAGCCTGACTCTGTCTCTACCCACAATCATGTACTTCTTATTGGCTAAATTTGTCGCCATGAATATGAGCTACATACTAAGAAACCTACAACATAAAATAGTTATTAGCTCATGGTCATAAGACTACCACTTTCAGTTCAATCAATACTTACAAAAGCCTTTATTTGGTGACTTACTGATGCGAGAGAAATCAAATCACCATGATTGACCACGACGACGACGACGACTAGAACGGATGCCACACAGTTGTACCATTTCATCTTTTGACCATCTTTATCATCGCACATGACGTGTAGGTGGTGGTAATTCAATCAATTTAGGTACCTATCTCACGGACCAGCATCACCAGTGCAGTGCAAGCAAGCGTCAATCCACGTGGACGCCATAATTCAGCAATCTGGATCATTCGGTCACGTCTCTGTCTTCTGTCACGTATCTAACATACCAATGTCCTTTTCAAGCTGCCTTCATTGTTGTCTTGAAGCGAATATTGCTTTGAAGGGATGCGTTTTGGATAGTGATTTTCAACCGATACATTTTATTATTTTTATGTTGAAAATTGAAAGGTGTCGTTTTTATAAACGGAAGTATAATTTGATAAAAGATCGATAATGAAACCCTGATAAAAAAAAATCGATGATAGTAGTTTCAAACGTTGGCAACCACTGACTGATTGTGTGCAATCTACTCTCTTTGCGATGCGGTTTCACGTTCGACACTCTGAAAGGCCCATGCACATCACATAAGGCTAGAAAACGTCAAGACCACGTCTCCAGGCCTGCAGGCGTTTACATCCTATAATCGTGACTGCCTTCACATCATTTGTGTGCGGGAGTCAAACAGGTCATAGTTATAATCTGTGCCTGGCTGCAATGTTTGAAGACTAAACTTCGGTCTCATTTTCTTCAGTGAAGTACTCTAATTTAGCGGTACATTGATGGTCGGATGGACACCAAATGGACAGTAGTATAGCAAATTGATGCTTTATACGCGTCATTCAGTTTTCTTAAAAGCTCTGCGTCGTTTGGTGTTATTAAATCGTAAGGACATGTAATGCTCACAGATGGGATGGTTTACAATCACACACAGCAACAGCCAAGACCTATGAAACATTTTTCCAAAGTATGAAGATACTTGAGAAATTTCAGTAAAATACACAGATTGGCAGATTGGACAGATTGGAAAATACTTCCAGGGATGAGTACAGGATTTCTTTCAAAGATTTGCTTGTGAATTTATTGAGAACTCATCCTAAACTTCCTACGGGGATGAGTCTCTTTCCAGAGATTACTCTGCCCTCTACTCATAGTTTGTACCTGAACATTGAAGGAATACCGTCAGGGATGCCTACCGAAGTGTCTCTCTGAATTCTCTCCGCAATTTTTCCTTCTAGTTTTACTTACATTTCATTCAAGATTCTTACCACTTGCCTTCATGATTTTTTACCAAAGGTTATCTCGGAGTTCCTCCCTGGAACTTTCCAAAATTACTCCTGAAGTTCCTTCGAGAATTCCCAGTGAATTTCTTCCAGCAAGTCCATCAAGTCAACACGAGGGAAGTAAGGAAGTTTTCAGTACGCTCTATAATTTGTAGTCTGAGCTTTTTTTCAGGACTAGAGGCAACGAAAATTCGCGGAAATATCGCCGTGCTATATTTTTGACCGTTTGTTGAAGAAAACCATAAATTCAACGAAAAAGTAACAAATTTAATGAAAAATCAGAAACGACACATATATTTGTAATAATGTTAACTTGTACGTAAACGGAGTCGAGAATAACTTTACACTGTCAAAAGCTATCAGACAATATGCTTTAGAATTTGAAGTTGATGGAATTTTGTGGGGCATTTTCATAATTTTGTAAAATTTCACGGCATTTCGCTGGAATTCTTGAATTTCGCAGTAGTGGCTCAATTACGCGGATGCGCGGCTTCCGCGGGAATTTTTTTCCGGGAATTTTCAAAGGAATCCAAGAATGAATCCCCGAAGGATTTCTAAGAGAAATCCCCGAAGGATGTCCCAGAAGGAATTCCCGCAGGAAGCCCATGAGGAATCCCCGAAGAAGTAAGTACAGGAGGAATCCGCTAAGAAAGTCTAGGAAGAAATCCATTAGTTATTCCAGAAGAAATACCCCAAGGAAGTCCCGGAGGAATTCTCGAAGGAATTCCAGGAGAGTTCCCCGAAAAAGGTCCAGGAGGAATTATTTAAAGAAATTCAGGTGGAATCATCGAAGGAATTTTCAGAAGAATCCCTGTAGGAGTTCGAGGAAGAGTCCCCGAAAGAAGTCAAGGAAGAAAACCTGCAAGAATTCCAGGTGGAATCTCCCAAGGATTTCCAGACGGAATCCTCGGAAATTTTCAAAGGGAATTACCGAAGGAATTTCTAGAGGAAAGCATGAAGGATTTCCAAAGGGAATCTAATCCAGTCCAGTGTAGAACCTTCTGTAGGAATTCCTGTAGGAGCTTCTGGATGAATTCCTGATGGATCTCCAGGAGGCATCCCTGAAGCCTCCTGAAATAATCTCTTAGGAAACTTATGGAAGAATACCTGAGGTAATTCCCTGTTGGAATAGTTGAAGGAACTTCTGGATTAATCTCTGATAAAACACCTGGAAACATCCCTGAATCCTTCTGGTACTACTGGGGGGAATCTAGAGAGATCACAAAACGAATTTCTACCGCAGGAATCCTCAAATGAACTCCTGGATTAATCCCTGGATGAATACCTATAGGAACTCCTAGAAAAATCCCTAAAAAAACCCCTGAAAGAATATCTGAAAAATCTCCGTGTGATCGAAGTAGGCATCGCCGCGAACGGACGTGATTTTGTTTTGCCTGTCAGGATTTTTTTCACTCTCCCGGTTTGTGTGCTTTTCCCAATGATTTGGCTGGTGCTGGAAATAAAACGCGTGTGATTTTCGGAATTCGTTGAACAAAAATCTGCGTATTTTGCATCAATCAAGGTTTTAGTTCCGATTTAACGGTTTTTGTTGTGTTTGTGAATGAAAGATGAATTCAAGAATTTTGGTTTTGAATTCGGACGACTAAATCGATCGCGAAACGGTTGGTGGTGGTGCTATGCCATCCGGCATTCGCATGAAAAGTGCCTGCAATGATTCGCGTAGTGTAGTTTTCCTGTCAGGCTGTCGGAATTTATTTTTCGGGTTTTAAAAGTACAGGGCGGAATTGGGGGCTGCTGGCCCAACTGTGATTCGACCGGGAAATAGCGGTAGTGTTTTTCAAATGCACGATGAAGAACGAACTTTTCCGAGCTGGTGTGTGTTCCACTTCTCAATGATAGAACCAATGATTAAATAAGAAAAAGACGGAACTGTGACTCAAGACTCTGCAAGGAAGGCGCCGAATATTAAAAACTGGAGAAATGAATTTTCTACAAAAACTGCTCAAGAAATTGGTGAGAACTTTCCAATATGCATTATATAAAATTCTATTTCATAATATTTACATTATCATTCAAATCTTCAATCATTATTAACTATATAATATCTGGAGCGTTTGGTACGATATGTCCACGCATCCTTCCTCCCCTGCAGATTCGAGAATTACTTCGACAGAAGAACAACAATTGTTCAATAGTCGAGGTAATTCGAAGAATCATCTCTGCGGCAAATACAACGCAGTAGGCCTGGCCGCTTTGAAGCTTGCGTCATATCTTTGATATGCCGTAAGCCTCAATATTGACAAGAAAAGTAGTTGGGCGTGATCTAACCCGATTACTTTCCAGGATGCTTTCTCGTACTGGCTGCGTTTGTATTAGATTAGATTAGATTAGATTAGATGAAAGAATATCTGAAAAATCTCCATGAGGCATCCTGTAGGAATTCCAAGAAAAATCCCCAAAGGAATTTTAGGAGGAGTCCTTGAAGAAATTCCAGGAGGGATCCTAGAAGGAACTCTGGTAGGAGCCCTTGATGGAACTCCTGGAGTGATTCTTAAAGGATCCCTCATGCAACTCCCAGAGAGGTTTCTAAAGGAACGCCAGGAGAAATCCCTGGTTGGACATCTTGAGGATTTTTTGAAGGAGTTCCTGGAGGAATCTCTGAAGGACTAATTCCTTAAGAAACTTATGTAGGAATTCCTAAAGGAACTTCAGAAAGAATTCCAGAAGGAACTTCAGAAGGAATTCCTGAAAGAACTCCTGGACAAATCTCTGAAAGACCACCTATGGCAATCTCTTCTGGATGAATCACTGATGGATCTCCAGGAGAAATCCCTGAATCCTCCTGAAAGATCTCTGAAGGAACCCTACTACTGGAGACATCTCTGAAGGAACTCCTGAAGTGATCTCCAAAGGAACTTCTGGAGAAAATCTTGAATGGAATTTTAGAGGAATCCTGGAAGATATTTTGGGAGGAATCTTTCAAGGAATCCTGTAGAAATCTCCGAAAAAAAACGCCTTAAGAAACTCTCGTATGAATCCCTTTTGGAAACTGCTGGAGTAAGGTGAGTGATCGGCGTCGCCCTGAGACAGAAAGTGTTGGCGGCCGCAGCGACGCACAGCAGGTCTACACGCAGTTTGGGCAAGTTTGATGTGGACCAAATGTCAGAAGAGCATTGGTGACCGTACACTTCATAGTTGCTCCTTGTCATTGACGGCCTGCGACGAAAGATTTTTGAAGTAATTTTTGACCAATATCTAAAGAAATTCATGTTAGTGGCTCTAACTATTAACACTTCCACGAAGTATTCCAAGAAGAACACCTCAAAGAATATAAAATTTTCATACAGAGTTCTTTATAGATTTCCTCTTTTTCTTGGACGTTTTGGTGTTCATTCAAACTAACTTACAAAGAGATTAATGGAAACATTTTCCCTTCTTGGGACAATTTATGTGTTGCCTAAATGTGTGGACAACTTCAAAGAACTATTTTGATAGTAGTTTACATATCAAAATATAAATCTGCAACTCTCGTTGAATGCACCGTTGCGTCAATTACGTCACAACGATTTCTTTATTGTTCCTGGGCATAGAGCAGACTACGGCCACAATAATTCCTTGAGCTCCTGCATACGGGTATTTAACGAAGTTAGCAACTTGTTTGAATTTGGAATGACAAAGCATAATTTTAGGAATAAGTTATCAAATTAGATGAAGTACCAGTCTGTACGATTTGTATCGAAGACGAAGTAATAATAATTAATAAATAATTATCCGTGTAGTTCAACATAAATTTAACAACATCATCAAACCATTCCAATTGCCCCAGCTTACGACGGTTACATTCGCTCATTAAAATGTGAACCCTTGCTCATATAACTGGTTCAAACGTACGAACAAGTTTTACGACTTTTCTCACGTAACGTCAAGGTTTCGAATGTTATCTTAGTTCATCCACGCATGAAAGGATTGTTTCGTAAGTAGGTATGTGCCTGTGACATCACAGTCGATAAAGATTTATTCACCCTCTCTGAATTCGTGAACTAAAACAGGCTCTAATGAGAGAGTGTGTGCATTCTTGCTTACGCTTGTAATCATTTCGGGGAAATAGGTGTATCACCCATTTCGATACCCAGCTTACTTAATTAAGATGTATATGTCTTCAACTTCTTCTTCTCGGCTTAATGTTCCAACTGAGGCAGATCCTGTGTCTCAGCATTGTGTTCTTTGAGAACTTAACATTTTCTACAAATGATATTTTTTGCATTCCTAAATTACTGGACAGGCATAAAGGTTGTCCAAGGTCCGGAACATTTTAATTAGGAAAAGATCCTGTACTGAAAGGGAATTGAACCATTAGAATAGCCTTGTTGAAAATCCACACGCTTTGACTATCTTTTCAACTTCAATTATCTCCACTCAATGATACCACAGCATGTAATATGACTACCAGTAAAACGATGACTATTTCCATTAGAGTTATTAAATTCCCTAAGCTCGTTCTAAAATTTGGGTCAAATTATTAATAAAATTTATATCACCCACTCAAACCCCCTCATACATTGCAAAACTATTAAAATGTGTTTTCTATTTTCATACCTTCAGTAGAAAAACCATCTCGCGGTGATTTCACGCCCTTCTTTTGCCCCACCACTTAACTACGAAATCACTCATTATAATGAGCATGATCATCGCCATCATCACCTCTCTGGTATCATCTTCATCACTTCATTGGAGCCGTTTAACTAGCACTAATTGAGCTATTCTTGCATTTGCTGTGCTGTGCGTTCTATCCTGCCAACCTCCTTGCAACACACAACTTCGTATGCTGCTTGGTCTTGTGGGTACCATCATAGCAGCAGATAACACCTACAGGAGTGGGGGAAGCTTGACGGGAGTGGTAGCAAGTAAGAGTTGAATGTTGTTAGTCGTTGTTGTTCACTCCGTTCACGTCTTTTTCCCGTTGTTTTCCGTGCATTAGCTTTGGTCCTAACGAGGAAACTTTCGCTCATCAGCGAATTATACGGCAGTGACCGGGTGTTTGTGTGCTTTTATGAAAAGTGTTGAATTCATATAATTTGTATTAAAATTGTTTTAATACAAATAGCGAGAAATGAATGATTGATGGGAGTTCATATTGATCAAAACCTTATCACTCTTTGAAATCTGGTAGTAGATTGTGGATCTAAAGGTTCTGTGTTCTAAGTTCATTGACAACCTTTTTCTTCTTTTATTTCTATGTCCATCACTTTGATACGTACATAGCTTTTTGTGCATCTTGTACCAATGAGTTATTTCGTACATTTATGATGATGTACATACAATTAACATTATACGGACCAAAATTTTTACTGGATTTATGATTAAGAACGTATTTATTACGAGATTTTAATTGTGTGATACCAGCTTTAACAACAGAGTAACAAACTCTAGATAAACTGCGCATTAGGTGAATTACTCCATCCACACCGAACTACTTAACGCCGTCTTACTTCCCATCGGAAGTCACAACCGAAAAAAAGAAGAACTTCGCCGAAAGGTGAAATCACTGAAAGAAAATGGCTTACAAGGCCTCCCTCCTGGCTTGGCGTCTCCACAGAATTACGATTTCCTGGCCACCGACTCGAATAGCAGATGCTAATTAGTGGAGTTATACGGCCCCGGTGACTTTTGCCTTCTGTCTTCAGCATCCTCCTGACACGAAACCACAAGGAAAGGGTTCCTCAGCCGGCAAGGGCGAGGAAGAAAAACTCTCCTCGAACAAAGCAAGCAAAGAATCTCGGTGCTAAAAGGCTCTCCGGAGAGCAAAAACTTGCACTAATTAAATATATAATCCACTTATGCTGTTGTGTGAGGATAAATTACAAGAAATGGCTCTTGTGGGGAATGCTGACAGCCTACATTGTCGGCGCAGAAGACACTCTCCCAAGTGTTGTTTGCCACTTTAATTTTTTGACATTGAAAACGGGCCAACCACCCACCATTGCCGTTTCGGGGATTGTGCTTCTCGACATATTGAGAAGAGAATATCATATCGATATGGTCTTTCTTGGCGTCACTACTCCGCGGTGGAACGGGAATATCAATCGAAACATGTCCTCAGGGATTTCACATTCCGCGATTTGATCATCAAATTGTCGTCTGTAAGAAATTCCGCTTTCAAGTTGTATCCGAGCGATGATGCTCTATTTATTGCATTCGATATTGGGGGGTCATGGTATCGACAGAAAACAGCGATTTCATTTTACAGCAGCTTGACAGATTTTATCATGTTTAGGCGATGAAGATTTTTCCGGAATTGAAACGTTTAGGAACATGATATGCAGCATCTGTGTATGGATGCATGATCAAAATTTCTAAAACGTAAAGGTTGGAAGTGTTTTTTTTAGATTATACTCGAGAAGTGGGATCAAATATATCGCATTGGAATGTAACACTAACGCTACATGGTTGAGAATTTACAATGCGTTCCACAACGTAAAGGCAACTAGGTTCGTTTTACTTTCTTGTACCGACTTTTTGAGCCCTCTAAGGAGAAAAATCGTTTTACTTATTTATTTTATTTATTGTAAAGTATCTAAAGATAAATAAATGAACTACTGCTACCACTTATATGTATGCGCAATGTACGTATTATGCATTATCGTTTTAGTGAAAAAATCAGTTTTGTTTCTTTATGTATTATTAAACTAGGCTCAGTGTACCAGTTATGGCTCTAGTACCTCAAATTCACCATAGTTGATTTTCAACCCTTAAAGAATAAAATCAACAAGAAAAAATCAAAAAAAGAATTTGTGAACAACAGATCACGTTCACAAAAGATGATTGCAATCATTCAAACTTCACAATTTGCTTAAATTGTGATAGAAATAAATCATTTTCCTTTACTTTTCGGCTTCCTTGCACGCTATTTCGCCATAGTGTATTTACCAGTTATGGCAAATCCCATAAGGAATGCATGTAAATAGTGCGAAGTGGAACCCAAATTAACAAATGTGTCCATAACTGGTACAGGGTTCCTATCATTGGCACACGCCGATATTAATACTAAAAGTAGTTTTGGCTCCGTTTTTGTATTATTCCTGTAAAGTATGAAGACTAACCAATCATTTGTCATATCGATGACATTCATCGGCCTTCTTCTTATTTTTGTAGAAATAGTTTTTCTTTGGTAGTGCGATAACTGGTACGGGCACCCTACACTGTTAAAACGATTTGCTCATTTTATGCCATAAAAACAAGTATAAAAATCGTGCTTTATCTCTCTCCTATGGTAAGTGCGATAAGTCTGGTGAGCTAGTTTGCAGTTAAAGTACCTAATAGTAAGCTTAGCTGAAAGATAAAAATTTGATAAAGTTATCGGCTAAGTAATGTTAAAAATCATTGTCATATTCGACAACCACTATGGGGTAACTTGCAGCAGTTGAAATTAACAAAACTTTCTATTATTTATTTTTATTTCACGATATATCTGATAGGAATAATCGAAATGGAACATTACATTTTTGTGCACGTAACTTTTAAACATTAATAAGAACTGCCATATCTTGATTTTTTTTATTTATGTTTGATCTGGTTGAAAGTTTAATTTCAGTTCTGAACCTATATGGAGAAAATTATTACAGCTAAATGCAGAAATTAACGGTTTTGATATATACAAAGTTAAATGGGTATTTAAATCATGTTATTTTAGCTCAGGTAGCTAACCACTACTTCCAACTAAACTTACCAAAAGATGACTCATTATACCTTTTCGAGAAATGACAGTAAACATTGTTGACATTTTGTAACTAGCACTGAGTCATAAGAATCATATATATTTTACATTTGAGGGACGCACGACCTGTTGTGAAACGATATTCTCTCGTTTGTAATAACTACCAACCGCTCATGAAAAATCATATTTCAGTTAGCTAGTGTACATCTTTTCGATGCGTTTTTCATGCATTACTACTAAGTTCTAGAGTGTTAATGCAGTTTAATGGTAACTAACTTAGCTTCATGTCATGTGTTGCAAGTTACCCCACAGATGGGATAACTTGCAACAAGCATGTATTTTGCACCTACCGTTTAGGTGGAAACGTATTTTAGTAAATCAAGTGCTGCATAGTATTCTACTCGTGATAATTAGTGTACACGACGCTGCACAGTTTGCTTCAAATGTTTAGATGTTCAATGATATTGCTTCAAAGTCGAAAAGTGTTACAAGTTACCCCATTTGACAGTACTGAAAACCTGAGCGTCTATCTTCAGGAGGAGTGGCTCACAACAGCGCCTGATCCCCACGTTAGGGGCGGCCAATCAACGTCCGAGTGCCAGGAAAGGACTCTAAGCCCAACTGTGCACTGTGGTCCTCCGAAAAGTAGGGGGTTGGTGTCCGGCCTTATGATTCAGCCGTTAAAAAACAATCAACGAATCAACAACAAGATAATACGAACCGAGATCAACCCAAGTAACAATGCCATTGCTGATTGGTTTTGTTTAATTTTTATTAGGATTTTATTAGAGCAATAAACAAAACTAACAGTTTTATGACTACATTTATGAAAACCATTGATGAAATGTTGTATAGTACTTGAAGATATCCATAAAACCAGATATTCAAAGTAACAAAACTCTCTAATATGTAATTCTTCTGGCATTAATTATGACCACAAAAAAAACTGTTCAAACTCTCAACAGATGGCGACCCGTTCGATTAGTGACGACATCTGTTGGTGGCAAAGCTGAAACTTTACGACGGTTTATTGCGATCACCTTGCTTTTGTTTTATTTATGGTCATCGCCATATTGAAGAATTAGACAACGTGACATCATTTCCAAAGCATGTTTACATAAACGAACTCTCTCAACTGAGTGTTCTTGTAATTCGAGATAAATTTACCGAATTAACAAATTGATTTATTTCATTTCAAGATGACAATATTCACCATTTGTTAAGCGTATTATTTTTATGTTTTTGCCACCCCGATATTCACAGTAAAATTGAATGCGTAGAAGTCTAGCAACACTATAACTACTAAAATTTACTACAAAAGTTCTATTTATTGGACGCAGTAGTTACAATTTTCCAACAAAAAAAACTAAAATGTTACTTTGAGATGATTGCTTTCTACTTGCAAATTATGTCTCCTCATGAACTTTACATGCCATTGAAGAAGCTTCTCTGCATCTTCAGTTGTCATAGTTTTTGTAGAAAAAAAAAAAACAAAAATTTACTCAACAAAAACTACAAAGTTCGTCACTTCAAGTGTCGGCCAAATTTTTCATTAATTTTGTTTTATTTTATTTAAATTCTCCTGTACTTTTGTAAGGCGGACCTTACACGGTGCTGGTTACACTGATTTAATCCGTAATTATACGTCAGTGTTTTGCCTAAGTTTGTGCGGGCCGTCAATGTAAGTGTCGGCACAAAGTTTTGTCTCAATATTTCGATTTCATGGCAAGTAGCATATTGGTCCACCAGTCCTCCCAATTGCGAAGTGACGCAAAATCTTTTTCATTCCATAAATTTTCATTTTAAATTTTCATGGTCTCACCATTCTTCCAAATTGTGAGGCAAGCTTGCTATTTGATGAAAATATTCGCGAAATGATGCGATTTGCTTTCGACAACGAATACGTTTTCACCCATCCTCGCTTTATTCAATCAACCTCCCATACGAGTAGCACACGAACGGACTCAACACTGATCAGCATAGTTGACTCTTCCTTTTCGCCTTTGAGCCGTTGCGTTCCAGCCAAGCATCTCTTTTCATCGCTTTCGACGCTTTTCGACAGCTTATCGCGAAGCATCGTTGGCTGGAAGCTTTATTAGTATGGTATCGGTACATGCGAATGTTGCTTCTGTGTGCGTGTCGAGCGTTCGTGCTGTAGCTTCGCAAATCAACCTATTCGGTAAGGTTCGGCTGTTCGGGCGAGCGTGTGGCGGCACAGTCAGATGTGTGCAAAATCGTTTGTGATTTACATCATGTTCGTTTTGCCACCTCTTTGCTGCTGGTCATCGCTGATCAGTGCACAGTTCAATCGCACGCGATAAATATACAGTTGATGAGTTGTGATGAGCACTAGTGAGGTGATAATTTGCATCATTGTTGTGAGGTGACACATTTGTATGTATACTGTACATTTACATGGATCGCATCGCTTACCAAAGTGAATCCTTGATCTACGCAACTATCAATACCTCCCTACTAACAAAACTCCTTCCCGTGACAACTGTGGAGGGTCCAGTAGTATTTACTACCTCTTGTAGCAACGGTTGTCGAACTAACGTTCCATCCCTTCCCCGGTAGACCGTAAGGACGTGGCCGGCGCTTTTATTGACCCAATAAATTTTGAGCTCTCGTGTACATACATTGAGAATGGTGGCAAATCCCAAGCCTATTGGTTCTCTGTGCAATTTCACTAGTTCAGGTCAGTTACGGAATAGTAACTATAAAGTGTACGGTCACCAATGATGCTCATGCTCATTAACCCGCTACTTGTGCGGTGTTACGGATGTAGCCGGTGACCCGAAGCTCCAGGACGTGCCGAGGTGGCCCATTAAGCTCAGTCGACGTAGATTGGGGTTCCCTGAGTGGGTCCCGCCACAGTGAAGATCCGAAAGGTGAGGTCTTCGTGAGTATAACCTCAACTGTCCTTGTACCGAGTGTGAAGCCAAGTTACGAGTGGATTCGGACCACTTGGTGTCCTCTACACTAGCCATCCATCGTTGTCGCTGGTCCAACCCCAGTGCGAGGTCAGATCCTACCAAGTGCTCCCGCCAATTCTCCAGCAGTTCCGGCCGGTCCGTATAGGTATTTGTTTAAGAACTGCAGAAGACACACACCCCCTCACCCACACAGATTTGTTAGGACAATAAATTGTATAAACTGTAAATCACTCCGTTAAACCCACATATCCGAAGTCAGATTAGCCAACTAGATTCCACTTCAGCCAACCTTGAGACCAGAGAGGTGCTCCAGATTGCGCAAGCCAGGAAAAAAGTTTGTCGAAGAACCCGGCCTCACACAGCAAGCCGATGCTCAGCCAAGCTTGACGAGCTCTTTTGTCCTGGTAGCACGTGTCCTACCCTACTTACGAGTAACAAAGCATAGCCTTCTTTATCGTTATTCTTCATTACACCAACAAAGTTGGCCATGAAAATGTTTGACACTTTTGAGGTCATTTTGACAGACCACACACATGCACGAAAAAGACGGATCATATATTCTACTTTATCGATCTTGTTGCCGTCCTTTTCATGCTCATGTTACATCTGTCAAAACGACCTTAGAATTGTCAGTAATTTTGAGGTTAGGTTCGTTGGTGTAATAAAGAATACCTGGAGATCACCACATCGATCACGTCCTGATTGACGGACGGAACTCCTGCGATATTATCGACGTAAGGAGCCTACCACGGCACTAGCATTAACGAAATGAAGCTCCTCTCGAGGACTGCTGGAGTACGATAAAAGTAGCCAGTAGCAGCTGAGACCAACGTTAACTATGTAGACAGAGCCGAAGGAACGATTGATCCGACGATGAGTGTAGAGAAATTTTAGAAGAGAAGGCCAGATCTCCACCGTGCGGCAAATCTTTAAAAAATGCCGCGAATACCAAGTCCTAATGCTTCACCTTAGAGGATGATCAGATTAATTATTAATCAGAGATTAATGCATCGACTTCAGAGAGCTGTGGAAAATCAAGGACGAGAAGGGCTCCTACGGAAAGATTGATCAGAGCCACGATGAACGGCGTAAAAAATTGCGTAAGGGTTTTGGGTAACCTGTCTAGTTTGTTAGAATCACGTCGAGGACTATACGACAATGTAATGGACTCTTATGCCAGCTTTTCAACACCGCCCTGGAAGGTGTTATGCGACGAACTGGGCTCAACAGCCAAGGCATGATTTTCATGAAATCCGGTTAATTTGTATGTTTTGCAAATGATATGGATATTATTGCTAGAACATTAAGAACGGTGGCAGAATTGTTCACCCTCCTGAAACGTGAAGCAGCATAGGTCGACTGATGGTGAACGTGTGGAAAACGAAGTACTTACTGGCAGGCGGAACCACGAACGAAAAGGGAAGCCTAGGCAGTAAGGTGGCCCAGACTTATATGAAAAACAAAAAATTCGAAAAATACCAAGTCTTACCTCCTCAATCAGTTGTTCTGGACTCCCAGAAGCTAGTAGGTGACTATATGCCAAATAACTTTGTCGAAGACCGCAAAGTGATCCAACGTCTGTGAAAAAAGTTATACCCTAGGAAAAGTGAGGACAAACTTTATTGTTATTTTTCCAATACATGTAAAGGAATAATATCAATAATGAAATCTCAATACTTTGCCTCACTTTGCCTAGGGTATAACTTTTTTCACAGCCGTCGGATGACTTCGTGGTCTTCGACAAAGTTCTCTGGCATATAGTCACCTACAATAATACCAAAGGGTTTGATTATTGAACGCTTACAGCGCCACCTAGCGGCAAAATTCGAAAACTTAAAATTTCTGCATACATTTGGCCAAGTTTTCCCATACAAACTTGAAGCGTTTTGAGCGCCCCCTTAGGCTCAACCGATTTTGCTCAAATTTTGAACGTAACTTCTGGGAGTCCAAAACAACTGATTTGGGAGGTAAGACTTGGTATTTTTCGAATTTTTTGTTTGTCATATAAGTGTGGGCCACCCTACTAGGCAGGCATTCACAAAATCGTTATTAAAAACCTTCCTTTTTCCAGTTATTTTAGAAATATGGAAAAAATAGAATCATTTTTCTGAAGTCCACGTGGACATTAGGGGAGAGGGGTAGATGTTAAAAAAAGTTCACGCTTGCCCACGGAAACGGCGGAGGAGTAAAAAACTACAATAATTGTTGTTCTGTCCACGTGTAAACGTGGTATAGAAAATCATGGCTTACACAGAAATTTAATCTATTGATTTGAAAAGATAATATTAACAGTTAAAAAATGTTGCATCATATAACCTGTAATAAAAGGACCCCGTCATATTACGAACATTTTTTTATAACTTTTTAGATTTACAGAATGTTCTTAGTATGAAGCTTGCATTCAACATTCCATACAATAAATTCGTTAATATAAAAATCAGTGAATCTTTATTTTAAACTTATATGCTAATTTTGTTTACGTCGGTTGTAATTTTCAGAAATTTTTGCTGTTTAGCTACAAGTGTTTAGCTACAAGTTGTGGCTTCGTGGTCGTGCGGCTAGTGTCACCGAGTATTTAGTCGCATCGTCCTAGGAGCGCGGGTTCGATTCCCGCCGCAGCTGCCAGGAAAAGTTTTCGGCTGTGCCACTGGGCGTCAAGGATGGGAACACTCACTTGCAAAGAGTTACACTCACTTGCTATTTTCTCAGCTCAGAAGCGTGCAATCAAGAAACGATGTATGGACGACTTTTGCATTGTGGTTTTGTCTTAAACTTTGCCGAATAGCATAGGGGTCGCACACGCATACCGAAGTCGTAAGGGAGCTGCGAAGGCAACTCTCCACGAGGTGAATGTAAATTACACTCACCTCGTGGAGAGTCGCTTTTACAACTCTGTCACGACTTTGGTATACGTCCTCGACCCCTACTCTATTCGGCAAAGTTTTAGGCACAACCACAATGCAAAAGTCGTCCATACATCGTTTCTTGATTGCACGCTTCTGAGCTGAGAAAATAGCAAGTGAGTGTAACTCTTTGAAAGTGAGTGTTCCCATCCCTGCTGGGCGTTGCATGCTAGTCCGTTGTCTAGTGTCGTGCTTCCTTCAAAGAGCGAATAGCTCACTGGAAGTACTGAACGTGTCCGTGTCTTTTTCAGAACATGAAAAAAAAAACATGAGACAGATAATTAAGATGGGCTGGGCAGTGTGTTTCTCTGCCTAGTGTTCTATGAGCACTTTCACAGTTGACTCAGATCTTCGTTTGCCAATAATATTCGAAAAAAAAAATGTGGACTGACCTGGAATCAAACCCAGATACGCTCAGCATGTTCATTCACATATAGCCCATATTTGTTGTTTATTTGTTATTTCTCGAGCTTTTCCAAAGTACTACAAGAAGTTTCGGCTACCGAAATCGCATCCGGACTTCACAGGTAGCATCCGGTTTCATGAGCACAACATCCCACCGGAAGCCAAACCAGATGTGATAAAATTTAATTCTCCCTAGACCCATCGGAACCGGCACAATTCCCTTCGAACCTACCTCCGCATGAATGTATGAATGCTGCTGCTCATCACTTGCTACTTTCCAGCTCAACAGACATCTCTCGCGAAGTCGACGTGCCACACCGAAGGGGTCTCTGCGGGGATCTGCCTTCTCCGCCATAACAATAATTGACCATGGGAGGCATACGACCGAAATTGGTGCTTCCGCTAGAGTGACCAAACAACGATAATCCGTACAAGTGGCGAGAACATACTTCTGATTCAACGGGAAACCCCGAAATAAACTTTTGCCACTATGGCTTCGGCATGGCACGCTGCTGTTGGCTGCCGCCCCAGCCACTTGCCGGTGCTTTATTGAGAATGCTCTCCTGGGGAAATTTTTCGGCCGTACCTTCCACTATATGGGAACCTTTTTTTCCGACGAACGGGTCAGCCGAGCCTCACGTTTGGTCGGATCCATCAACAATTTCCGGTCAGTGCAGTCGAAAGGAAGTCGAGTAATCAAATTTTCACTTCATTTGTTCAAACATGCATGATGATCGTGCAGGATGGGTGCCGACTGAAATTAAAACTGAGGAATTCGTCGGTTTTTTTTATGAAAGTACAGTATGCGGCAGGAAAAAATGCGAAAGTGTTTTTCAACTTCAAACCTCATTTTCGTCCATTTGACATTAACCAATCTATGTTTCAACGTTCTATGATCTATAATAGGCTAGTTTTCTGAAAAGATAATTAAAAAATTTCCCATTTTGGTCACTAACCTTTACAGGGCGGCGCCTGAAGATGAAGACAACCAGAATTTTCAAACCGCAGAAAATCGCACAGGTCGCTAAATTTCGCATCTGATAAAACAAAATTTTTGATTTTCTCTACAATATCATCAAATATATGTACTTATTTCATCTGGTATGTAAAACTACATGGCTCTGGATCAGTGTGGTCTGGTTGTTCATCGAATTTGAGCTAATTTTGTTACTGTTATAGTCATTTTGTTTAATGACCATTGGGCGCGCAGTTTATTGATATCCGCTTATTAGGCTTACATTATCACATGTTAAACATCAAATGTGTTCATTTTTATTTTTCAGTGCTAGAATATAGACATTGACTGATACACTGTCATGAAAAAATAGTCATATATATCCTATATTTAGCGTGTAATAGTGCCTTGAACTTTTCGCTTTTTTGCCTGCCGCACCCTGTATCTTATCCAATCCATATGTGAATAGGTAATGGTAAAGTTATTGAGATGATTGTTATTTTATTTTCCCTGGCATTATCCGGTGAAAATGTCACCATCGCTAATACTCAAACGTGTTGATTGTTCTCGACAAAACTGATTCATTTAATAGAGAACGACACAGATTGTGGTTAGTTTTGTCCCATACTGAAATAGAATCATTTTTTAAATAGTGCCTTATTCGTTTCAATGCAAGTTCCGAACAGAAACTCGAAAAAACACATACAACGATTTTCAATAACCAATAACCATGGATCCAATAACCACGGTAAACACAACAACGGGAACCAACGGTTTCTACTGAAAATTTTATTTCATTATTTAACTGTAGCTCTGTAATTGGTAATGAATAGCGTCCGTTGGACAATTGTTCAATGTTTCATCAACGTTCTTGCTCCCAGTGGAATAAAAAACGGCTCACGCAGAAATAAACTGTTCCCAGGTCTGCCGGGATGCAGATGTAAAATTGGTTGTAAATGAAATGTTGTTCGAGTCCGTCGCCGGACGACCGTGTCGAGCCTGTTTTTATGGTAGAATTTTACGCCCTTTCGAAAATGATAATGCTGATTGTTGTAACCAGCGCAGGTGTCACCCACAATCCGAAGCACGTTGCCATATTGGTGGGTGATGATTTTTCTCTGCCACTGTGGAGCATAATTAAGCTGCACCGCAGACATGCTGGTACATCCTACCTCGACGAGCACACAGCATGACAATCTCGAATTGAAATGTCGAACGGGGCAATTAAATTTTCCTGTTTTTTTTTTCAATGGGCTCGTATCCGGTGGAAGTAATTTGCTTGTTTACGGATCGGATGCTCGAGTAGACGGGTCACGTGCTCGCCAGGAATTGATTACTTTCACCATCCGAAAAGTAAACGATATTCTCGTAGAATATATGCTTTAATCCGCTGAAACTTATCCAACCCACGGGGACGCCTCGTTTTTTCTTTTATGTACGTTGTATCTAATTCTCATCCACCCAGGGGAGACGCATCATCTTGTGGGCTTTTTTTGCCGATCAGCAGTAATGCCTATAATGAACCAGTAAAGTGTCACTAAATGGACACCGGACAGATGACAAAAACGTGGAAGGAATACCAAAATCGAATTGGCCGCAAAGCAATCTGAACGAACAGCACTCGAAATGGGAACTCTCACTATGTGCAGATAGATAGATGCCACCATCATCAAGGTAATTGAGTTTGGATGGAATGTTGTCTCCTTCAACGTTCGACATTGGTGTTTCGATTTCCAGCGAATGCCAAATGCAAGAGACTCTCTTCACTCGTCACGTTGATGGGTGGGTGAGAATTGTTGTTCTAGGTCAGTCTAAGTGAATGAGGAAAAATTCCAGTGACTGGTGAATTAGAGATTTTTCCAATGTTTTGGAATACCTTCAAATTCAACTTTTTACAACTAGATATCGACCTCTAGGCTATAGAATGGTCAATCGATCACCTGGTGCGTCCAGCATAACTCTGGCCTCACATGTTCCTACCTCATGCTTTCACGGGCCAATCGATGACAAAGACCGCCAGCTGAGAGCTGTGTGCTTAGCTGAGAAGGCAGCCTGGGCACTGTTATCCTTCTGACTTCAGCTAGATTGAGGAGGAGCGTCCTGTATGTCTATCAACCAAGAACGCTGTATTGCATCAGCTATACCTAAGGTGGCCACCAACGTGATGTAGGCAGTGCAACCTCGGTAAAGTAGCCTGTCGAGCAGTGAAGAGAATTGTCAGACAAAACAGGCACAAAAGAAGCAACAAAAAAGACGCGGTGATTACTCTTTATTCCAACTGGTAACAGATAATGACATGATCTCGAAAATTTCTGTTGCAGACAAAACAGAACCTGAATTTGTTGCGAACTTTTCAACTCGTGAATAATCAATTATGTATTACCAACCCAAAATCAAAACTTTTTGATGATACATCTTCAGCAGCGTTGCAGTGTTTACCGTCTCAAAGTTACAGCTCGAAAATCACAATGTAAGCCTTAAAAATCTCTAGACTCGTGGTGCACGATCTTTGTCCTATTCTATTCAAGTTGGGACAAACCTATGTCGCATTGGGTAGAATGTCGCATCAAATTCAGGTTGCGACATTGTCGTTATTGTCGCGCGATGGTTGAATTTTGATTCACTGCGAGAATGCGAACGATACTTTCGGTAACCGATCCCTCAAAGGAATGAGGACTACAATTGTGAATTCGGTACCTGGAACGTCTGAACCTTAAATTGACCTAGAATAGTGAGCCTTTTGGCTCATAAAACGATGAAAAAACGATCAAATCTTACTAAGGTCTGTATCGTTAATTGTACACCTGAAAATTGCTGTATTTGAAAATGTTTTAGTTATTTTGTAAATTAAATTCAATTACATTGTTTATTGACCATCAGAAAAGCCCATGTCATCATTGTATTTTGAATTTTTCGGGGATCTTGCCACCTCTCACACTTTCTTCTTGGTGTTCTTCATAAGGTTTTGGACAACCGTTCCGACGATGGTTTTGCTTGGGTTGACCCAGTTTTTCTTGTATTTGGTAACGTCCTCTGTTCTCTACCCGAACAGAGGAGAATATCAAAATAATAACATTGGAATCTCAAAACCTGTTTTTATAGCTTGGTTTGTTATTATTAACTTATTGAGGTATTACCGTTCCATAACATGTTTCGTTGGACAATCTTATTTTGTTATGATCGCACAACAATAACAAGCTTTGCAATCAAAACTACACCATTCAAGATTAACGTTGTCCACAGGATTTCGCGAGGAATTGTTTATCTTCCTCTCTTTTGACTCTATGACATTTCCCCGAGTTCCATTACCCCGAATGACCCATTTCCCCGAACGACCCATCACCCCGAATATTTTTTTCTCTGATGAAATGAAGGAAAGCCATGCCATTAGCCCCGGAATGAACCAGCTTGGTTGATAATACAGGTCGGACTCGATTATCCGGAGTCAGGTTCTGGTGCTTCCCAAACACATATCTTGAAAACGGAATGCAGTAAGAAGCTGAAATTTTGACTGATTGCTTATCAAAGTTGGTTTGGCAAAATGTCAAAATTTCAGCTCAATAGAGCATTCCGTTCCCCAGCTATATCTGGAGCTCGATTTGAATAGGTCGTATGTGCTTTTGTCGATATAAAATTCGATCAGTTTATTTTAGTAATTGTAGCAATATGGCAGATATTTTGCAAACTTTTAATGATGGAACAGAAAGCCTGTTTTGTGAGGATTCTGCTGTATGTATCAACTTTGCTCAATTTCAACGGTTTTCGCTATAATAAGCGAATCCAACTGATCGAATTTTTAATCGACAAAAGCACATACGACCTATTCAAATCGAGCTCCAGATATGTTTGAGAAGCTTCAGAACTCGACTCCGGATAATCGAGTCCGACATGTATTTCATTCTGCCTTTTAGAGAACTGAATCACTTAGAGGAGAGTATATTCAAATCCTGGAACGCCAAAGAGTTCCAAGTAGTTACCAAAAGCCACACGAAGGAAAATATCATTATTGAACTATTGGTTTCATTATTATTATTATTATTTTTCTTTATTATCGAGATTTTCAGCTGGTTCATCTCGTAACGCTATTGGTTTCAGATCATATGATCGAAAAATAATAACGAATAATAAGAATAATAAACTAGTGGTCATGTCACTATTCTATATGACAGTACACCTTGAAAGAATAGCCTATGATTAAAAGAAGGAAAAATCTCTGATAAAAGTATCACCAGTTGAAACGCCAACAAATTCCTTGAAAGAATAACTAGAAAGAAAAGCTTATGCTTGAAAGAAGGATACATATCTGATGATCACATTAGCAGTTGGAATGCCAAAAAGTTCCTCAGTAGTATCGCTAGAAAGAAAAACATGGGCGCAAAGAAGGAAATTTTTTGTTGAAAATATGGCCATCAACTTCGAGCACCGTTAGTTATCCAGACCAGGTCTCCAGATAGGCTTGCGGATAAATCATTCGGGGTAATGCATCATTCGGGGTAATTGACCATTCGGGGAAATGGGATTCGGGGTGAAGGAATTCGGGGAAATGTCCTAAAGCCGTGTACGAGTGCTTATATAGTGCATGTATAGTGCAATATATGTTATGTTTTGGATCAGCTGGATCCAGGATGAACTACACAATTCGGACAAAAATATCAAAAAAGAAGTCACTTTCACTGCATCGAGGCCACTTTGATTTTGATATTATATTATATTTTTTTTTGTTTTTCGCTTGTTATCAATAACTTATTCATTTCAAAATTTGTTATTGAAATATTTCACAAATTCGCTATTATTTAGTTGTTATTGATACCAGCAAAACGTTTTATTTAACTGGTCTTCCAAGCAAGGATGGGAACACTCACTTGCAAAGGGTTACACTCACTTGCTATTTTCTCAGCTCAGAAGCGTGCAATCAAAAAACGATGTATGGACGACTTTTGCCTTGTGGTTTTGTCTAAAAGTTTGCCGAATAGAGTAGAGGTCGCACATGCATGCATAAATCTTGAGGGAGCTGCGAAAGCAACTTTCCACGAGGTGAATGTAAATCACACTCACCTCGTGGAGAGTCGCTTTCACAGCTCTGTCACGACTTTGGTATGCGTGTGCGACCTCTACTCTATTCGGCAAACTTTTAGACAAAACTACAAGGCAAAAGTCGTCCATACATCGTTTTTTGATTGCACGCTTCTGAGCTGAGAAAATAGCAAGTGAGTGTAACTCTTTGCAAGTGAGTGTTCCCATCCCTGCTTCCAAGAACATTTTTTTGTTATGATTTTTGTTATTTTGCCGCTTATGACAGACAAGTATATAACATGATATGTTATGTTAATAACATGAAAATAATTCTTCCCACTACTCAGTTATTTTGCCAAAATAACATATTTTATTATGCTGTTGCTATTCCCTTCTGCTCGGGTATCCTTTTACCGTAGTTTCTGTTTCATCAAAGTTAACTATTTCTCAACAGGCCTTATTTGCGGACAATTTAGAGCAGCGGTTTTCAGATCGTGCACCGCGGTGCACTTGGTGCACCGCGAAGCGATGACAAGTGCACCGCAGCACTTCAGGAAAGTCTTGGGTATTTAAATTTATATTCATTTCTCATTTCATGAAAAAATATTCGAGTTAATTAGAACAACTGAATTATTGGAAGGCGCTCCAAGGGATTGAGAGCAAAATTTCCATTTTTTCCAGCCGGCGTGTCAACCTCCAGCAAACACCGTTTCAGATATTCGCGAAGAATCATGACACAAGTCTGCCAAAACTTTCCTAATAAATGTTATATTTTTCCAAGAACTCGTAAGGGGTGATACACAAATTATGTACGCAAAAATCGGCCATTTTCAACCCCCCCTCCCCCCTATGTCACACTTTTTGTATGAATGGAAGGCATTTAAAATGTATCTTTAATTATTATGCTAAACAATTCTCAGAAGAAATCTTACTAATATTTCTGTGGCTTTGGTATCAAGAGAAGGAATCAATCGAAATCAGTTAACCAGGAATTCTACTGTTAACGTGCTTATAATTTTCATAGAAATTTCCTTTCGAATTGACAAGAGTGCCTGGAAGGAATTTATCAAAAATATTGTCAATATGTACCCGAGCAGAAGAGAATAACAACAGCATAACAAAATGCGTTATTTTGGCAAAATAACTGCATAATGGAATTAGTAATTTTTATGTTATTAACATAACATATTGAGTTATAAACTTGTCTGTCATAAGCGGCAAAATAACAAGTCACATAACAAAAATTTGTTCCTGAAAAATCAATTTAATAACATGTTTTGTTAGTGGCAATAACAACTTAATATCAGTGAATTTGGGAAATTTTTCAATAACAAATTTTGATATTAAAGAGTTATTGATAACATTCCGAAAGCAAAATTAGGGTAAAAACTAACTTTTTTTTACTCATTTTTGGGTAATTATTTTAAGTGTGTTATTTTATTTTTAGAAAATAATAGGTCACATAAAAAAAATTTCGAATACATTATAAAACTTACAAACATCGACGGGATTTGAACCTCCAACCCTGCTATCGTAAATTTTCAGTCGCCTTTACCAATGGGGCTATCACAGCACTTGCAGTGAGGAACGATAGAAGTTTTACTGGTTCTACGTATTGCCAGTTTCCCTATTCCCCCATTTCATGTTTGCCAGTCGCAGGACAAAAATAGACAGAGATTTGAATGCAAGATCAAACAATGAACCTCTCTCTCTTACCAACAGCGCTATCGCGGTGCGCAGACATGCGCACTGAAACACTAATAACAGTGGTGGCGTTCGCATGGCCCGTCGACGGCTATTTCCAAAGCAAAGAGAACGACGAAAAAGTTGCTAGTCGACTATTTATGATTGAGCGTCGTCATCGGGTGCATTTTGGCGGCGACAAAGATTCTTTCCAGACGGAGATGATTTTTTTTTATTTTTTGTTTTGTTCGCGTTGTGAGAACGGCGATTATACACACTCAGCCAAATAACCTTAAGATTTCCATAAGGCCCAACTTATGAAACGGCCTTTAAATAATTCATAATGATTCGGATGACTTTCATAAGGTCACTCTATGATGTAAAATCGTCTCACAGCTTGGCTTTTATTCATGTTTAGCAACATGGAATTCTCAAGCGTCGGTAGCCGTGTGGATAAAACACGGGCTCGGTGATCCCGACGTTCATGGATCGAATCCAGTCTGCATAATTTTAAGATTTTTTTGTTCTTTTCATAAGTCTATCTTATGAAATTTGTCATAGTAAACACGATAAATTTTCATAAGGTATTCTTATGTCATCCATAAGAATTAGTTATAGCAAATTTTCATAAGGTATTTCGATGAATTTCGCTAGTTTTTTTCGCTGAGTGCACGTACCTACGTGAGCGAAGGTAAAAGGTAATTATATCATATGCCGATATGATTACTTCTGCAGATGCTGTTTAGTTTTATTCTGTTTTAGATTATTTTTAGTAATGAAAAAAGATATTTATGACATAATGTCAAACAATATATGATCGAATAATAATAGACCGAAAGAAAAAAGTTAGAATAGCAGTAGAATAGCAGTACTGTTAAAATGACATATAAATTCAACTAAGTTTACTCAATTTTGAGATAAAAACAAACTCATTTGCAGATGTATCACTTTTTGAAGCTAAAATTTTACTTAACCTATAAGAATTGGGAATCGTAGAAAAGTGATAGGAATTTGGCACCGTAACGGGACTGGGATATTGAAAGAAGGGAATTAATACAAAGATAAACATATCAATAGCTATGATGCTATATTTACCCAAAACTCAAATTATAGCAATGAATAAAATAAAAAATACGGAAGAGTCTGATGAAATTTCTAGAAGTTGCAATGCCTTTATTTTTTACTTCATAATATGAAACAGCAGACAATAAAATAAAGAAGGTAAACTATGTAATGGTTATATCTGCGATAAATTTTCTCCGATTTTGGCAATATTGATCTCATTTGATCCAGATTTATTTTTTCCATCAAAACCAAATCCGACAGAACCGATCTGGTCATCGTGAGTTAAGAAAAAACCCGAATTGCCATACACGTGGAATTTTTCATAGACCAGCTGCAATTGGCTTCTTTAGTGGTGTTGAGATAATTCCATATTCACAATCTATACATGCCAAACTGAGCCGAAATCCAAATTTTCATGAACTTTGGTGCCCGGGAACCTATTTAAAAATTTAAAGTGGTATGGCCTCCACTTTAGCATCCTATTCAACATCATATAAGACTTCGTGATGGCTGAGAATTCTATATATTTAGACCAACATGTGAGAATGCGAACTTCAGTTTCTCTCTTCCCTAATAGGTGTATTTTCAACTATTCATGTACCTATCTTTCAAATAGGTAGATCCGACTTCATCCTCTGGAACGACAGGGAAAACATGTGGAATACAAAATATTTCTGAAAAATCCCATTCAAAACCATCTACAATTTTGGATTCAGCTGTCTGTATTAGCTTCGTTCAAACAAGTTTACTCCATAAGTTTGACATTTTTATCATTGAAATTCACATGTCAAAGGCGGAATCTGGAACGTCCCTTTGAAAACCTTAAAAACCTTCAATATCGTCTACTATGTTCTCGTTTAGATGTATGCAGGGTACTGCGCCACTTGGGCAGTGGCTGGTATTTTGGGTATTTTTCAGCTACAACTCAGTCAATTTCAGAAATTTAGCAAAACCTCGCGCCGCCCAGCAGGGACTTTGTTTTGTACACATTACAGCACCTCCATGTCACGTAATATACCACACCTCTTATCAAATGTGATACCGTAAGCGTACCATACTTTGCGCACCTAGGGCCTAACTTTGCGCACTTTTCAAAAAATCGTTAAACAGTTTTCCTGGTGCATTATGCAAACTTTTTCCCACGGAATACTAGCTAGTGATATGGGGCATGCACTTTGTCTCAGTTTGGATGTAATGATAAATGGAAGAGGAAGACAAATTGATGAGTGAATATGCAGTTGCTTTCCCTCAAATGCTGTAAATAACGTTGTAGAATGACGTAGGTTTTGTTTCAAAATTTGTTTTAGTTTAGATAGCAATACCATAAAGTATTTGTGCACTCTCAATAATACAATAATAACCAAACTTGTTCCACAACAGAATGTAATATTGAAATGTTATTTATGGGCTGCATACCAATTGCTTGGTCATAACAAAATAAGATTGTCCAACAAAACATGTTATGGAAACGTAATGCCTTGATAATTCAATAATAACAAAACAAGATATAAAAACAGGTTTTGTGATTTCGTAGTTATTAATTTGATATTCCCCTCTGCTCGGGTATGTTGGCTTATCTATCCAACCAAGTTTGGGAAGACGTTCGGATCGCTTGCACACTTGAAACACTTCGAATACTTTCAACCGTTTATTCACGATAACAATTCTCGCGCACTCTCGCAATAGGATACTTCCTTTGCCTTCTCCAATGTAAGAACTGCCCGTGCACTTTCTTAGGTTCCCTTATATAGCTCATCTGCCCGTACATTGGAGAAGGCAAACTAGCTGAAGTGACAATGGTTCACAAAATAATCAGTTGCTTCATAATAATTCTAACAATCGGCCATCCTGACCGTCATTCGACCCGAATGACGTCTTCGCTATCGCTACCCTCATTTATTTCATCATCGCTATCTTCTTCTAAGGGAATGAATCTCTTCATGAACTCGGCACAAGTGGATGTACGATTGGGTTCTTCATGGTTACCTACTTTCTCTACATCATAACGATCATTTCTCTTCTTCTTAATCACACGGTATGGTCCTAAAAATTTCTTTGCTATTTTAAGATGTGTTCCAAATTGAGTTCGATTAATTGCTACTAAATCTCCAATATCGTAATCATTTGATTCTTTTCTAGTTTGATCAAATTGTTTTTTCATCTTCGTTTGTGCTTGTTGGATATTTTTTCTCGCTTCTTCTCTAATCTCATCTCTCGATTCTTCGAAAAGGTTTATCCATTCTTGCTCTACCGCTTCTGCTAGTTTCACATCCTCATGTGACCTCATTTTCGTACCAAATAACAATTCAAAAGGAGTTCTGCCAATACTTCTCTGTAAAGTGTTGTTCAAAAATCTTTGCAAATCGCCTACATACTTATACCAAGATTCTGGATTATCAATGGCAAGTTTTGCCAACGCTGGAACTATCACACCATGAATTCTTTCTACCTGGCCGTTGCCACGAGGTACTCCCGTTGTTATTAGTAAATGCTCAATTCCTTCTGTTTCACAATACGACTCAAAAACTGTTGATGTAAAAGCTGCACCTCTGTCAGATATAATTCTCTTTGGACTACCAAAAACACTCTTTTGTAAATCGAGTTTCTTCAAGACTTCATCTGCTGTTGTTGATTTTACTGGATAAATCCATACAAATTTATTAAAAGCATCTATGACAGTGAATATGTAGCGATATTGTTTGTTCGACGCAGTTAAAGGACCCAAATGATCGATATGATAAGTTGTAAGTGGAATGTCATCTTTGGGAATTGGATACAAAAATCCTTCCTTTTTTCCTGCTTTGCGGCTTGCTAAAATACAGGAAACACAAATCTTCACGAACCTATCTAATTTGGCTGACAAATCATCAATCCAGTATTCTCTCATAATAAGCTCACTCATTTTGACGTAGGACTACGTCTCTCTTTTCTATACCGGGTGTCATTCTAAATTTTCAGAAATCAGCCGCGTTACGTTTAAAGTGGAGATTTTGAGCGTTAATAGCTCAGCCATTTCTTGTTGAATTTTCAAAATTTTGGCACCAATCGATTGCAAATCTTTACACCAATTATGTCCAATAATAATATTTGCTGTTTTTCAATAACAAACTATTGAAAAATTGGGAAAAGTGAACCCATGTTTATTCCAGCCAATCACGATCGAGCACATTTTGGAGCACATTTTGGATGCTCCCGTCGAATATAAAAGCTACTGCTTCTTCGCATCTTCCCTCATTTGCCTTTGTCGTCTCGAGGTGAACGCATCGAACGAGAGCTGCCCACTTTCTTCGTTTGCGTTTTCGCTCATTATTCTTTGACGGCCGTGTTGGCTCGGCGTCGGTGGTTGTCGGCAAGGGTGCTGTTGCACATTCGCCTTCTAACCGTCTAAAGCGGCAGACGAAGGAAAGAATACGTTTCATCGATTGCTCGCCGGTGGTGGCAGAGGCAGCAAAATCCACAGAAAGATCCGCGACAGACGAATTTGCGAGTTGCGTCGCTGTCCTCGGGGCTTGGCCCTTCACCGATTGATTGGCGGCGGCGCATTGATGATAGCATCACCCAGTACGGAGAGTTAGCCTAACATTAGCCTAATGTGAGACTAACTGGCCAGCATGTTAGGCTAACTTTTTGTCTCACTTTTGGCTAATGTTAGTCTAAAATTAGACAGATATGACACACTTTTGTTAGACATGTTGCAAATTCGAAACATGCTTGTTAGTCTAACATTAGACTAACGTTAGATATGTTTTACTATGGGCTGTTAGACGCATGTTAGGCATAGATTTTATGCTGCTTGTTTTCATTCCAGCTGTCATCCGAGCAAGAAGTGTGATTGTAGTAGTGAACTTTTGTCGACGTTCACTACTACAACCGTACTCTTGCCTCGAATGAAAGCTGGACGAAATATATTTGATAAAAAACTCGGAGCCCGTTTTAATTTTAATTTTAATTTTAATTTTAATTTTAATTTTAATTTTAATTTTAATTTTAATTTTAATTTTAATTTTAATTTTAATTTCAATTTTAATTTTAATTTTAATTTTAATTTTAATTTTAATTTTAATTTTAATTTTAATTTTAATTTTAATTTTAATTTTAATTTTAATTTTAATTTTAATTTTAATTTTAATTTTAATTTTAATTTTAATTTTAATTTTAATTTTAATTTTAATTTTAATTTTAATTTTAATTTTAATTTTAATTTTAATTTTAATTTTAATTTTAATTTTAATTTTAATTTTAATTTTAATTTTAATTTTAATTTTAATTTTAATTTTAATTTTAATTTTAATTTTAATTTTAATTTTAATTTTAATTTTAATTTTAATTTTAATTTTAATTTTAATTTTAATTTTAATTTTAATTTTAATTTTAATTTTAATTTTAATTTTAATTTTAATTTTAATTTTAATTTTAATTTTAATTTTAATTTTAATTTTAATTTTAATTTTAATTTTAATTTTAATTTTAATTTTAATTTTAATTTTAATTTTAATTTTAATTTTAATTTTAATTTTAATTTTAATTTTAATTTTAATTTTAATTTTAATTTTAATTTTAATTTTAATTTTAATTTTAATTTTAATTTTAATTTTAATTTTAATTTTAATTTTAATTTTAATTTTAATTTTAATTTTAATTTTAATTTTAATTTTAATTTTAATTTTAATTTTAATTTTAATTTTAATTTTAATTTTAATTTTAATTTTAATTTTAATTTTAATTTTAATTTTAATTTTAATTTTAATTTTAATTTTAATTTTAATTTTAATTTTAATTTTAATTTTAATTTTAATTTTAATTTTAATTTTAATTTTAATTTTAATTTTAATTTTAATTTTAATTTTAATTTTAATTTTAATTTTAATTTTAATTTTAATTTTAATTTTAATTTTAATTTTAATTTTAATTTTAATTTTAATTTTAATTTTAATTTTAATTTTAATTTTAATTTTAATTTTAATTTTAATTTTAATTTTAATTTTAATTTTAATTTTAATTTTAATTTTAATTTTAATTTTAATTTTAATTTTAATTTTAATTTTAATTTTAATTTTAATTTTAATTTTAATTTTAATTTTAATTTTAATTGTAATTGTAATTGTGATTTTAATTGTGATTTGAATATTTATTTTAATTTTAATTTTGAATTTTAAATAAAAATTAAATTAAAATTAAATTAAAATTAAATTGAAATTAAATTAAAATTAAATTAAATTAAAATTAAATTAAAATTAAATTAAAATTAAATTAAAATTAAATTAAAATTAAATTAAAATTAAATTAAAATTAAATTAAAATTAAATTAAAATTAAATTAAAATTAAATTAAAATTAAATTAAAATTAAATTAAAATTAAATTAAAATTAAATTAAAATTAAATTAAAATTAAATTAAAATTAAATTAAAATTAAATTAAAATTAAATTAAAATTAAATTAAAATTAAATTAAAATTAAATTAAAATTAAATTAAAATTAAATTAAAATTAAATTAAAATTAAATTAAAATTAAATTAAAATTAAATTAAAATTAAATTAAAATTAAATTAAAATTAAATTAAAATTAAATTAAAATTAAATTAAAATTAAATTAAAATTAAATTAAAATTAAATTAAAATTAAATTAAAATTAAATTAAAATTAAATTAAAATTAAATTAAAATTAAATTAAAATTAAATTAAAATTAAATTAAAATTAAATTAAAATTAAATTAAAATTAAATTAAAATTAAATTAAAATTAAATTAAAATTAAATTAAAATTAAATTAAAATTAAATTAAAATTAAATTAAAATTAAATTAAAATTAAATTAAAATTAAATTAAAATTAAATTAAAATTAAATTAAAATTAAATTAAAATTAAATTAAAATTAAATTAAAATTAAATTAAAATTAAATTAAAATTAAATTAAAATTAAATTAAAATTAAATTAAAATTAAATTAAAATTAAATTAAAATTAAATTAAAATTAAATTAAAATTAAATTAAAATTAAATTAAAATTAAATTAAAATTAAATTAAAATTAAATTAAAATTAAATTAAAATTAAATTAAAATTAAATTAAAATTAAATTAAAATTAAATTAAAATTAAATTAAAATTAAATTAAAATTAAATTAAAATTAAATTAAAATTAAATTAAAATTAAATTAAAATTAAATTAAAATTAAATTAAAATTAAATTAAAATTAAATTAAAATTAAATTAAAATTAAATTAAAATTAAATTAAAATTAAATTAAAATTAAATTAAAATTAAATTAAAATTAAATTAAAATTAAATTAAAATTAAATTAAAATTAAATTAAAATTAAATTAAAATTAAATTAAAATTAAATTAAAATTAAATTAAAATTAAATTAAAATTAAATTAAAATTAAATTAAAATTAAATTAAAATTAAATTAAAATTAAATTAAAATTAAATTAAAATTAAATTAAAATTAAATTAAAATTAAATTAAAATTAAATTAAAATTAAATTAAAATTAAATTAAAATTAAATTAAAATTAAATTAAAATTAAATTAAAATTAAATTAAAATTAAATTAAAATTAAATTAAAATTAAATTAAAATTAAATTAAAATTAAATTAAAATTAAATTAAAATTAAATTAAAATTAAATTAAAATTAAATTAAAATTAAATTAAAATTAAATTAAAATTAAATTAAAATTAAATTAAAATTAAATTAAAATTAAATTAAAATTAAATTAAAATTAAATTAAAATTAAATTAAAATTAAATTAAAATTAAATTAAAATTAAATTAAAATTAAATTAAAATTAAATTAAAATTAAATTAAAATTAAATTAAAATTAAATTAAAATTAAATTAAAATTAAATTAAAATTAAATTAAAATTAAATTAAAATTAAATTAAAATTAAATTAAAATTAAATTAAAATTAAATTAAAATTAAATTAAAATTAAATTAAAATTAAATTAAAATTAAATTAAAATTAAATTAAAATTAAATTAAAATTAAATTAAAATTAAATTAAAATTAAATTAAAATTAAATTAAAATTAAATTAAAATTAAATTAAAATTAAATTAAAATTAAATTAAAATTAAATTAAAATTAAATTAAAATTAAATTAAAATTAAATTAAAATTAAATTAAAATTAAATTAAAATTAAATTAAAATTAAATTAAAATTAAATTAAAATTAAATTAAAATTAAATTAAAATTAAATTAAAATTAAATTAAAATTAAATTAAAATTAAATTAAAATTAAATTAAAATTAAATTAAAATTAAATTAAAATTAAATTAAAATTAAATTAAAATTAAATTAAAATTAAATTAAAATTAAATTAAAATTAAATTAAAATTAAATTAAAATTAAATTAAAATTAAATTAAAATTAAATTAAAATTAAATTAAAATTAAATTAAAATTAAATTAAAATTAAATTAAAATTAAATTAAAATTAAATTAAAATTAAATTAAAATTAAATTAAAATTAAATTAAAATTAAATTAAAATTAAATTAAAATTAAATTAAAATTAAATTAAAATTAAATTAAAATTAAATTAAAATTAAATTAAAATTAAATTAAAATTAAATTAAAATTAAATTAAAATTAAATTAAAATTAAATTAAAATTAAATTAAAATTAAATTAAAATTAAATTAAAATTAAATTAAAATTAAATTAAAATTAAATTAAAATTAAATTAAAATTAAATTAAAAATAAATTAAAATTAAATTAAAATTAAATTAAAATTAAATTAAAATTAAATTAAAATTAAATTAAAATTAAATTAAAATTAAATTAAAATTAAATTAAAATTAAATTAAAATTAAATTAAAATTAAATTAAAATTAAATTAAAATTAAATTAAAATTAAATTAAAATTAAATTAAAATTAAATTAAAATTAAATTAAAATTAAATTAAAATTAAATTTAAATTAAATTTAAATTAAATTTAAATTAAATTTAAATTAAATTTAAATTAAATTAAAATTAAATTAAAATTAAATTAAATTGCAGGAACATCCAGGGCAACAAGCGGCGGGCCAATTTTCGACGGCGTGCAGCATTCAGCACGGAGGAATCCAACACGCATTACGTGGCATGATAAATTCATGTCATTTTTTGTCTAAAATCGTCCAATATTCAAACGGTTCTTTTCAGGACCATAGAAAATTATTCATCAAGAGTTGTGAATCAGATAATTATTTCATTCCATCATCGATCGGTCAAAGTGTGGTGCAACCGAAAAGTGAAAGATTGAATGCTTGGTGGCCCCGCAAGAATGATGATGCCGGCCACTAATGGTTCCATCCGGAATTTATCAACCCTATCCGAACCATTTTTCGTGAAACATCGATAAATTATAACGTTGTTCGAATTAAAATGATCTTAACATTTCAATATTTTGGTTACTTTATTCGTTAAATGGAAATTTTCTCATTTCTCGGTTGATTAACCGTTTCAAGCGTCTGGTGCATGCGGGGCGGGTCGTGCAAATGAAATATACTGAAAAGCCAGCCGAATGGGAGGAGCTTCATCTGCTAATCTAGGGGCATAAAAGCTGCTCCCTCTGATTTCTTTCGTCATTTTCGTTGGATTAGTCAAGCAGGGTGGATGTCACCTCCACACCTGAGCAGTACCCAGTGGCGACTCTCGGCTATCGTGCTGATAGCGTCATGAATCTTATCCACGGCAGAAAGCGGCCTACCAATTTTCGGTGGCATTTTGCAGGAATAGCACGGAGAAAACCAACACGCATTGCGTGGCAAGGCGGTTTCATGCCATTTTCTTCCTGAAATCATTACTTTATCCAACGGTCCTTATCAGGATCACCAAAAAATGATTCTTCAAGAGTTGTAAATCAGATAATTTTACTTACTCCATCAATCGAGAAAAGTGTGGTTCACCCGAAAAATGAATGATTGAATTCCGGCCACTAATGGTTCCACCCAGAATTCAGCAACGCATTGCCCTATCAGAACTATTTTCCGTAAAACATTGTTTAACTCTAACAATTTTCGAATTAAAATGATCTAAATCATCCAATATTTTGTTTACTCGCTTAATGAAATTTTTTTCCATTTCTGGGTTGATTAATCGTTTGAAGCGTCTGAAGCAGGCGGGGCGGGCCATGCAAATGAAAATTTCATTTAATATTCTGGAAAGCCAGCCGAATGGGAGGAGCTGCATCTGCTAATCTAGGGGTATAAAAGCTGTTCCCTCTGATTTCTTTCTGGATTCCGCCAGACTGAAAAAATGTCGAATGTCGGGTTAAAGTCGGGTCAATTTTTATCGAATGTTGGGCCACTGTTGGACCAACATCGATCAACTATTGGGTCTATGTTAGGTTTGGTGGCTAAAATCAAAATAGGTGAATGATAGGTTGATGTCGGGTTTGACGTCATCAACTATGGTAAAAGCTTTAAACCTACAACACCACAAATGTATGCTTCCTAGCTGGGGCTCAATTGAATGATGTGCCTTGACTGAGGCTGGAGCTGAAAATTAGTAAAAGCTCGAGATCAGTCTTACCCAACCAATCACAATCAAGCATAGTTCTGTGAGGCGACACGACGAAACTTATATAAGTGGTGCACACACTCATTTCGATCATTTCATCGGCACACACAGCAGCGGACGGACAGCACCGAGCGGCAGCAAGATCCCAAAAAAGATCCGCTTCAACGGATGAGCAAGCGGGTGGCACCGCCCTCTGTCCAATGAAGCCTCGATTCTTTTCGGATCCATCGGCAGTGGAGGCAGCAGCGGAAGCAACATCCAAAGAAAAATCCGCCTCGGCAAACGAAAATTCGATTGACGTCACTTTTCGTTTGCCGGGGCCCCGATTCTTTCATGGATTGTAAGCGGCAGCAGCAGCAAGATCCCAAAAAAGATCCGCTTCAACGGATGAGCAAGCGGGTGACACCGCCCTCTGTCCAATGAAGCCTCGATTCTTTTCGGATCAATCGGTGGTGGCGGCATGGGTGGCAATGAATTATACCAAAATGGTTCTTTTAAGGGCCCCAAAGCTTCCGAAAGAGTTATTTGGAGCATTATTCAATTATTTCTAAAAATTCAACTAATTCTAATTTTTATAGTTTAGTTTATCGATAAAGTTTAATTTTTATACTAAATATACACCGCTGTATATTTGGTATTTGAAATTCCAAATTTACTGTCAATGTCATTCCAATCGAGTAGGATACCTGTCAAATGCGCTTTAAGGTTGAAGGATTCGTCATTGACATAATCGTCATCATTGAAAGTTCGAAAGCAGTTTTCTCATTCTAAACTGAAATTTCTGCAGTGAAAATAAGTTCACTGTACTCCAATCTTCAGCCGCAATACAGTGAATACATTTTCACTGCGGAAATTTCAGCTTTGTACGAGAAAACTGCTTTCGAATTTTCAATGATGACGATTATTTCAATGACGAATCCTTCAACTTTAAAGGCATTGCTCGGCAGCATCATCGTCATGATACGGGAATCATCATTACCTGCAACAATCGCCAGATTTCGAGTCTTTAGCATATAGTGATTTTACTCTGGCCGTTATTTTTGCTGAATAGATACACGTTTACTTCATCTGTGAGCCCCAAATTCTTTATTATGCGTTAAAAATTAGTCCTACGTCAACATTGCGGTTATGTCTCAGACATTACACACTCCTAGTTTTTCTTGTGGAAAAGTGTCCTTGTTCATGAATCTGTCGAATAACAGCGTTTTGCATCAATCTCGGTACCACTAAAAGCTTTCCTCCTACATGACTTTTATACAAAATTCCATGATCCAAAAAATAATCGCCATAATTTCCTACTGCCAGAGCCTGAATTATTGCAGCAAGTTTTTCGTCTCTCTTTTGACAAGCTTTGATTTGCTCTATAAAATTGCTTTGTAATAATAACACAACTGGATTACGACTAAGTGCATCAACGTGTTTCATACGCTCTCCAGGACGATGTTCTAATGTGTACTCATATTCTTCTAACAAAAGCGCCCACCCTGCAATTCTTGGAGAAATATCTCGTTTTTCCATTGTCATTTTAGATGCAGCACAATCCGTAACAATCGAGAAAGGAACACCAAGTAAGTAAACTCTAAATTTTTTCAGTGCAGATACTATTGCAAGGACTTCTAACTCATAACTAGGATATTTTGATTCAGCAGAGGACGTTTTTTTTACTATAATAATAAATTGGATGAAAATTGTTTTCACTAGAAGACTTTTGAAGTAAAATAGCTCCGTATCCTATTTTACAAGCATCTGTGTGTAACTCTGTTTGTGCATATGGACTATACAGTTTCAACGTAGGCTCATTACATAACGCATCTTTGAGCTTTTTTACGGCCTCTCTTTCCTTTGGACCAAATGAAAATACCATTTCTTTTCGTAATAAATCGGTAAGTGGTTTGGCAATAATTGAATATCCTTCTACAAACTTCCGAAAATAGCCAGTTAGCCCCAAAAATTGTTGAATCTCCTTGAAATTTGTGGGTTCTCGAAAATTATACACAGCTAAAGTTTTATCTGGAGTTGGGCGAATCACACCATTATCAATTACATGCCCCAAATGTTCAATTTTTGTCTTTAGTAGTTGACATTTCTTCCATTTTATTTTCAAACCATGTTTCGCCGCTATCTCTAAAACCATTTTTAATCTCTCCAAAGCCTCCTTTTCATCTTTCGCAAGAATAAGCAAATCATCAATGTAAATAATTACAATTTTTCTCTCTATAAGCTCTCGAAAGATATCGTTAATAAAACGCTGAAATACTGTTGGTGAAATACTCAACCCAAACGGAGTTTTAAGGAACTCGTATTGCCCGCAAGGAGTGACAAAAGTCGTAAATTTTATGCTCGCCTCATCTACGGGAACGTGAAAAAATCCATTCTCAAGATCTAATGTTGAAAATACTCTCGCGGAATGAAGATCATCTATTATATCCTCTATCAATGGTATTGGAAAATGATCCCGCACGATCAATTTGTTGAGTTTTCTGTAATCAACGCACAGACGCCTGGTCCCATCCTTTTTGTGCGCTAAAACAATTGGGCTGCTGTATTCAGAAGTACTCGACCTGATAATTCCCTCTTCCAACCAATTGGCTATCTGTTCATCCACTATCTGCTTTTCTAGGGGAGCTAGTCTTCGTGGTAGCTGCTGTATGGGTGAATCATTTTTTAATACAATTTTCAATTTTACTCTTGTCTCTGCGTTTTGATGTGGAGTGTAATTTTCAATTAAATTTTTAACTTTATCGCGAATCTCAACGTCGTTGATATGCTTCAACGGGTCATCTTGAATCTCATCTGTTGTGATTCTCAAAGCAAAATTTTCCTCTTTAGGATGAAATTTAGCACCCTCAGCCGTGACACTGACGTCACCGTACATCAATAAATTCCTCCCAATTATCACACTCTGCGGCATATCTACTTCGGCGAGAATATCAAAAACTATGCAGAGAGGAGTGTGCTCTATTTGTACGTCGACCCGAGCTGTACCCAAAGTCCAAATAGTGCCATTCAGCGTTGTTAGTCTCTTCTTCTCAGTTTCATCAACTATCAGATTTAATTTATTAGCCCAATCCTCTCGCAACAGAGACACATCAGCCCCAGAATCGAAGAATGCTTCTACAAGGCAGTCGTTTAAAATAACAGTCATGTAAGTCCCCTTCGAAACCGTTGAGGATTTACAAACATTAACTTGTCTTTCGCCAAACCTTCTAGGGCATTCCCTCGCTAAATGACCAACTTTACCACAACTATAACATGCTGTTGATTTTGGTACACTATTAAATCTGTTTGGCGATCTTGGTTTATAAACACCCTCCGAACGAGAATTCCCGTACCTCTTTTCTGTATTAGTAGGTGTCAATCGCCTATCCCTATTATACTTGCTATCTTTAATTCCCTGATAAATCCGTAATTTGTCTCTGAATGCGCTTACCGAATTTGCTCCATAGAGCAGCATCTTATCCGGGCCATTATCATTGATTCCGTTTATCGTGTAGGTAATAATCGACTCGGAATCAATTTGTGCCTTTGCGCCAATCTCTCTCATTACCAAAAAGTATTCGAGAATATTTTCTCCCAAGTGCCTTTTTCGTGCTCTGAGTCTCTCATGAACTAAAGCGCTATTTTCTCTATGCGCAAACTCATCGATCAAAAAATCTCTGAGAGACCACCAATTGGTAAGGTGGTGAGCACTATTGAGTGACATCTTCGCCAAACCGACCAACTTGCGCTTCGCCACAACAAATTTACGCAAATCAGTTAGACCGATCGTTTCAGCCATCTCCTCGAAATCATAGATCCATTTGTGCACTGGGTAATGATCGGTACCAGAAAATTCAGAAAAGGCAGATTCAACTTCACTTACCGTCAAACGATGATCAGAGCCTTCGTAACAATTGTCACGCGATGTCCTGTAGCGCATTTCCGCGGTTGGCCAAGTGTTTCGCACACCACCGACGGACCTTTCCGGCACATTACAATTTCTAGCGGTAGAGTAATCGTTGAACATACTATGCGGTGCACTAAATTGAATGGAATTGCCTTCGTTATCGTTCCTCATAGCCCTTGAAAAACTATCATCCCCTCGACCGTTGCCGAAAGGAATATTGGTTGCACTTATCACACTTCTTTGTTCATCATGTCCCAATATTTCACTACCGCGTCTTTCTATTGCTTGGTAAGCATGCACGCCATTTGGCGTACTGCAACTTGGAGGAGCCGCATTATTGGTACGCTCATCTTCCAATGCACTGTTTAGTCTAAGTCTGGAATTCTCCATCCTCAAACTATCAATTTCATTTCGCATAGCAGTCATTTGTTCATTCAAATTCACAACACTCATGTTCGAGAAATTCAGTTGGTCAATCATACGCGTGAAAGTATTATTGTTCGGATCAAATGGTGGTAGACCATAGTGCATCACTGGTGGTTGAGGTAAAGGGTGATGAGGTGGGATTAAGGGAGGAGGTTGAAGATATTGCTGATGGGACGGAGGTGCTCCGTTCCCATATGGTGGTAAATTTGCCATCACTATGGTTCGCAAATTTGCGAGCACAATTGTTCACTACAATGCGAATTATTTGCACTTCTTCTTCGAGTCCGCTGGTTCGATCCGCTTTGACCAGCTAACAATTTATTTTGGCGCCACACACAAAGTAGGCTGTTTGCACAGCTGAGCGCGTACTTTTTGAAAACGCACCTTCGTGCGCTTTGACACGTTGATGAAAGAGAAAAAAAATCTAATAGTTCACTCGTTGCCTATATTTTAGTTCACTTTTAATTCAATTTTAGTTCAAATTTTCACTTAAATTCAATGTTCTAATTCAAACTAATCACTAAGTTTCTATAACTAAACTCTATTTACACTTTTCTTCACTTATTCTCAATCTTCTCGTGCCCTTTGACACACTTGCGATTCCGACACTTCCCGGACGACCCCCAAATTGTTGGCTTATCTATCCAACCAAGATTGGGAAGACGTTCGGATCGCTTGCACACTTGAAACACTTCAAATACTTTCAACCGTTTATTCACGATAACAATTCTCGCGCACTCTCGCAATAGGATACTTCCTTTGCCTTCTCCAATGTAAGAACTGCCCGTGCACTTTCTTAGGTTCCCTTATATAGCTCATCTGCCCGTACATTGGAGAAGGCAAACTGGCTGAAGTGACAATGGTTCACAAAATAATCAGTTGCTTCATAATAATTCTATGCCAAGTTTCTGAAAATAAACCTTCCAAGTCTCTTGCTAGAAATTTTTAAGAAATTCAGTAAAAGTCTTGGAAAAACGTCTATTAAAAAACCACACTAGAAATAATACAGTAGTTTTCGAAGGACTTAACCGAGGTTCTTGAAAACAAAATAGCACTAATTCGGCTCAAGATTTCATTCAGCATTTATTTATAAAGATCTTGTCTGAAATTTTCCAAAAACATTCTGAGGAAGAAATATTCCGAGTCGAATAACTATGTCACATCATAGACATAGACATGGTGAAAAAAAATAATGAAGAGTACATACGCCCCTTGGAATTGCTATGAAAAGTACGACAGTTTTTTTTGACGAATTTGAAAATTTGAAACAATAATGAACATGTGCACCGTGGAGCAATTTATTTCCAAAAAGTGCACCGCGAGCCGAAATGCCTGAAAACCCCTGATTTAGAGGATTCATTGCCTTTTCCACATATTGACCATTGTTTTATTCATACCAGTCAAAGTGTCACGCGCATAGCGGCAGGATGCCAAATCCAGCCAAAATAATGTAGGACCTTTGTGCTTTCAGATGAGTGGCAGAATAAGTTTCTGGAGACATTTCTTCCGGTATATTTCGACGTTCAAACTTGGGACGGTGAAAAAAGGTGTCGATTTCATACCACATTGACAAATTGCTTGCCAATCCAACACTTTTTCGGAACATCCGTGCCACGCTTCACAGTGAAAAACTGTGCCCCTGTAAGTCGTAGTCCAATTTGACATACGTTTCATCACCCATGATTATGCACATGTAATTTTTGCTCAAAACATCGTCGTACAGTTTCCAAGCCCGAGTTTTCACAGAATCCGCCAGAATTTGACCCCGTTTTGGACATTTCTGTTTTAGGTAGGTCTTCAGGGAATTACGCTCCTTGGTGCACTGAACCATAAAAACAGTCGTTCCACACTTTTTTGCGCAATCTCTGATAGATACCTGCTATTTTCCTCTAACGATTTTGCAAATTTTGCTGTTCAAATTTAACTTGGACACACCTGTTTTTTTGTCGCGTCCGGGTGATTCTTTCAGTGTGTTATGCATACCGAATCGTTTGATAGCATTTTGGACAACAAAAACCCTAACACATTCAACTTTTGCTAATTTTCTTAGCGATAATCATTTTTCATTGCAGTACCTGGTCACAATCGTTTTTCGCTTCTCTTCAGTAAACCCTCGCATTGTTTCGCCTGAGGAAAAACTTTAACTTTTAATGAAGGTTATCGATTATTTACAACGTTAGCAACACATCGACACATAGCATTTGACAAAATAAGGCATAGTCTTTTTAATACAGAGCCTCAAAGGTGTACTCATAATTAACGATACAGTCCTTATACATGTCAATAGTTGCTCCTCCGTGATTGATCTGAGCTGGTATCAATTGCACTGAGATCCAAATGAATAAGGGCTGAGACACTCGACTTATTCTCAAAGTGGAATTTAAGCAGCTCATACATTATTATTATTAGTTTTATTAAGGAGATTTTCAGCCCGCGGATGGTTCATCTCCAAAGCTCATACATTTTTTTTATCAATAGCGGCGCCGGTCACGTCTTTATAGTCAGTTGGGAAGGGAAAGGAATGTTAGAGTGTGCTGGTTGTTGCTACTAAAGCCCGAGAGCACCTCTGCATCCCCAAAACCAGCACGGACTGGGGTATTTGTTGGACGGAAAGGATGAAAGAACTTGGGATTCACCGTTGGGTCGGTGATGCGATCCATGGATTGGGGATGTTCGTAGGGTGATAGATTGTCTGGTGATTCCTATGAAGCACAAGCGGCACAGTTCGCTTTGGTTGCATAACTTGTAGGCGTTATATACACTGTGCTCTGGATTTTGGAAGGAAGGGAAACTATTTTTGCAGTTCGTTTCTGGTTCTAGCAATGGCTATGAACCTATGAATATACAATACATGAGTAGTATATGTATAAGAGCGATAGAGAGAGAGAGAAAGTTGATAAAAAGATACAAAGTAGGATGAAAGGGACGGGCCAGCGATTGAACCCATGACCTTCTGCATACGAATCAGAAGTGGTAGCCACTAGACCACCAAGCCCGTCAATATGAGCCTTTTGGCTCATGAATTATCAAATCTGGTGAAAGTGAATTCAGGGTTGTCGATCCCGTCGCCATATATAACATCAATCATATAACATATAACACGCCATATATAACATCAATCGTCAGCGGCAACGATATGGCAGAACATAAGGTCAATGATGATCGGAAAACAGATGTAGCTATTTTGCACGCAAAAATATCCGCCAGCACTCCAAGATATACATCCAAATGATGCAGGCTGCGCAGCCAACCATGAGGGTGCGACGTGTACTAGCCCCTCTCTGAAGTAATGCCTTCTTGGTGGTTCCTGAGAGATGAAGGGTTTAGCGACCATAGGAATGTTGTTTAGTGGGTCGAGGAAAGAGTAATCCTGGCTTTTACTTTTTCGTAGATGACGGTCCTTAACCCACCCTCTACCGGGACCTCCCAGTTTAGATGTGTGTTGAGCAGATTATTCCATGGTTGAGAAGAAAAATAGACGGTAACGGACGAAAAAAATGATACCAGAAGCCGCACGCTGGTATCGGAGATCCGGAAAAGCAGTGAGCGATGCAGAGAACCAAGAGCAGCCGAAACATGAATCCAACGCAAACAGAAAAGAGAGCATAAGGAAAATGTGGGCATCGACAGTGATGGAAACTTGTCAACATACTAAACAATGGTGGCTGCCTGGTGGGGAGAGCACTTCGATGAATTGTTGAACAGTGGGAATCGAAAAGCGGTAGACAGAATTCAAATCGACGATGACAGACAGGCTATAAAATCTCCATACATACATACATACTAGACCGGGTCAACATGGCCATTTTTTCGGAACAAAGGTTTTTCGATGCCTAGTATGGTCCCAAACAACTGTGCAAAATTTGGGCGTGATTGGTTGCGTCCCCGCATTCCGCATTGCATTTGAAATTTGTATGGAGTTTTATATAGGAAAACATACTTTTTAGCATTTGTCTCCTGAGAGGTTCAGATTTGTCGTGAACTATATAACCAACGATGTTAAAGTATAGTCAAGGGGATGCCGATAAACTTTGCCAAAAAGAGTAAGGTGCTAGAGTGACTCTAAAAAAAGTTATTAATGTTCAAAGTTTGATACCTCAGTGCAACTGATGAAAATCATTTTTTCTGCCAACACTGCTGGTGCTTCAAAAGATCAATTCATCCTTGATTTATATTCTGACATTTCATAGAACAACAACCCCCAATTTTATCAACAAAAATATCAAGCTAGTGATTTGCGGTCGATTTACCAATAATTTTTCAATTCCAAACAAAATTCGTATCGTTTTAGGTCTGGTTTGCTCTTGGAGAATGGTTCCGGACATATTCTAGAGAAGTACCGGTATATCCATCTTTCTGTGACAATAACACCTTCGAAAGTAATCAGCATATGTGGACTTCGGAACGCACCTTCTATTGGCTATAATCCTCAATCTCACAGGTGCTATCCGTTAAGGCAAATTACGTAACGCTAAAATTGGCCATTTCAGACTCCCTCCCCCCCCCCCCCCCCCCTTCGTAACGCTTTTTGTATGGAAGCGCGAAAAATTTTGTATGGGTCGTAACGCTACGCTGGACTCCCCCCCCCTCCCCCTATAGCGTTACGTAATTTGTGTACGATGCCAAACATCCTAACCGTAAACTATGTAGACTTTATTTTGGCCTCCTCCCCCCACCCCCTTCGTATACTTTTGTCTACACAAAATTTTCGAAATTATCCGCATAAGGAAGCGGAGCAGACAATCGTTTGAAAAATTCAATGAGTAGAAAGACCGATGATTGGAATAACCTGTGGGAAAGGAAACCAGTATACGGGAAATCTCTGTTACATTGGTTCCACAACTACATATCGTCTGGGGGATTGTTGCGTCTCAGTGGCTAACTGGTCACTCTGCGGTACCTGACAACTTTATCGATCTATATCGAACTAGGTTTGAACTTGTCGACAGAACGGTTCATCTAGACATGCCTTTGGTTAGCCTGCACTTTTCTGCGTGATGGTGCACCGATCAGTTCATCATCGCAGTCCCACACTGAAATACAACTAATTCCAATCTCCAAGGAGATAACCCCGTGTCAATTACTACACTGTTGGTCCAAATTTGTGAATGTTTAAACTTCAGACCAATCACCAGCTTCTCAGAGAATCTTGACGATCTCTAACCCCTCACACCTGCACATTTTTAGTGTCAGGGTCACTACAAGCATCACCGGACGTCACCACAACTCCTATCAACCACCTCAGTCACCCAGTTAACATTAGTCCAACGGAAGGTCCGGAAAATTGGAAATGTTGGAGACAGGAGTATCTGAGCCGATAATCGGAACTAGCCCTAATCAAGCTAACCCACCCTGGAGCAGATGCTGTAGTTACTTTGCGGACAGCAAAAGGGGAGCTCAAACTACCGGTGGAAAAGTTTTGCATCCAACCGCGATGATTAGGGAGATCTAGTTCTACTTCAATTCTCAAAATTGACACATAATTGGATAACTATCCTTCATTGATTGTTAGTGTCAAGAAGTAATGAATAAAATGTTAGTCAGTTGAACAAACTATGTAACAATCTTTAATTCGAACCGATAACCGATGCCGTATCCGCTTGGTATTAATCAAAGTGTCGTTTAGTTGGTTTTTGTTCGAAGAGCTCACGCAATCATCCTTTGATATGAGGAGCTAGACTATGATCGGTTCATTTGGCTAAAAACGAAGTTATTAGCAGGTTTTGTGTGGGGGGTTCACTGATCCGTTATCCAGAAAATGATTAGTCGACCGCTGAAACCGTGATGAGATCAAGGATCATAACTTGCTAATCGAAGGTGCGTTCCGAAGTCCACATATGCTGATATTTATTATTTTCGATGGTGTAACCGGTCGCAGAAAGATGGATGCACCGATACTCCTCTAAAATACTTTTGGAACCATGCTCCAAAAGCACCAGACGACCTAAAATGATAAAAAAACGTTTTGATTTGTAAAAAAAAGGAAAAAATAGGATGAAAACCGCTAGCTTGATTGGTGTTTGTTGATGAAAATTGGGGTGGTTGTTCCATGACATGTCAGAATATAAATCAAGGATGAATTGATCCTTTGAAGGAACAGCAGTGTTGGCAGAAAAAATGATTTTCAGCAGTTGCATTGAGGTATCCAACTTTGAATATTAATAACTTTTTTCAGAGTCACTCTAGCACCTTGCTCTTTTTGGCAAAGTTTATCAGCATCCCCTTAGCTATACTTTAACACCGTTGGTTACATAGTTCAAAACAAAGTTGAGCCTCTCAGGAGAGAAATGCTAAAAAGCATGTTTTTCTATATAAAACTCCATACAAATTTCAAATGCAATGCGGAATGCGGGGATGCAACCAAACGCGCCCAAATTTTACACAGCTGTTGTGGACCATAATAGGCATCTAAAGAACTTTGTTCCGCGATGATATGATCAAATCTGAATTTTCCCATACAACGTTGACCCACTCTAATACATACATGCATACATTTATTTGCTCAACATCACATTTAACCTTTCAGCACTCGCGCCAATTTTTGTAACGCGAGCAGTCGCGCGTTGTACTTTGTACAACACCCATACATTCTGAAATATCTAAGGATCCTGATTGTTTAGAGGAGGACTGTCTTTGGCAAAGTTGTTGTGAATTTCATGGGCTACTTGATGCTGACAAAGTTGATTCGTAATACGTCCACTAGGTGGCGCTAGTGAGCAATTTCATGTTATATCTTATATCTCAGGATCCTGATGTCTTAGAAAGATGGTGTCTTCGGCAAAGTTGTTTGGTAGGTAAACGGCTTACAGATTATTGGCCGTTTAATTGGAAATTCCACCACTAGGCGGCGCCAGTGAGCAAATAAACTTTATATCCTATGTATCTCGGGAACCTGATAACTTAGAAAGATGGTGTCTTCGACAAAGTTGTTTGGTAGGTAAAGTACTTACGGATGATTCGCAGTTTAATTTGAAATTTCATCACTTGGCGGCGCTAGTGAGCATGTAAATATTATATATTATGTATCTCTGAACCCTTATTACTTAGAAAGATAGTGTCTTCGGCATAGATGTTTGGTTTTAAATGCCACCACTAGGAGGCGCTAGTGAGCATGTAAATTTTTAATCTCATGTAGCTCAGGATTCCGATTAAAAAGGCACGGGACATCGTTTTCAGCCAGAGGCTGTACAGACTGAACAGAATTTAACACTAGACCATGGACACGACATACATTACATACACCAGTGGATAGTATGATGCGGTTACACGCTTGGTAACGCTAACCGAATGGCCACGAAGCTCCACTTTACTCAGAAAGATGGTGTCTTCGGCAAAGTTGTTTGGTAGATCAAGGACCAAATGGAGGAAAAGTTACCTCTCGTGCCGACCTTCTAAAAGATCGAAAACTTACAGATAGTTGTCCGTTTGAATCGTAATTTCACCACTAGATGACGCTAGTGAACATAAAAAATGTATATGCAATAGTTCTCAGGATCCTGGTTACTAGAAGGGAGATGGTGGTTTCGGCAAAGTTGTCAAATATGTTAAGTGCATTTGGTTGATGGGTCGTTGAAATCAATATTTCGCCAGTAAGTGGTGCTAATGAGTATGCAAATTTTATATCTTATATATCTCCGAGTCTGATTACCTGGGAAGTTGATATCTTTGGCAAGGTTGGTTGGTAGATCAAGGGCTTTCAGTTGATTGACCATTTGGTTCGTGCTTCTGCCACCAGAAGACGTTAGTTGTAAATTTGCAAAAGCATGAACGTGTTATTACAGGTCGGACTCGATTATCCGGAGTATTGATTTTTATTTCACTCCGGATAATCGAATTCTCCGGATAATCGAATCACGAAAAAAAATATTAATTTGGAATTCAAAAACGTATGGAAATGTAATGTTTTTGTTGTTTTATGTGCATGAAGCAGTGACGTAGCCAGAAATTTCAAATTGGGGTACGTCCATAAATTACGTAACACAAAATTTTTATTCTTTCCCTTCCTCCTAGTCATGCTATTTTAATGAGACCCATGAAGTTTTTGTGTTGGTCATTGCACAATGTGGAATTCTCCCTCTCCTGGTGAAGCGTAACGTAAGTTATAGGCGTTCCATTAGAATATTGTATACTGTGGGACCTTGATTGTATTTTAGGCTGACAAATCGGCATAGATTTTTTTGTGAATTTTGAACTTTATAAAGAGGTTCTGATTCTATCAAAGGAAACAATACAGTTAAAGGGGGTTGGTGAAGGGGTGTGCTTTATTTTCAACTTTATCAGTTCGGGTAAAAAAGGAAATGAATAGGGCTGTGGTATTAGAAATGTACTTTTGCTATTTATAATTTATGTTGGCAAAATAGTGGCTCAGAAAATGGTGCTCTTTTGTATAACATAAAAACACAATATTGTTTTAAATTTAAAAACCCAATTGTGTCCTGACAAACAGGAGACCGTAGACTTAGACAGTAGCTTAATTCAAAAACGATCACAATCTCGCTAACAAAATCCTTGTAGAAATCTTCAAAAGAATGCCTTGATTTTCCCCTGGAAAAATCACTGGAGGAATGCTTAGAGAAGTTTGAAAGAAGTTCCTGAATCACTACGAAAATTACTGTAATTCATAGAAGATTTCTGTAATAAAAATTTAAAAAAATCCCAGAAGAATCCATGGACAACATCCTGAAGGTCTATACCCGAGCAGGAACGAATTAAATATCATACCAAGACAAGGTATTGAGTCATTAATAAAGATACCTCAACGAGTTATTGGTTTGGTACTGAGGACTGCTTGAGGTATTATTGAATTATAGAACAGGCACCATGTATTGTTTCAGGTTTTGCATACCTCAGTTTAATATTTTACACCTATTCTCTCCTGCTCGGGTATCTGGGAGTTCCTGGAGAAAGCCCTAAACATTAGGCCTGTCCAGCTTTTCAAAAATGTTCTCTGATTCTCAAGTCCACTTGAGGGTGGACTTGAAAATCAGAGAACATTTTTGAAAAGCTGGACAGGCCTACTAAACATATCCTGAGAAATATCTAGAAGAAATCCATGCACGAGTTTCTGCAGAAAATTCAAGGAAGAGGAGCGCCTGGAATAATGCTTGGAGAAATTCCAGCAGTACTTTTGGGACTTCCTCCCTAAAGGGCTTCCTATGCTCCACCAAGATTAAATTCTGGAGGAAACTTTAGAAAAACCCTTGGAGAAATCTTTCCAAGAATTGCAAGAATAATTATTGGGAAATTTATAGAGGAAACCCTGGTGGTATTGTAGGTAAATTCCTGAAGAAATCCCAGGCGGACTGAAGAATTCCATACGAAATTCTTGGAGGAATACCAATTGATACCAAGAGGAATTCATCTTGGATGCTTCCAACTGCTGGAAGTCTGCACCAGAAATTCATCATTTAAAAAAAAATCCCTGGAGGACTTTTCCTTGGAATTTCTAGAGGAATCCCAGAAGTAATATCCGATGGAATCTCTGCAGGCATTGTTTGAGAAATTCCTGGATTGACGTCTGTTTTCAAAGGATATCGTTAATTTTATTTTGAAAACAGACGCAAATTTAGCATTTTTTTCGCTGAAACGAAATTTTAAATTATTTGCCCCTTTTCAAATATAACGGGAGATTTGATCGTTACGTAGTTTGTATATGATTCCAAAATATATCAGCTAATATTAGGGACAAACGTCTTTAAAATTTGCTTCAACAGTGCATCAGAACTTCAGACTCACAAATCTCAAAAAGCAAGCTTTAAACAACAGTGATTTTTTTTAATCTGTTGTTGTTCATTTGTAATAAGCTTCAAATAAAAAGATGAGGAGCGCTGCTTTTGTTTACGAAGAGATGTGTGCGATCGAAATCGCGATTAGGTGCCAAAGTCGGCCATTTTGGGGTTATTACAAGTCTGTCCTTAAAATTTATTGTAAAATGGTATGCGGAATGTAAAACACTTTTTCTTGTTAAAAAAAAGCTAACACAATCTGGTCAGAAAACCGAAAATATCTGGAGAAAACGCAATCGAGGCCTCTCAAAATCGGGTCAGCACAGTATTATAATATCAAACGATTTCGAATTTCTGCATTAAAATATTAAAAAAATCTCAATAAAAAATACTCCGGATAATCGAGTCTAAAATTCCGGATAATCGAACCCCGGATAATCGAGTCTCCGGATAATCGAGTCTCCGGATAATCGAGTCCGACCTGTATTCATCTAGAAAAAAAAAATCAACGAGCTGTAAATTTTTATTCTTCCGAAAGTTTTCAAAATTTGATAATTACACAACTAATTGATTATAATTTGTTTAAATTTGCACTTGATTGATTAATTTTACATGAAGTTAAAGCGCTTAGTAAAATATTCAATATCGGACCGTCGTATTTCAATATACTCTATCTTAAAGTTGTCAATGTCACGGGATAAGTACATCCATCCTTTATCCATCAAACAACAATGTCGAAGACATCATCTTTCTAAGTAATCAGGATATTGAGATATATGAGGTATAAAATGAGAATGCTCACTAGTGCCACCTGGATGTGAAATTGCACGTCATCTTTGTCTTCATCAGTTAGTGTTTGATCTACAAAACAACTTTTCAGAAGACACCATCTTTCTAAGTAATCAGGGTCCTGAGACATATGAGTTATAAAAATTGAATACCCACTAGCGCCACCTAGATGTGGAGTTTCAAATCATGCGGCTTTCCATCAGTTAGTGTTCGATCTACTAAACAACTTTGCTGAAGACATCATCTTTCTAAGTAATCAGGATCTCGAGATATATGAGTTATAATATTTGAGTACTCACTTGCGCCACCTGGATGTGGAATTCCACATTATACTTGTCTTCATCAGTTAGTGTTTGATCTACTAAACAACTTTGCAGAAGACACCATCTTTCCAAGTAATCAGGGTCCTGAGATGTATGAGTTATAAAATTTCAATGCCCACTAGCGCCACCTAGATGTGGAGTTTCAAACCAAACGGCTCTCCATCAGTTAGTGTTTAACCAACCAAACAACTTTGCCGAAGACACCATCTTTCTAAGTACTCAGGATCCTGAGTTATATGGGATATAAAAATTACACGCTCACTAGCGCCGCCTATCGGTTGAAATCTGAATTTCTCAGATCACCTCGTGAAGGCCCTTGATATCCCAAGTAACTTTGCCGAAGACACCATATTTCTAGATCATTTAGATTTTGAAATACACTAATTCACATTCAACTGTCTATCTTATCTTAAATATAGTACGTTCTTCATATTGCGATTTTCAATTTTCCGCATTATAAAGAGTTATACTGTTTTTTTTTTTTTTTTTGTGAATCGGCTGGCGGTGCTACGCCATCCGGCAACTTTTTCGGTTTGATCGGCGTGATTCTTGGTGCATTTCTGTTGATAGTGGTACATCAAAGATAAAATTTAATGCTCGTTGGCCTAGTAGCAAGTGACTGTATTCAAGTGTTATGTAAGACTTGCGATCGCTTGAGACTTGAGACCTTTCCAATATTCATTATATGACATTCCATTTTATTATATTTACATACAATATTTCACCCATGTTTAACCACATTTATCTGGAGCGTTTGGTACGGTATGTCCACGCATCCATCCTCCCCTGTAGATTCGAGAAATGCTTCGACGAAGGAACAACTGTTCAAAACTCGAGGTATTTCGAAGAATCATCTCTGCGGTTAATGCAACGCAGTAGGCCTGGCCGCTTTGACGCTTGTATCATATCTTTGATATGCTGCAAGCTTCAATATTGACAAGAAAGGTAATTGGGCGTGATCTAACCCGATTACTTTCCAGGATGCTTTCTCGTACTGGCTGCGTTTGTATTAGATTAGATTAGATTAGATTAGATTATAAGGAGTTATACTGTTTTCAAAAAAGGTCTTATAATATTTCAAATAGGATTCCTGTAGAATACATTTGGGGTTGACATCGATAGAAAAGGTGGTTTCAAAGTCGATAATTCTCATGTGTTGTACAAAGTACAACAGCGCGATTAACGGAAGGTTAAGATAAGACGTAATCAACAATAGTACACCACAATACTCGATTTGTGGCTGCCGGCCACGCTCAAAGCTCAAAGTCACGCTCCCCCTGGTCCACCCATCGTGCTCTCTGCACTCCACGCCTTCTTGGGCCAACCGGATCAGTCACGAATACCAACTTTGCAGGGTAGTTGTACGGTATTCTTGCAACATGTCCTGCCAACCGTATCCTTCCGGCTTTGGTCACCTTCTGGATGCTGGGTTCGCCGTAGAGTGCAGCAAACTCGTGGTTCATCCTTCTCCGCCACACACCACCAAAGATCGTCCGTAGCACGCGTCGCTCGAAAACTCCGAGTGCTTGCAGGTCCTCCTCGAGCATGGTCCATTTCTCGTGCCCGTAGAGGACCACCGGTCTTATCAGCGTCTTGTATAATCTTGTTAACGAACATGGTGTACTTGGTGCGTGGGTGAATCTTTTTAGATCGCAGCTTCTTCTGGAGCCCATAGTAGACACGACTGCCACTGATAATGTGCCATCGTATTTCACGGTTAACATTGTCCTCAGCCGTCAGTAAGGATCCGAGGTAGATGAATTCCTCCACCACCTCGAAGGTATCCCCGTCTGACGTTACATTACTATCTAGACATACCTGGTCGTGTTCGGATCCGCCAGCGAGAATGCATGAACTTTGTTTTGGACGCATTCATCAACAGTCAGACCTTTGCTGCTTCGCGTTTCAGGCGGGTTTACAGTTCTGCTACCGTTCCAAATGTTCTGGGGATAATGTCCATGCCGATTTGAAGTCGAAGAACAGTTTATGCATTGAGACCTAGTATTCACGGCATTCCAGGAGGATTTGCCGTACGGTAAAGATCTGATCCGTTGTCGACCGGCCGTCGATGAAGCTGGCTTTATAACTTCCCACGAACTCATTCGTTTTAGGCGACAGACGACGGAAGATGATCTGGGATATACACAGTTTGAAAAAATCATCGACTTCGCTAATGTTTTACCGAAATCTCAACCGTTAAGTTTGTTTTACAGGAAAAATTCGGTAAAGATAGTAACTTTTACCGAAGTTCGTTAGAGTTTGACAGATAAACGATAACATTTTGCCGATCTATAGATATTATGCCTCTCAAGAAAAATCAGAATATGGCGATTATCTGCCTCTGGCTTCTGATATTAGCGCGACAGTCACTAATCATAACAGCGTCACCAGATTTAAAAGTATATAATTCCACTATATGGGGTTTGACAGCAAGAACACTCATTCCACTGAGCTACTCTTGCCGTTCGTAACAAATACATTCAAAAACATCTGTCACTTCGCGAACCCCACGTGCTTTTGTTTTTGGCGGGAACACTTTTTCTTTTGTTTTGCCTTGCGACTGTCATGCGGCGGTATGCATTGCGAGCGTACGACCGCCGCAGGACTCTAATAAAAGATAAGCGCGACAATAGTAGAGAAAACGTAGATCCGCAAAGATGAATCCGTTGTATCTAAACGAGCATGACGTCACGATCCTAACATCAATGGAGTGTATGACGTCATATTCAACAATCGCACTCTTGAAATATTCTATTCATACGCTTTTACCGGGTCCGGATCACAACGTCCGGGGCCATACTGTCCCGGTCGTCAGGTTGCGTTTTTTTGCGAAATAACGTCCAAAAGTTTAGGTGCGTCATAATATCCTATGTGCCTTCTTTCCTTGGAATTCGTGGCATACTTGCATGTTTGGACGTTATACCCCGAAAAAATGCGCCATAAAGCCCTGGGACATTATGGCCTTGGACGTTATGATACTGCGCCGCTTATTTGACTAAGTGAAGGCTTAAGGGGGCGCTCAAAGTGCTTGAAGTTTGCATAGGAAAAAGTAGACAAATGTATGCAGAAATCTGGGTGGCGCTGTAACTGTTTTATGATGAAACCCTTTGGTGTTATTGTAGGTGACTATATGCCAAACAACTTTATCGAAGACCGCAAAGGGATACGACGCCTATTAAAATAGGGTATACTTATTAGGTAAAGTGAGGCGAGATATTATGATTGTTTTTCCAGTGCATGTAAGGGAATAATAATATCAATAATGAAATCTCAATACTTCGCCTCACTTTGCGTAGGGTATAACTTTTCTCACAGGCGTCGGATCACTTTGTGGTCTTTGACAAAATTGTTTGGTATATAGTCACCTACAATAACACCAAAGTGTTGTATCAGTAAACGCTTACAGCGCCACCTAGCGGCAAAAATCGAAAACCTGCATACATTTGGCCATGTTTTCCTATACAAACTTCAAGCAATTTTTGCGCCCCCTTAGGCTTAACCGATTTTGCTTAAATTTTGAACGTAGCTTCTGGGAGTCCAAAACAACCGATTCAGGAGGTAAGACTTGGCATTTTTCAATGTCTTTTTGTTCTTCATATAAGTCTGGGCCACCCTACTCCTCAGTCTCCCCTACAATTCTGTTCTGTATCCAGTGGTACATAATGTCGCTATGAGATTTTTGCAACATTCTTCATTTGCACAATTCTTACATCACCTTCAAACCACCATTAACTTGTTCTCAAGTCGGCTCAAACTCGAACATCTAACCCATCTAACCGATTCTGTGCACGCGTGGGAGTACCAAGATGCGGAAAAATCAATTAACATAAAACCGCCGGTGATCTGACACATTTCTCCACATCCCAAAAGCAGTAGGTAGTGTGTACCTAAACCTATGTACCACCACCGAACAGTCGCGAGACGCGGAAAACAAAGTCACGTTACTTTTAGAACTCAATTACTCTTAATTAACATCGGGAGCGCAACGAGACCGCTTCGGATGGCGACGATGATGACGACGGCAATGGCAATCTCGAGCGCAGCATCCAACGACACTACATATTGCATTCTATGATCGACACACGACCAAAGACGACGAATAACATTATCTAAGCCGTGTGTTGCGTATTGTATATGTACAATAGTGACAGACGGAAAACGATGCGCACGAGAGCTCTCGCGAACAAATTGCTTCATTTGGCACAAGAAAAATAGTGTCGTCATTAGCAAATCTAGAGAGCTTCATCGCCTTTTCTAGTGCACGGCGTAAGTTCTACTTGAGGCGTACCGATGATCCACCCCCGCAAAATTGCTGATTCATTGTTATTCATTCATGCAATCATATGTAGATGTCAAGAAGGTAGAAAGTGTTATGTCGAGGCTACAGCAGTGACAATTTGAATTTTCAATTCGCGCCGAGGAAAGATCGGGTTTTAATTTCAATTAACTGTGTGACATTTGCGGTGCGAAGACATCCATTTGGGATATAAGACGGAGGAAGATAGATCGTGTTTAATGACTTTATTTTGCATAAAGTTGAATATTTTGCTAGCAGCCCTAACAATGTGTATATGATAGTGTCACATTCGTCGAGCCCGAAATTATATGCTGTTATTTCGCCTAATTGAAATTGTCTCACAAGACTTGCAGATAATGCACACTATTAATGCCATGCGTAGAATGAAAAAAAAATAACACCTTAAATCTCAACAATCACGGGGGCAGTCTCCTACGTACACAAACGATTGACGCAAAAACCGTTAATAGATACCACTAATCCGGATTTCATTAATCCTCCCATGAAGGGGAGGGATAATGCTTCAAATCCAAAACAGAAGCAGCAGTCGAGTTAATCGCATGATTCGATAAACCCAACAAGAAGGCTTCGCCGTTGTTTGGATGCCAGAAGAAAAATAAACATTCACACATGCATACGTGCTGTGCTGCTCAATCTCAATTTGCTGTGAGAAACATACCTAATAGTAATTTATGCAACGAGTTGTAAAATGTTGATTTTTACAGCACGCGTTGTGCTTGCCGATTGATTGGCAAATGACAAAATTGACAACTATCTGAGCCTTCAAATTATGTGAAAGTTTTACAGCATGTTTCATACAAGCTACAAGCTTACCAATATCTGCACAGATAAAAATAATGAGATTTACACGTCATGTAAACTTCATTTTTGTCATGTAAATTTAGTGTTATGATGGTTTACATGATATATCATGTAAATTTGTGTTATATGTCATGTTAACACACAGAGTCATGCTGAATTACATGACATATAATGGAAGTTTACATGATATTTTATGACTTTTACATGATATGTCATGTAAACTTCTGTGATATCGCACGCTCCAATCATGTGTCACAGAATCTTACACTCTTTTTTCGATCTGTGTGGTATTTACCAATATCTGGTAAATTGGAAACTTTATTGAACTCATTGACATAAATTAAAAAGCAAATAAAAAGAGGGAATTTTGTGCACAAATTGCATAGCCGGTCATGCACCTGAGCTTTTGAGACGGGACCAAGGGGGTTTCCTGGATGTTCACACAGAGCCCAAAAACAGGGGGTTTCAAGGGTCTTCAGGGGATTTCAGGAGCCTTCAAAAGGCAAACCGTCAGGTTTCGTTAGCATTTCAGTGGGATTACGATAATTTTAGGAGTGTTTCAATAATATTAGGGGGTTTCAGGGAAGCCAATGGGCTTCAAGGGCATTCAATAGGGGTCTCAGGAGTCGTTACAAAGGGTTTCAGAGGCGTTTCAAGGCATTTCAGAGAGCTTCAGAAGTTTCAGGAACGTTGAAAGGGTTTTTGGAAACGCTTTGTAGTATTTCAGGGGTGTTTCAAGGGGGTTTCAGGTGCGTTAGGGGGAGGGGGATTACCTGCAATGCCTCCGAAATCCCTCAAAACCTCAACGAACCCCATGTAAAAATGCACTTCAAACCCTTCTAAACCCCCAGAAACGCTTCTGAAACCCACCGAAATGCATTGAAACTTCCTGATTTGCATCCCCCTCAAACCCCCCTTTAAATCCCATGTAACGCAGCTGAGCCAACCGAAAACGCCTCACCAAAACCTCGTAACGCCTTTAAAACCCATCGATAATCCTCTGAATACCTCTTTAATGCCTTCGAAAACCCCCGAAAATTCCTCTAAAATCAACTCCGAAAATCAATGTCCCTACATTCTCTTCGTCCGGTCCAATATTTTTCAAAAATTCTTTCACTATGACGCTTCTAGGGTGCCAAACCCCTGTTATTTTTTTTCTCATCCCATAACACCAAATTTTGTAAAATTTTGTCGAGCAGTGTAATATTACAAAATAGTTTCAATTAATAGTGATAAAATTCAATTTTATTTATACTTATGTTTATATATGCTGCTATCCTAACCTTATCTTCGTCAATAAGCTGTTGCCGTTTATTAACATCATCGAACAACTCGTACCTCGAGACTCTGAATCTTTTCTTCTCCAAAACAGAATCTGAGACTGTGGTTCTGCTACTAACAGTGTCCTTCGTAAATGGGTTGACTTCGTTTCCATTTTCGGGTGTTTGGTCCTCAGAAACAACAGATGACTGTCGCTTTGATACATTCTTTTTCTTCTTCGATTTCTCGTATTTGTTGAGTTGTACAATCCAACTGTTGGTCCTTTCATCCTCATCAGCAGTCGCAATCTCTTTCTCTTTGTGCTTATACTGTACTGTTGATATCTGTTGGTTGATTTCGCTGCACTTGTACATTCGGACGAGATTTTTATAAGTGGGTGTCCGATCTACACGCGAAACACCTAGGCATCCTTCCTTCATAGAAAGTTTTCCCTTTTCGGTGATGAAAATACAGAACTTCTGGAAAATTTTACAAATTAATAAACTTTTAAGGTCAAATATCTTGCTAACACGTCATAAACTAAATGCCTTGGGGTATATCCTCGAAATATACTCACGGGATTGCAAAAAATCTATTAAAAACCAATTTTTCATTTACCTTGGCTAAACGAATGTCTAGGCAAAAAATGACATTTGAAGGGTTTTTACCCTTGTTTTTTTGTTTCATTGTACATGTAAGTGTGATGTATCACATTTTTTAAAAACAGTACTAGATATACTATCACTGCGATAAAATAGTTTTATCATAAAATCTTTTGTATGAGTTTCCTGACACTTTTTTGGAATTTTTTTGGCCTCGCCTAAACGAATGTCTATCACTGTATTACCGCCTGCTATAGCCATCTGGACCATGACTTTCTCCCCACTTATGTAACAGAAAGGAATGGTCACTGGATTGTTTTCCAGGCAAAACTTCATAGCGTTTTCACTGCGGAAACGTATAAACACTGATTTCTCATCAGAGATTTTATACGTTGTTTCCATCGAAGATAAATCACCGGAGAGCGCTTTTATAAAGCCAGCCATTTCAGTCAGAGTTGGTTGAAAAGCATTGGGGTTCATTCAAATATTACGTAACGCAATATTTGACAAATTTAGACCCCTCCATCCCCCACCCCACGTAACCACTTTTGTATGGGAAACTTTGGAATTTTGTATGAAGCGTAACACAGCGCTAGACCCCCTCCCTCCCCCTTAGCGTTACGTAATATTTGAACGAACCCTTGTCTGGGAACACAAAAGCCAGTGCATACTCTACCGTCGCTTTACTGTACATTTCGACCGTTACTCCAACCGAGCGATCCAACTCACGTCCGAATCGATCTAAGTGTGATCGTACACTGAATAAAGAAGTGATTATCATATAGAATATCTCAAATTTGTTTCAAAATATCCATTGGCTACGTAAGCCAATTGGACGAATCCTAAAAGTTGCCAACAATTTTTAAAATAAATGACATTCAAACATATGGAAATCATGCAGAAATTTGTATTCTTGAAAATACATCAATAACTGAATCATTCAATCAATCTTCAAGGCAAATTAAATTCATGCATCGAAAGCAGCATTCATGTAGTGTGTGCAACATTTTGCATGACTGGGAGCCTCTGAAATGTCCCTGAGACCTTCTGAAGCCTCTGAAATTCATAGTAATGCCCGTGAACCTCCCTGAAACGCCCCTGAGACTTCTAAAATGCCCCTGAGACCGCTTGAAACACCCCCCAGACCCCCGGGAACCCAAAAAAATGATCCTGAGACCTTCAGGTACTTTCCTGAAAACCACTTGAATCCTCTGAAATGCCTTAAAGAACCCCTGAGACTCCCTAGAACTTCCAGAATGACCCATGAAACCTCTTTAAACGCCCTTGAGACCTCTTGGTACCCATCGCAATTTCTCAGCTGTCTTACAAGTATAGAATTAGCATTGAGCTAAAATACACGTTAATATAAACCGAATTGGTTAGAAGACAGACTGGAAAACGCGGTGGGCTCAAATAAGGGTTGAAGCGTTTAATAGTAGACCCGACTGTATATAGATTTGGGCAACATAAGGCCGTTCACATCAAAATACGGATAAACAAAAAGTATTGTAGAAAAACAACACCATGCAGTTAGAATAGGAGAATTAAAGTTTTAACATGACAACTTTCAGTATGCAATCTACGAATTACTCCGTTACCAAGCAAAGCAAAGCAAAGTCTACTTTTTAATTCGTATTATAGACAAATGTGAGCATATAGATTTACATATATAGATTTGATACCATAAGTTGTAGCGTGCACTTTCTCATTTACACCTTTCGCGAACGGAATTATTGAATCGACACCTCTCCACTGCTTCTTGAGGCCTTCTTCACCATATACCAGTATATGTTTCTAGTGGTCACAGCTGTGGACGGTTTGGTGAATAACAATCTTTGTTTACATATGCCACATTGTTTTGATCGTACTAAATGATTGTATCATTGACGTAATGGCAACTAGCCAAATCTGACCAGAACAAGGTCAAATTTTTTTTCTTCAGAAACATGAAAGACCCTTTCGGAGGCATTAGCATTATCATTAGCATTATGCGAGTCGCACAAATTCGTAGGTGGTACAGTCCTAGACCTGAGGGTTGCCTCCTTCCCGTCCGAACCAAAGCACAAAAATTTGGGACTAATCTCTGACTCTTATACAAGACTGACGCAATCCTCCAATGGTCGAGCACTGTCCTGGCCACGTCCTTGCGACCAGGAATGCCAGATGATTTTTCCAAAAATCTGTATCAGGATTTTAGAAAATCTGTATTTGTCTGTATTTTGAAACTGTGAAAGCTAAAAAACACCGAGTTTCCGTAACTCCAGCCAGACCCCGTAAGAAATCTGAATGTTGCACATGTACATTTTTGTGTCCCGAATTATGCACGAACATTTCTATTTGCAGAAAGTTTTCACTAAATGTTTAAATAGCAAAACGTTATGATTTTGCATAGTAAAATAAATATGTATATTCTCAATAATTCTGAATTTTAACGTCGCCGAATTTTTGTGAAAATTTCTCCAGGGATTCTTCCAGAAATTTTCCCTTGGACTTTCCTGGGAGTTTCTCAAAAAATGTCCTGAAACTGGTTCATGAGTTTCCGCAGAAATTCCTTTCGAAAATCTCCATGGGATTCTTTAAAGGATTAAAGAGAACATTCGTTCAGGGATTGTTATGTTTCTTAATACATTTTTTTTTTTTCAATATTTTTGGAGAAATTCCTCCAAATTTTTTTCATTAGTTTTTCTATAGCATTTCTCCGAAAATTTATCAATGAATTTCTCCAGGGGTTTCTCCAAGAATTTCTTGTCACGTATCTTGAAAAGATGCAATTCCAGGAGATATTTTTCTTTAACCCTTTGGAGCCAGAGAGGTCAATATGACCCCGACGATGAAACCGAGCATAAAAAACGTGTTCGAGGTCAGCGAGGTTGCGGCAGCGAAGGCAAAACAATCCGGCTCCAAAGGGTTAACAAACATTGAGAGATTCTATCAAAAATTCAGAAACTTCCAGTTTGTATAAAGAACTTGCATAATTTAAAATACACAAAAATAGAAAGATTATAAAAAATAAACTTCAAGAACCCTTCCAGAAATTATTGCCTAAATTTCTACCTAAAGGATTACTCCATTTTTTCAGGTTTTTTTTTTGGAAATTCCTCAAGAAATTCTCAAGTGATTTTTCTAGGAAATTGCTACAGGAGTTTATCCAATAGTTCCTTGAGGTATTGCTCCAGGCACTGCTTTGGATTTGTTCAGACCTTCCTTCAGGATTTTTTTTCTTTTTGCCTTTCTCGTTCACCTAAGTGAACTGAAAGGCTATATGTTCACTCAAAAAAAGAATTTTCGTTAGAAGGCTCGGAGGGTCAAGTCACATATACCAATCAACTCAGTTCGACGAATTGAGATGATGTCTGTATGTGTGTATGTATGTGTGTCTGTGAACAAAATAAGTTCACTCACTTTTAAGGCACTTCCCATTGGCCGATTTTTCGGATTATAGCTCGAATCGAACAGGAATTTTGCCGTATTGATTGCTATTGAAAATGGTTCGGATCGGTCAAGGCGTTCCGGAGTTATGACCGATTTAGTGATCCGGGCCAGCATTTTTCACCCGAGCGACAGGTGTAATTTGGTTAGCAGGTGACGACCGCGACGACGGCCGCCGCAGCACACTGCACACCAAGAGAACGAGAGTAGGAGAGAATGTGAGAGCAAACGACGACGACGAAAGAGCGGCGCTAACGTGCTAGACGGCGGTTAGGTGCATTGAACGGAAGCTCCATCCCGAAATCGACTGATTTGTCCAATCATCCAGCCCAAATTGTCAAAATCGTGTTTTGGAATTACGAATCAGTACGGCAATCGTCCTAAATTCGAATCACGATCATCTCATTCGTGTGTGAGTCGACGTACGCTGCGTGAATGAACATTGGTTGCAAAGCGAAGGTAACACAGTTTCGTCAAATACAGCCATCGATAGCGTAACCAGTTCCTTGATCATTACACTCGCGAAGTTGACGTTTCAAATCAGGCCAAACATTTCTGAAGGTCCAATCTGCAGAAGAGAGGCTCTCTTTGGTTTCCCTCTCTTTCGTTAATATCTCAGCTGCAGTGTTGCCACAATTTTATCTGTACCGGAGGTTCAAAAATCTTTTTTATCTGTACCAGACATTCGAAAAATCTGTACCCAAAATCTGTACCAAATTTGTACCACATTTGATTTAAAATCGCTTAAAATACACAAACAAGAGCATTACATTTAGGTTAAACTATGAAAAACACTTTATTTAAGTATACTGTTACCAATTTCTGAACTTTTAAAACGAAAATATCAGTATTTAAAATGTTTTAAATTTGAATTCTAATGATTTTTTCTCAATTTCAAAAAATCTGTACCATTCTGTACCTTTTGCTGAAAATCTGTAATCTGTACCGTACAGAATCTGTACCAAAAAGTTGAAAAAAATCTGTACTTTTACAGAATAATCTGTACCTGTGGCAACACTGCTCAGCTGTTTATTTGAATTATGATTGTCTTCTTGCATAGAACGATGGTCAAAACAATCGTCTTTCGATTTGTACTTCAAAAGTAGTTGAAAAGTGTTTCATTACATTGTAATAATTGAAAGAGAAAGTGAACAAAGAGAGCCTCTCAAATGCAGATAGGACCTATTGAAATGTTTGGCCTGAAATGTGAAATTGGATGGAATAAATGTACATAAAATTTACAGTAGAATTTAAGAAATTTTTCGCTTCCAAATCATTATGAATTTGAAATATTCATTCAGTATGATTGAGCTAGTAGGTATTTGCTAAAGACACTATTCGCCTTGACGGAGGCTCTCTGAGAGAATTGCGCTTGCGTGAAAACAATTTTTTTTAACATGGGAAAGGATAGGAGGTGCATTTTCAAATGCTTCTAATTCTTTATAGAAATTTTTTCAAGCAAAACGTTCTTAATGTTATCGAATGAGATTTTGATACGCTATATTATAGACATAACATTGTGATTTAAATTTTTTTGTCTAAAACCAGTTATAATGTAGCTAATTGAAAGTATATTGCAAAACATTAACACTTTTTTCAATCTGAAGTCCCTAAAATATTTTAGAAGCATTTGAAAATGCAGCTCCTATCCTTTCCCATGTTAAAAAAAATGATTTCACGCACAGCGCAATTCTCTCAGAGAGCCTCCGTCAAAGCGAATATGCAAAGACACGAAATGTTCCAATTGGAATTCCAAATTTGCTGTCAATGTCGTTCCAATCGAGCACACTGAGCGAAAAATTCATCTAAATTCTACTGGAAATCTAAAGTAGATTTTTTCCATCTAACTTAACATTTGAAACGTAAATGATTAGTAAGTGAAAATATTCTACTGAAAAAATCCAATAAAATTTAAGTGAAATTTTTCACTGTCAAATCTTATAAATTTAAAATATTTTTTTAGTATTATTTCACTAGTTTTTGCTATTATTATTTTATATGAAAGTAAATTCAAAAATTTGGTTCATCTCCGTGCCATCGGAGACCACCAAATGGCTCCCTTGTTAAAGAGGAAACATCTGAATTCACAGAACATATTGCCATCATCACACTCATGCATGGTTCGTTAGTGATGGCTGACAGCTACATGCTTCTATTTTGCATACTTTTGACTGCAGTAAAATCCACTTGAAAACCATATACAATTTATAATACGATACAGTGCGAAATTTCCAATAACTTTCCATTGAAGATTCACTACACTTTCAAGCGGGTTTCACTTAACTCATGTGAACTCACTGAAAAATTGTTTTTTGAACGGTTACTTGACTTTTTCCAGTGAAATCAAAATGAAATTTCCTCTCAGTGGCAGGAGACCTGTCAAACGCGCTTTAAAAGCATTGCTCAACAGCATCATCGTCATGACGCGACAATCATCATCAACAGCAACAATCATCAGATTTCGTGTCTTTAGCATACAGTGTCTTTAGTATTTGCTATTATGGTATAATTTGGCCTATACTCGAAAAGGTGAAAATTTCAATTTAATTCTCGCGCTCAGTATCATACGGGCGTATCTACAATGATCGATTTCTCTTCATCGATATTCTCTTGAATAATAACTAAGATTCAAAAGAATTACACGTTAATATAGCTTGCTGTTTTAAACGATAAATTAACGTGAAAAAGAACATGGATGAGGCGTGTCGATTATTTTCAGTGTATATTAACGTGTAATTCTTTTGAATCTGATGTTGAATAGCTTACACTGAACGAAAACCCCATCCCGAAATCGAATGATTTGTCCGACCATCCAGTCCAAATTACCAAAATCGTGTTTTCGAATGACGAATCAGTCATACGACAATCATCCTAAAAGGCGGATGACGATCATCTTATTCGCGTATGAGTCGACGCACGCTATGTGAATGAATATTAGTTGCAGAGCGAAGGCCACACAGATGCACCGAATTTATTCATCGATAGCGTAACAAGTTCCTTGATCGTGACACCCGGGACGTTGACAATATCTCGTCGCATGTCCTATCCTGGACATGTCATATTTTTTGAAAAGGGTGCCCGCAAGAGCACCCTGGTCACTAAGCACTTATTTTGTTTGAGAAAGATAGCGGTGACATTATTGTTATCAATCGCTAAAAAACAAAGTTGCTCGACCATATGGTCGATATTCTGTTTTCATATCACTGTCATCCGGTTTTAAGATGACATCATTCGGTCGGTGGACCATTCGGTTTCCGACCGAATGTCGTTAAGGGGCGTGATCGTATCGCCTCTCAGTCGATCTTGGGCGGGGGGTTTCGTTCAGTGTAGGTTCTAAACCACTGGCTTTTACACATGATTTGAACGTGTTCGACAGTGTGTTTATGCATCGATAATGGAAATGGTTCGCCTACCACTTAATGTACATCACCGTACTCGCTCGCGTTAAGTATGTCTAAACATACTTCATTTTTTGGAAATCAGGAACCCGCAGCAGGGTGCCTGCAACTGATATACTAAGGGAAGATTCAAATATTACGTCCATCGTTTTTCCGGATTTCTAGACCCCCCCTCCCCCCTCTGTCACGCAATTTTTCTCGTTCCCTAAGAAAATTGACATTTATGATGCCAGATTAACGTGTTTTACACATGTTTTCGAAAAGCAATTTTATGACTGGTTTGACACGCTAAAATCAGATGTTTTCCAAGTGGTGAAAATTCATGTTTGAAACATGTGGCTCGAACGTGTAGAATATTTTCAGTGTGTACAATTTATAATACGATACAACTCACTGAGAGGAAATTTCATTTTGATTTCACTGGAAAAAGCCAAGTAACCCTTCCAAAATGAATTTTTCAGTGAGTTTACATGGGTTAAGTGAAACCCGCTTGAAAGTATAGTGAATCTCCAAAGAAAAGTTATTGGAAATTTCGCACTGTATCGTATTATAAATTGTATATGGATTTCAAGTGGATTTTACTGCAGTCGAAAGTATGCAAAATAGAAGCATGTAGTTGTCACCCATCACTAACGAACCATGCATGAGTGTGATGATGGCAATATGTTCTGTGAATTCAGATGTTCCTCTTTATCAAAGGAACCATTTGGTGGTCTCCGATAGCACGGAGACGAACCAAATTTTTGATTTTACCTCAATATAAAATAATAATAGCTAAAACTAGTAAAGTTATACTAAAAAAATATTTTAAATTCATATGATTTGGCAGTGAAAAATTTCACTTAAATTTCAAAGGATTTTTTCAGTAGAATATTTTCACTGAATTTGAGCAACATTAACGGCGGCTACTATTCGAGCAACCCGCGCAGCGCTACCATTTTGACTTAACCACCCTTTTCCACACCGGTAGCAATCAAATTAGTCACCCTGATTCGTATCGGGAGGGCTGTCATATTTCCATAGAATTTTTAGCAGCGCAACTGTCCCGCTACTATATTCGGTCACCCACCCATAGCGCTACTATTTTGCGAGCGCATCTAGCAGCGACCGGTAAAGTTTGCTGCAATGATGGAGGGCTGCCAAACGGGGTATAGAAGCGCACCGTTAAAGGTGCTCTTACTAATCATTTAAGTTTCAAATGTTAAGTTAGATGGAAAAAATCTACTTACGATTTCCAGTAGAATTTAAGTGAATCTTTCGCTCAGTGAAGAGAACAAAACGGCCGAGAATATGTAATTTCCCCTATGCGTTTTTTAGTTTCTCGGAGTAAATGCCATTTGAACTGTCATTTTTTCGCAACTGCGTAGTGCGATCGAAGAAAAACCGGTTTCTTGAGCGATTCAGGCAAGGAATTCCCCATGCATCAAGATACACTGAACCAAAACCCCATCCCGAAATCGACTGATTTGTCCGACCATCCAGTCCAAATTACCAAAATCGTGTTTTCGAATGTCGAATCAGTCATACGGCAATCATCCTAAAAAGCGGATGACGATCATCTTATTCGCGTATGAGTCGACGCACGCTATGTGAATGAATATTAGTTGCAGAGCGAAGGCCACACAGATGCACCGAATTTATTCATCGATAGCGTAACAAGTTCCTTGATCGTGACACCCGGGACGTTGACGACTTTGAGTCGCATGCCCTATCCTGGACATGCCATATTTTTGGAAAAGGGTGCCCGCAAGGGTACCCTAGCCACTAAGCACATATTTTTTTAGAAAGATAGCGGTGACATTATTGTTATCAATCGCTAAAAAACAAAGTTGCTCGATCATATGGTCGACATTCTATTTTCATATCACTGTCATCCGGTTTTAAGATGAAATCATTCGGTCGGTGGACCATACGGTTTTCGACCGAATGTCGTTAAGGGGCGTGATCGTATCGCCTCTCAGTCGATCTTGGGCGGGGGGTTTCGTTCAGTGTAGGCTGAGGAGAAATTCCTTCTGATCTGCAAACAGCGCTTAAATCACGCCGCCCGTTACGGGAAAAATGCGCCACGAAATGTAACACGCCAAGAAATAACGTGGTTTGAGTGTTGCATGCATCACGGCGTTTACTCGACGTTAGTGCTGCAGCTAATAACGCAATAAATGCACATTTGAAAGGTTCTGATTTTCGTCTCTGTGTTACTGTAGTCATAATTCAAACGCCAACGGCTGTTTTGGAGTTACGGCGAAGGCCGGCGCATTTTGCCCCAAAAGTACTCGCGATTTTGGACTACAAAATACGCATTTTTACACTCAAAACGGCCCTTCTTGCACAAATCATAAATTTTGCGAGTAAGCTCAGAGATTTTCACATCAAGTTTTACAACTTTGCTCCATTTCGATCCGCAAATCTGCGGACAAACTTTTCGCATTCTTACATCAGAAATGGCTGAAATCGGTTTTTAATTTTAATATTTTATTAGTTGGTAAAATTCCAAGTTTTATTGGTTGAGAAGATAGAAAATTAAAAATGCTATCGATTAGTGTAAACATGTCATATGAAAAATTATGTTATCAGGGAGATAATAAGGTGGATCGTTGTATCTCGGTAGCGCGTATTAAACTGATTTCAAGCTCTTAACCTTACTTTTGCATCACGTTGGAAACAGGTCGCTGGCGTGGTGTACGGTTTGGGTCAAAAAAGACCCTAATGCCAAAGAAGTGGTAAACCAAGAAATATTGTTACAAAAAATATTCTTAAGATACCACATTGTTTAAGCTGCACATCACTCACATAGTGATGAAAAAATTACATTCAATGCAGCAAATTAGCCGCCGCCGAATCACCGAGTTTGATGGTACACTCTTAAATCGCGTTCTAGCAATCGCTAGAATATAACCGACAGACAATTCATATAGAATGTCCCATATTCATCCTATTCGAAAATAAGCGAGTAGGGTAGTGGAGGTATTTTGGCCCGGGGCATGTATTTTGGCCCACCCTGATTATTGGAACTTCCAATAATCATTTGCCAAGATTTGGTAGAGATAATTATGATAAATGTAATAAAAACCCAGGATGGGCCAAAATACATGCCCCGGGCCAAATTACCTCCACTACCCTATCTTCTGGAACAGGTTCGTTGACATTTTCCGGTGCTAAACAGGGTGTACATGATGAGTGTGATAATTGTTGGAAAACGACGATATAAACAGGTAAAATTACGTTCGGAAATGCCAAAAATTACGTCAGAGGATATTACAAATTTATCTGCTGTGTATATTTTGCATGGAAAATATGTCAAGATTTAAAAAATGATTACTTGAATATCTATATGATGCCTCAATATTAAATACGGCGATTGTTTTCTAGAATTTATTCTCTGAAACCAAGTAAAATGGTTCTCCTTGGATAGTTGGGGAAGATGTTCGGAATTATAAAAAATCCACAATTGAAATTTCGATCATGCTCATATAAAATATATCCATATTGAGTGGACTTAATTTATCACTTGTGTTATGTTGAAAGGATACTCTATGGCACGAGAAAGGCACCATCACCGCTAGGTGGATTAATTGGGGTTTTTTCCAAAAGATTCTCACAATATTTGCTGCAGAATTAAGCATTTTCCAAAGATTTTGTTCTAGAAATGTTTCAAAGAATATTTGTAGAGGGTTCTCCAGTTTTTTTTAAATTTCTTTATTGGTTTTCTAACGAACTTTTCCAAGTAATCTCTTCATAAACTGCACCAAACTTTTTTTTCGATGAAGTACCTCCAGCAGTTCTTCCTAGGATCCCTTCAGAAATCCTCCAGGGAATCTTTAAAAATTCAATGAAGGATTTCTTAAAAAATCCACAAGTACCTTTGTCTGTGCAGACATTTTTTAAGAGATTTCTCCAGAAATTCCTCCATGGATTTTCCAGGATTCACTTCAGAAATATCTCAAGAATTATTTCATTGATAGGGTTACGAGAGAAGTTTAACAAGTTTTTATTTTTTTTTTCTAAAACAAACATGAAGGAGTTTCTGCAGCAATCACTGAACGAATTTCTCAAAAAATCTTGAAGAACCCTGGGAAGAGTTTTCGAACAAATCCCTTTAGGATTTGTGAATAATTTACTTGAAGAATTTCAGAATTTTTATTTTTTCAGGAAAACTTCATGAAGTAACTTCTTAATTTTGAAGAAATCTCTGGAGATAAATATATCTTCACATACGAATTTCTGAAGAAATCTAAGCAGGAAATTCGGAAAGAAAGTGTTAAAGGAAGTAAAGATAGTGGTAATTAAAAAGAAAATCGGGTTAAGTACTGTTCCCTTTAAATTCCACTAAGAATTTGCATCCTTTGACAGATACGTATTTCGACCTCAACTGTAAGGTCGTCTTCGGTATCTCGTACTTGACTCGACTCCAGTCAAGTCCAGTCGAATCAAGTACGAGATACTGAAGACGACCTTACAGTTGAGGTCGAAATGCGTATCTGTCAAAGGATGCAAATTCTTAGTGGAATTGAAAGGAACAGTACCTAACCCGAATTTCTTTTTTTTACATCCTAGAAGAAGTTTCTTAAGAACTTCCTGGGGAAATACCTGGAGAAACATTTCGAGAAATTCTTGGTGGAACGCATTACAAAACATTTGCAAAGATCCCAGAAATAAATTCTTCAGATATTTCTTATGGAGTTTCCGTAGAAATTCTTTGGAAATATTTCTGAAGAATTTCTCAAAGAATCCGTGGAGATATTAATGGAGTTATCCGTCGACAAGAAATTTACGATAATTTTTAAACAAATCTACAAAAAGAGTGTGTAAAGTTTTTCTTGCTGGAGTTTAAGAAGGAACCCATAGAAATTTATTCAAAAGAATTCCTGAAGAAATTAATCAAGGAATACCTTAAGAATGCTCTCTAGAAATTTCTCAAGGAATCTCTACAAGAATTTCTTTAAAAAAATCCTTCCCATTACCGGTGATCCATATACTAGGTGCCTCTCCGTCTTATACCGAAATTAGAAAAAAAAAACCCCGCCTTCTCTGTGCTTCAAGAGGCTAAGACGGCCAAAATTGTTAGAGCGTGATATTTACACCCAAAGGACCTGAGTTCAATTCGCGTTCGCAACTCTTTTCTTTTCATATGCAAGGTAACGTTAAAAATGTTGAAAAATTTCCATCACATATGACGTGTTCCTTTTGCATCACATTTTTGCAATTTGTTTTCGTACTCTGTAGTTTCCAAAAGCTCTATCGATTTTTAATCTTTAACACAATTTTATAGTTAGTAACTCAGTTGTTTGAAAGGGTGTGTACTGGCTATTTCTTTTCAGGTTCGATTTGATATTATTATTTAAATGAACTGTCATAATTTTCAATTTTCAACGAAAACATTAAAACATTAGCATAAAGAAAACCAGGTATTTTGCTTAGCAAAGTGTCCAACTTTTATTTCACCTCAAGCCTAAATTTTCCTTACAACTTAATATTTTACTGGAAATTCGCGACTCTTGCAAATCTTCAAGCAAACAGCAATACACATAAAAAAAATCAGCAAAGATATTGTTTGTTCGATTTTTTTCATATAACAACATAATCTTTGAAAACATGCTGAAAACCTTATTTTGGGTGAAGGTTAAAAAGTTATATATTACAAGATTAAGATTTCAACGTGATAAAAACGTAAAGAAGCCCCCTCTTAACGTATGCTGATTGCATATCTAGGACGTTTTATGTTTCGTAATATTTTTTTATTAAATTCAATTCTGAAGAAAATTTTTCTTTTAATGGAATGATTGAAAATTGAGGTCAAATGTGGAAAATATGAATAGGAATACCTAGTTAAATGGGTTTGTACTCTCAATAATTTTTATCACTTTATTTTCCATCTTGCGTAAATGTATGAGGAAAAAGATATGTGGAGGAAAAATCTGTATCATGATCATGAAATCTGTATTTTTTCTGTACTCTGTATCCTGTCTGTATCAACCTCTAGAAATCTGTATAATACAGAAAAATCTGTATATCTGGCATCTCTGCTTGCGACTGCTGAGGGATGGGAAAGGATGGTTAGTTTTGGACACTTATGAAAAATGTAGACAGCTCTACGATCTCTCAGGCTTAGGTGTCACGGCAAATTTGGGTGTTGTTAGTGGAAGGGTAGACTCCAAAGGATACGCTTGGTCAACGTTCAGGCACACCATTGTTAGACTGCTTCAAAGCACTTGTCTGTCCAATTCATCCTGGTTTCCTCGTCATCTTGATGGCATTTGGTTGAATTACTAGATTCTTCGGTTGTTAATCTGAAATATAAAATGATATCCACATCATACGTCAAATAAGCTACATATTAGTGATACGCTCGCCACAGTTACATATTTTTACAATATTATTTATATCATACGATAATTTTACCTGCATCCTGCTGAAATAAAATGTTAATTAGCAGTACATTGAAACCAAAATACTACAAAACACAAAAAAGTGTATCAAACTTTGATCTTGGAATATTTATAAATACGATAAATATCAAGAACAAAATTTGATTTGGTAGATCTTACACCGCAACGCACCATTCTTATGTGATCTATCCACGTTACGGGGAAGCTTGTGACGAAAGGATAAATTCCTCCAAAAACAAGAACAACACTACGAATAGACCTACGCACCGGTAGCTCGGCTGGCTACTGTCAGGACCGTTTGGCATCGGCAATCCATCAGATGGATGTCCGCACGGCTGTTCAGAGGAAATTGGAAATGTAGATTGGAGGTTCTGGATGGCGTACCTGCAAAGTCTGGTCAAGTCTGTCGAATGGTTATGCTGAAGTCTTTGTACGGCCTAAAACATTCGCCTAGATGTTCAAATGACCGACTCAACGACGCACTCCCTAAGATGGCCTTCAAGTGACCGAGACACGATTATTGCCTGTATACAAAGCTGAACCAAGATAGAGAAATGAACTCATCCTTGTTTTGTACGTAGATGACCTCTAAGTGACCGGTCGCAACCTGAAGTCGATCATGGAGCTGAAGCCACGATGTTCGAGATTTCCTGCTGGGGAGAGTTGTGCCTCTTTTTGGGGATGAAAATCATCTACAACCGCGAAGGACAATGCCAATATTGGGACGTTGATGAGCCGTTTTGGAATGTTCGACTGCAATTCCGTTCGAACCCCGATGGAGAAAGGCCTGATACTCGAAACCGAGAAGGTGTCGAAGTAAACCAACCCGCGTACCGAGAGTTGTTTGGTTCGCTTATGAAAGTGATGTTGAGCGTTTGACCGGACATTTGCTATCCTGTCGGTTATCTCGGACTATTCCAACAATGGTGTTCGATCAAGCGCAAGCTGTCAAATTCCAGAGCGGTAAAATTCCGGAAGGAGTTTTCCACAGTTACCGAATCCTAACCATTACCTCCTGTGAGGCACAATTCAATCCGCTGGACAACTTTAGTTCAATAGATCACACTGCACGAAGAATCTGTAATAATTGAGTCCCTGATGAAGGTCCTAAATGCGACCGAAACGTTGGACAAGATTAAATAGCAGTATTTGAATTTTGTCGAGACTGGAAATGCCATTTTTAAGCTACCTACAAGCTACAAGGCACGAAGAATCTGATGTTACAGTTTAATCGCGACTCTACAAGTAATTCCTTGTTGAAGATACGTTGACGCAGACTGAGCATCGCACACCGAGGACAGGAAATCGATAACCGGATTTTTGTTTCAAGTTTTTGGATGTACTCAGTGGCGTCTCGTAACCTCACTTTTTACCTGTTCAATGACTCAAAATCTTATAATTGCGGAGAATACAGGTTGCGAATCAAATTCGAAATTGGCCAACATCTCGACATGTTCCGCTAATTTCAAGCAAATTTTATGCGAAAATTCAATAATTTGCACTTGTTGAACAGGTAGTGTTGAGGTTAGGGAATCGCCACTGGGTGTACTGTAAACTGGTTCAGCAAGAAGCAGACCACGGTGGCAACTCCATCTAGCGAGGTGAAGTACGTTGCACTCAGCACAAAGCGCAGCAGTTGCCGAATGTCTATGGTTATTAGGTATTCTTGAACCCGTCAGTATATATAAGGATAACACAAGCTGCATTCACATTGCAAAGAATATGGAAACGAAATGCACGTGCGTGAACGTAGCCTCCGGGACTTTGAAGATTGAATCTATCCAAACACAGGATCACCCGGAAGCAAACATTTTAACAAACGCCCTGGATTACAACCAATGAAAGACCCTTTCGGAGGCATTGCCCCGAAACAAAAATCAGCGTACATGTGAGGTTTTAGCTCACACGAACATATTGCTTGCCATACTTAATATTTTTCAGGGAATTTGGTTTTAATTTTCGTTTCAGACGTTTGGTTAGTTCTGTGCAATAATTCTGTCCTGTAAGATATTCGAACTTTTTAAGGCATTATGTTTCATCATTCATTACAACTCAACGGATTTTTTTAGAAAATAATGTTAATAAAGAATTACGTCTTTTTCAAGCCTTTGTGCAAGATAGATTTTCTGCTTGCTAGCTAAGATGGCGCCATCCTGAATACCAAAGGCGATTTGGAGAACAATGTTGGTCTATGTATTGGTCTTTAGCATAAAAAGTTTCCCATTCCGGTGGTAATTTGACCAAAAAACAAGTCTAATGCTTTATCCGGATTTTGATGAGAACGGCCTGTATACCAATGCATCATATAGGATTTTGCGTTTACAGGGTCATCCTAGCGCAAATCACCGTTCGATGTTCCATACTTTTTTTTAGGTAGAATATCTTTTTTGTTAAGTTTCACTCAGACTTTTCGATGGAAAGTTCCACTTCTTGCTCCATTATTCATTGAAAACAGTAGTATCTAATCATATCTAAAGGACGCTTGATCAGCCCAGCTGCCAGTATTCCCAGGAGAAATTAGTGGCTTTAAGATTAAATTACACTATCCCGTTGAGCAGTGGAATCCTTATTCTACTGTCTACACTACTGTGTGCAGCATTGTTGTCCCATGTTAATAGGGATTCCCATAGAACATGGGACAACTATGCTGCACACGGCAGAACAGATCTGCACTTGTACAATTTTCAACGATTGTGGCCACAATGCTTCTAGTTAGCCCCCCGACGGTTCCCAGGATTGCAATACACATGCATATGGTGATGATGATTAAACCCAGAGAGCTCACCCATGGCCTATTCCCAATGAGAGTATATTACAGGTGAGGAAGAAGAAGAGATGGCTATGTATTAGTAAGCAAAGAAAAATGTAAACACAAATAGTGACGTCACTATTTGACACGCGTTCTTATGGGAGCTCGCTTTGCTTGTAGTAGTGACATGTTTTGCACCAGACACGGATCTCACGCACACGAAGTATCTTCTTCCCCACCTTTAATAGACTCTCATTGGCCTATTCCAGTCCAACAAACCAACAACAAAACGCACTGCAATGGATCCGGTGCATTTGACTGACATTGCATCATCATCATCATCACCAACAAACGAACGCTGGGTATGAGAGCGTTGTTCTTATCTCCTAGTCCAGGATTCAGGGACGGGAACGCCGGATAGTCAGCCAGCCACCGGATGTGTGGATGGTGCGGTTATTTCGATGCGCCAAGCTGAACACTTCCCGCATTGTTTCGCACACACCGCACACCGCCATAGGAAAGTTGCAGAAAGACAGAGCACTTTTCGTTGGACGCGTTGACATTCGGGGTGTTGAGCATTAGCGTGGTTCAAAAAATCGTTTTTGCTCCACACCGCCTTTTCGATTCGTAACCAGATTCTAAGCCTTCTCCCAAAAATTGAGCTAATTTGATGAAAAATTGAGAGTGCACAAGCCCTTCAAAGTTTGAACGGGAATTACTATGCGAAAAGGACGTTTTTCATTCAATTGACCGTAGTATTTCCCCAGGTGCCCTAGAGTGTTAGTTGACCCTTGGTAGTCCTAGGCTACTCTATCAGCTACAACTTTGTCGAAGACCACATTCAAATCGGACGCCTCATTAATTAGTTATTGATTTTTGTCCAGAATGGAAATCTTTGATCATGATGGTTACACTATTCGCTGGGCATCACTGCAATTAGCCTTGGAACATAGTAGCCATGATTTCTGTGTGCTATCTTTGGCGCCATGTGCAGCAATGTTGCCTGCTGGGAAGCTGAACGATCACTGTTAAAGTTTCTCCAGTTGGATAAAAATCGATAATTAATTAATGTGACGTCCGATTTGAATATGGTCTTCGGCAAAGTTGTAGTTAATAGAGTAGCCTAGGACTACCAAGGGTCAACTAACACTCTAGGGCACCTGGGGAAATGCTACGGTCAATTGAATGAAAAACGTCCTTTTCCCATAGTAATTCCCATACAAACTTTGAAGGGCTTGTGCACTCTCAATTTTTCACCAAATTAGCTCAATTTTTGGGAGAAGGCTTAGAATCTGGTTACGAATCGAATAAGCGGTGTGGAGCAAAAACGATTTTTTGAACCACGCTATTGAGCATACGCCAAGCACACACACACAAACGCTCACGGATGAGACCTGGCGGGAGATGTGATGACGAGTCGACCGAGGACGACCCCCTGTGAGAGTTTGGGAATCTCATATCACATCCGACGACATACAACAACGAGGACGACGGACGACGCGTCCTAATGCAATAGTTGGACGTCTGCTCGCGCGTTGTTTCTGAGTTGCTGCTTCAGAGTCAGATGCGTGGGGCCACGTACCTACATATGTGTTCCTCTGTGGGTGGCTGAAGGATAGGGCACTTGCTGGCTTTGTTTAGTGTGCCCAACAGACCCATTTGATTTAGCTGTGAAACGTTTCGTAACGCGACTCTCATTACAAAGCGTTACCAGCAAAATCAAAGGGTCTGTTGGGCACACTAAACAAAGCCAGCAAGTGCCCTATTGCAAAAGTTGGTGTTTTCTTTCGCAATATGCGCTTGTCTTTTTGCTTTCCAACTTAAAGGCAAGCGTAATCCGGCCGCGTATATATGAATGGCCTAAAGGCTGAAACTGCTTTCGGAATTGAGGACGACGATTGTTGGAGTTATTCATCACGCAGAGAATGTAAATCGATGCAGCCATTTGTTGGCCTCACAATTCAGTAGGTTTGTACGATTTTAAAGGAGTTTTCGCATCATATCCCAATAAGAAGAAAATGGTTTGAAACTTCTGGAGTTTATCCAAATTTTTTCTAGCAAATTTAATAAAAGCTTGCCAAGATTTTCTCTGCTTTAAAACCGATTTAGAATACGTTACCCTGTAATAATATGGTATCGAATAATAACGACCCGCATGGCATAAACTTATGTAAGGGGCGTCCATTTTCCGTACTCATTTTGGCAAAATTTTGGACATATTTTTTTATCTGGTACAATTTATGAGCACAAAATATACTAATAAAATATAGTCCAAAAAGTACCCAAAAACTTCGGAAAAAATGTTTGAACCATAAATTCTATGTTGAATAACAGTTTCTTAAACTAAAATTTACTTAAGAGTGGTTTGTTCCTCTCTTATACAGCCAAAATGTTTGTTGAGATATTTGCAGATCGGCAAACTTATTTTTAAGATACCATGATAACCGTGACGGCCCTTTTTAAAAACACCATTTCGAGATAACTGGCGTATCTAGGATTTTTTCCTAGGGGGTGCCTAGAGGGTGCCAGATTCAGTGGCTCCAGGTTGTTTTGTTTTTTTTGTAAAGGAAAAATACCGATCCACCCTCAATTTCTTAGTAATTAGTAATATAATGATTTAACACTTTCTCCGTCACGTGAGGTTTGAAAACTTGATAACTTGATTGCGTATAATACATGGAGTTTGCATTTTGAGTTTGAACTTAACAACAGGCTTGATAATCCTCCTCAATATCAAAAGAGTTTTGCCACATGCTCTAGAGCGGTGTTTTGCTTTTGCCTCGTCGCGAGGGAGCGAACGAACCCCAAACAGAGAGGCAATAAAAACTGAGTGAGGAAGAGGGGAACTAAAAAAGAGCCGATGATTATTTCGGGTTTTTGAGTGCGATTTTCGCCTCGAGAGTCTGTCTTTGTATGGGAGTGGAACTCGCGAGAGCTTTTTGAGTGTGAGTGGACGTGAGAAACACAACAAGAAATTATGAGTGTTGGACGAACTCCTCGCTGCGCGGCAAGCTCGCGCTCGCTGCTGTTGAGGATTTGCGTTGTGATTTCTGAGTTTTATATTCACTCCTCAGAATATCGCTGAAATCGCTTCCTCATTTTCTCGCGAGGGAGTTTCTGTCAAGCCTGCTTAACAATCATCGCGACAACCACTTTGTATTGTGAATTGAAAACAATCAGGTTCGTAAGAATACATTTTCAGAGCAATTATTAGAAGTGTAAATCTCGGAAACTGTAAAATATCCACAAATTTGCGTGTAACTTGTATTCATCGTACCATACTCTTTGTTTTAGCATAATAACAACCCTTTAGTAAAATAGTTTTCAAGAACATCTGTGAGAGTTATAAATAGGGAATCGCGCCACTTGGGCGGTGGCTTCTATATTCGTCTGTTTTCCACTATAACTCAGTCAAATTTGAACCAATTGACACAACTTTTGGAATGTGGTGAGATAGGTATAGTATCTACCCGTGTACAACATTTCAAGTCAATTGGTTCAAAATTGACTGAGTTATAGTGGGAAACAGACGAATATAGAAGCCATCGCCCAAGTGGCGCGATACCCTACATAAAATAGCAAAATCATAATACATATTTGCATTTTTGGTTTGACCACAACATTTATGGCGACAGCGTTGTTGTTTCATTAGTTGCAACACTACCACGTGGACATGAACATACTCTAACAGAGAAATTGTGAGTATGATTCTTAAAACTACAAAATTTGGATTCGATTATTCTGACTCGGAGTACCGTTCTGAAGCTTCACGAACATATCATCAATCCAGTTCAAACCTGGAATATGGTGCGATCGAACTTCGATTCTTCTCTTCGGGATTCTGATGCTCGCACCAAATTACGATTTCGACTGGATTGATAATAAAACTGGTGAACAGAATGGTGCATAAAGCTGAAATTTTGACTTACGTAAAACCAACATTGTATTAATCAGTCAGCTCCGTACATTCAGATAATCGGGTTTATAATTTGTGTTCTCGGCAAAACATCCTTTTGGTAATTCCTCAGGGGAACATTTCCGGCAATTTATTTGGTAATTGTTTTGCAATTTATTTCAATTGAGACTTCTTTTGGAAATCTCTCTGTAATTTCTTTGAATTAGGCAAATTTCTTCGTGTCCCCTTCAGCAATTTCTTTAATAATTTATTTGGTAATGTGTTTGGAATTCGGTACTAAGCACATTTCACGCATCCTTTCGAAATTTCTTTGGCAATACCGTTAGGAGTTTATTTGTTTTTTTTTTATTTATTGAAAATGTTTTCTCGGGTGTTTCTCGCCAATTTTTAGTAGTGTTTCAAGCATTGTTTTATTAATGTCAGCAATTCTATTGATATTTGCTTTTTAAAATTCTCCAATTACTCTTCAGGCAATTTCTTAGGGAATTCTTTTTGTAAAGCTTTTGGTAATTAATTCAACAGTGACTATGGAAACTTCCTCACATTTTTTTTAAATGTCTTCGGTAAGCCATGCTACTTTTTTTGAGATTTTCGTCGATCGAAAACTCCTTCGGAAATACTTTCATAAATTGCTTCTATAATTTTTCTTTAGCCAACTTCTTCAGTAAGTATGTAAGGAATTTCTGCAGCAGATGATTTCGGAATATCTTCGGCTATTCCAGTGTTACTTGGATTGAAAAATTTATTTGGGATTTTCATCAGCAATTCCTTTGGAAATTTTGGAAACTTCGATTATAACTTTGAGAACTTCTTCGGTAATTCCTTTGAAATTCGATATGCCGAATTTTCTTCAGAAATTCCTTTGATGCTGTCGGAAAATTCTTTAAGAATTTCTTAGAATTTTTTTTGTGAATGTGGAAATTTTTATAGAATATATTTCGGCAATTTATTTTGAGATTGGGTTTGGCCAATTTCTTTAAAATGCCTTAATATTTTCTTCCGGAATTCCTCTGGCAATTTTTCCGGCAATCGCTTTGGGAATTTGTCAGGATGGTTTTCGTGAATTTCGGGGTTTCTTTGAGCAAGTCCAGTTGAGAATTTCGGAACTTCCAGTTCAGCAATTTTCAGAAGCAATATATATAATCACAATTAAATCATACAGTAATCACGGTAAAATTGCCTGAAAAAATTGCAAAACAACTGAAAAAGAAATTGCTGAAAATTTTCAGAGGAATAGCCATTGAAGTTATAGAAAAACAATCCAAAGAAATTGCTGAATAAAAACTACCACAGAAATTAAAAAAAAAACAACCTTGCCGAAGGAATCCTCTAAGAAATTGCCAAACTGTGGTCTAGCGAATACGAAGTCGTGTGTTCGAATCCCACCAGAAAGCGTTTTTTTACAAATTCATCTCTCAATTTGTCAATTAGCAACATTCGGTGCCTTCTAATCAATTAGTTTTTACCGTTTATTCCTATGGGATATCACTAGAGATTTGTCTAGTAATACCGCCTAGGATTTCTCTGAAAATTCCAACTATTCTCAAAATTCGTTAAGGAATTCCTACAGAGATTTCTATTGGGATTCCATCAGCTGGAATTCTTTGAAGAATGCCAAGATGAGTTCCAGAAGTAATACCATGATTAGTTTCTAGAGTAATCCATGATTTAAAACTCAAGAGGAATGCTTGGATGAGTATTTAGAAAAATCCCTAAAAAAATCAAAATCATTTCTGGAAATATCCTAAAGTCAAGAGGAGTTCCTGGAGGAATGAGAAATATTTGGAGAAATCCCAGGAAAAAAACCCTTTAGGATTTCCAGGAGGAAACACCGAAGATACTTCTGCAAGGCTCCTAGGAAGATTTCCTTGAATATTCCCAGCAAGTTTTTGAAGGAATCCCTGGTGGAATTCATAGAAGAATCCCGAGAAAAATTCCGGGATGTTTTATAGTAAGTATTTCTGGAGGAGTCCTAGGAGGAATTGCTGGAAGAATTACAGCAGAAATAGTTTGAGAAATCCATCCACTCCTGGAGAAAGGCCTGGAAAAATCCATGAGAAAATTATGAGAGAATCTTCGGATAAAATATCTTGGATAAACATTCCTGGAGGAGAGCTTCTGAAGAAATCATAGAAAAATCTCAGGAGATATTCTCAGAATGTATCATTGTAGAAATCTCAGCAGAAATCCTATGAGGAACTGCTGAAGTAAATTAAACAGGAATTTCTAGAGAAACCCCATTAGGAATGCCTGGGGGAATCTTAAGGAAAAAGCCTTCGAAAACCCTCCTTTAAGAACCGGAAGAGGTATTCTGGAAGAATAGATAAGAAAGGCCCTGAAGAAATTGCAGGAGGAATTTCTGAAGGATTCGCAGGAAGATATTCCGGACGAATTCCAGCCATTATGCTAGGATTAATTAATATATGAATCACTACAAGAATTTCTGGATATATCAAAGTAAGAACTTCTGGAGGAATTACGAGAAGAACCGTAGGAGGAGTTATTTGAGGTATTCTTGGAGGAAGGCCCAAAAGGAGTTTCTGAGAGAATTTCATGAGGAATTTCTGGAGAAATCTTTGGATAAAATCTCTAGAGGAATTCCTGGATGAGTCCTTGGAGGAAACTCTGGTAGAACAACCAAAATAATCTCTGCAAGAATTCCAGAAAGATTACCTAGTAAGATTCCAGCACAAAAGCCAGGAGAAAGCTCTAGAAGAATTTCTGAAGTACCACAGTTGAAATTCATGGAAGAAGGTCAATAGAAGTTTTTGGAGAAATCCGCTGTGGAATTTCTAGAGGATAAATCCTTGAAAAAATCTCTGGAAGAATCATCGAAGGGATTTTTAGATAAATCCGGAAGAATTTCCAGAAGAACATCCCTAGTAGAATTCCTGAAGGTACCAGAGTGAGATTTTTTGAAGGAGTTCTAAGAGAAATTGCTGGAAGAATCTCAGCAGGAGTTGCTTGAGGAATCCTAGCCACAATTCCCGGAGGAAGGCCAATATAACCTCCAGGAGGAATTCCATTAAAAAAAATCTGGAAGAACCACTGAATAAAATCTCCAAAGGAATTCCTAGAAGAATCACCAGATGCAGAAATTTCTTGTATGTACATTGTACAACCCCATTAGATGCAGAATCCTAAGGGAAGTCTATTGAAGAATCCATTAAGGAGGCATAGAGAAATCACTGTATACATTGATAGAGGTATTTCTGGAGGAATCCATGGAGAAGTCTGTTCATTGTTCTTACCGTCGATGGGGGTGACAATGGGTCTGGGGGGTGAGATTGGGTCAAAACGGAGAAACATAAAATTTGAAATAGTTCATCAACTGTCGCTAATTTGTATAGAAAACTTTATATTATTTCAAAGAGGAGATGTTTTTACACGTCATGATGCAGAATAAGATGTTTAGCAATAATCGTTTTTTGTTAAATTTGTGGCTAAACTTATGTGATGAAACTACTAGTAATTCACTCTGAAAAAATTTCTCCTCCGCAATGTTCCACACAAGCACCAAACCATAAATTTTCTTATAAGTAGTTAGCTGTAGGTATTACCTGGTTGATGCAACGAAAAAAGTGGGCTGTCAATGCACTTTTTATTTAAAAATTCAATATTTTCGACCCTATGTCTAAAAATTAAGAATGGGGGTGAGATTGGGTCAAGCAAGTTATCGACTGCACATAACCTTAACTAAAAATTCAACTTGTTATCCAGTCCCCATTTGACTTTAAAGTTGTGCCATGTTTACCGTATCTTCATAAAAGCACGCTTTTTTTTCGAAAATATGTCGAAGAAGCGTCAAGCGAGTGTGTTCATACGTTTAGTGCCTAAAATCATTTATAAAAATACACCCATGCGTTTGGACAGCTCCTCTAATCATCATCTAGCCTTTAGTGTACTGCATATTCGTTTAAATGTTATTGCGAGAGAGGGTCTAATAATGTGAAATGTTGTATAACATAATATTTGAACGACCCTCTATCTTGAGAGGCCAATGACCATGTACATAAGAGTTTATAACGGAGGGCTTGGTTAAACATTTCTTATGCAGTATACTAAAAATATCATTTTTTTTCAATCAATCTTTCAATGCGTCCCTCCCTCATGGTAATCTTCCTCCCTCCTCTCTTGGAGGTTGAAACTTTAAATGAGGATGATTATGGTGGCTAAAAATGTCGATACAACATACAAACGTTATTTTATCAAATTTCAACCATTTTTTTCGGTTGTATTAGCCCTTTCAACTGGTTTTATCATCTTTTAAAATTACTTAAATTTTTATTCGTCTTGATTACATTGTATTTTATATAGATTTACTAGATATGATCAATAAAATTAACTTATATTCTTAGATAGGTGACTTCGAATACTTTGACCCATTCTCACCCCCTCTAAGGGGTGAGATTGGGTCAATTTTTAATCATTTGTAGTTTAGTAAGTAATTCATATAATGTGATACTTTCTTGCTAAACTTTCATTACCATATAGAAGAGTATACATACCAAATAAAAAGTTATTCCGACTTCAATTGCATTTGTTATTTAACAAACAATCTTTGAGTATCCTTTTTTGACCCATTCTCACCCCAACGACGGTACCAATATCCATAACGCCAAAACCTACAACAAGTGTATCAGTAATTTTAGGTTTGCTTATGTTTTGTATAAATGTGCCATTAACCTTCATCCAGCCAACGTTTATTTTCCACCTGCGGAAAAGCACAAAAATGGTCATAACTTTTTTGTTTTTCGATGGATTTTGATGAAATTTTCACAACTTCCCGAAAAACACCGGAGACATGGGTGCCTGGTCCACATGGTTCCGGAGTTATTCCGGATTGTCTTGGGGTACCAAAATTGGTCACATACTTTGCGCAAAGTATATCTCATGATCCCGATGAGGTAGATGTATAGTGTCTTCGGCGAATTTGTTCAACAGGTTAAGAACTAACTGGCAACGGCGACTTTGGTTCGCGATTCGACCGCTAGGCGGCGCCAGTGTCAAAAATGTTCAAATCCTCATATCTCAGAAACCTGATATGATAGAATGATGCTGTCTTCGGCAAAATTCTGCAGCAAGCTAAGAACTATCTGATAGTAAAGTCTTTGGTTTGGGATTTATCCGCTAGGTGGCGCATTGTGTCTGAAAAATTCAAACATGTATATCTCGATACCCTAATGAGCAAAGTTGTTCAGCAGACTAAGAACTATCTGGCAATGGCGACTTTGGTTCGAGAATCGTCCGCTAGGTGGCACCAGGGTAAAAAATCTTCAAACTTCTATATCTCAGAATCCTGATAAGATAGAATGATGCCGTATTCAACAAAGTTCTTCAGCAAGCTAAAAACTGTCTGATAGTTGAGTATTAGATTCGTGATTTATTCGCTAGGTGGCGCCTTGTGTATAAAATTTAAACACGTGTATCTCGTTACTGTTATAAGCTAAAAGCATAGCGTTTTCTATAAAATTGTTCGGCAGGTTGAGATCTATCCGGCAATGGCGACGCTAGATGCCACCAGCAATCAAAACATTCAAACAATTTTATCTTAAAAAACGGAAACGTGCACCAAATTGTTCCGAAAGTTAATAGGAAGTAAGACGTATCTGGTTGTTCAGCAAGCTAAGAGCCATTTGGCAGGATAGTAGACGGTCGAGTACGGTGGTACAAGAGGCAATAGCTTAACACCGTCTTTGACCCCTGCAGACAAGTTTTGTCGCACTACAATATTGCTTCTTTTGCTTCGTTTTTTTCTTCCGGAAATTTCTACACGAACTCTTCCAGGAATTCCTCCGGAAATTTCCCCAGGATTTTATCTGGGACTCCTATCAGGAACTCCTTCAGGAGTTCCTTCGGCAATTTCTGCAGGAATTCTTCTGGGAATTTTTCCAGGAATTCCTCAGGACTTTTTTCCAAAATTTTCTCCGGAAATTTCACTGCGAATTTCTCCAGGAATTCGTCGATGAGAGCCTCCGGGATTTTTTCCAGGAATTCCTCCGGGATGTTCTATAGGAATTCTCTAGGAATTTCTCTGGGAATTTTTCCAGGAGTTTCTCCAGGGATATATCCGGGAGTTTTCTAAGGAAAACTGTCGTTTTTTTTTCAAGAAAAACCTCTGGGAATTTCTCCAGGAATCTCTTCAGAAAGTATTCCGTGATTTTTTTTCACAAAACCCTCGAGAATTTTTCCCGAAATTCCTCTAGGACTTCCTTTACGAATACCTCCGGGAATTCATCCTGTAATTCCTCCGGGAATTGCTCCAGGTATTCCTCCGAGAATGTCTCCGGAAATTTCTCCAGGAAATCCTCCAGGAATGGTTTTGGGAATTTTTTCGTGAAATCTTCCAGAAAATCCTCCGGGAATTCTTTCAGGAATTCCTCCGGGGACTCTTCTGAAATACCACCGGGAATTTTCAAAGGAAATCTTCGGGATTTTCTCAGGAAATCCTCTGAGAATTTCATCAAGTATTCCTCTGAGAATCCCTCTAGGATTTCCTCCAGGAATTCCTCAGGAAATTTCTCTAGGTATTCCTCCGGTAATTTCTCCAGCAATTCCTCTGGAAAATTCTTCAGGGAATCCTCCTTCCTGGGGGATTCCCCGAAGGAAACTTTTGGAAGAATCTCTGAAGGATTCCCCTGAGGGAATTCATGGAGGAATCCCCGGGATAATTCCTGGAGATATACCCGAAAGAATTCCTGGAGATAATCCCGGAAAAAATCCTGGAGAAATTGTTGAAGGAATCAGTGGTGGAATTGCTGATGGGAGTCTTAGAAGAATTCCCGAAGAAATTTCCTTGAAGGAATCGTAAAATAATCCTAGTGGAATTCCAGGAAAAAATTTGAAAGGATTTCCTGAAGAAATTCCTAGTGGAATTTCTGTTGAAATCCCAGGGAGAATTTGCTGCAGATATTTTCAGAGGGTTTTCTGAAGAAAAAAGAATCATGGAAGACTTCCTGAAGGAAAACTTCCTAGAAAAAATCTGAGTGGATTTAAAAAAAAACCGGAAGTTGGGTGAATTCCCGGAGAAATTCCTGGAAGAATTTCTGGAGGATTTCCCGGACAATTTCTTGAAGAAATTTCCGAAGCAATTCCTAGCGGATTTCCTGAAGAAATTCCCGAAGGAATTCCCGGAAAATTCCTGGAGGAACTCCTAGAAAAATTCTCGGAGAAATCCATCCTGGAGAAATTCTTGAAAGAATTCCTGAGGAAAATCCTGGAGCAATTCATGAAGTAATTCCCGGGGGAACTCATGGAGGTATTCCTGAGAAAATTCTCTGAGGAATCCGGAGGAATTCTAGGGGAACTCCTGGAGAAATTCCCAGATGAATTCCTGGGGATATTACCGAAGGAATTCCTGAAGAAATCTCCGCAGGAGTTCCTGATGTTGGTCGTAGAGGAAATCCTGGAAAAAATCCGTAAGAATTCCCGGAGACATTTCCAAAGGGATTCATAGAGAAATTCCCGGATAAATTCCTGGAAAAATTCCCGGAAGAGTTCCAGGAGAAATTCTCGGAGACATTACCGGAAGAAAAAAACGGAGTTATATTGTGGTGTGACAAAATTTGTCTGCAGGGGGGTCAAAGACGGTTTAGCGAATAACCTAGCGCATAAATCACGAATCAAAGACTCAGACAGTTTTTAGCTTACTGAAGAACTTTGTTGAAGACGGCATCATTCTATCTTATCGGGATTCTGAGATATAGATGTTTGAAGATTTTTTACCCTGGCGCCACCTAGCGGATGATTCTCAAACCAAAGACTTTACTATCAGATAGGTCTGAGTTTGCTGAAGAATTTTGCCGAAGACAGCATCATTCTATCTTATTAGGTTTCTGAGATATGAGGATTTGAACATTTTTGACACTGGTGCCGCCTAGTGGTCGATTCGCGAACCAAAGTCGCCGTTGCCAGATAGTTCTTAGTCTGCTGAACAACTTAGCTGAAAACGACATGCTTGTACCTCATTAGGGTGTCGAGATATACATGTTTGAATTTTTTAGACACAATGCGCCACCTAGCGGATAAATCCCGAACCAAAGAATTTACTATCAGATAGTTCTTAGCTTGCTGCAGAGTTTTGCCGAAGACAGCATCATTCTATTTTATCAGGTTTCTGAGATATGATGATTTGAACATATTTGACACTGGCGCCGCCTAGCGGCCGAATCGCGAACCAAAGTCGACGTTGCCAGTTAGTTCTTAACCTGCTGAACAAATTCGCCGAAGACACTACACTTCTACCTCATCGGGATCTTGAGATATACGTTGCGCAAAGTATGTGGCCAATTTTGGTACCCCAAGACAATCCGCAATAACTCCGGAACCATGTGGACCAGGCACCCATGTCCCCGGCATCATAAACTAGAAGAGTTTTTCGGGAAGTTGTGAAAATTTCATCAAAATCCATCTAAAAACAAAAAAGTTATGACCATTTTTGTGCTTTTCCAAAGGTGGAAAATGTACGTTGGCTGGATGAAGGTTAATAAATACTGGAATTATTGGGTAAAGTTTAAAATTTTAGGTGCCTGTCAAGGACAAATTCTAGGGGGTGCCAAATTTGTTGTAGGGGGTGCCAGGCACCCCTGGAACCCCCCCTAGCTACGCCAATGGTTTAAAGTTTCGTGCTTTGCCTTGTCCCTGTGGAGAATGCACTACATTTAGCTGTAACTTTGGTTCTAGTCATTGGCGTATCTAGGATTTTTTCCTAGGGGGTGCCTGGGGGGTGCCAATTTCAGTGGCTTCCAGGTTGATTTTCTTTTTTTTTTTGTAAAAAGAAATACCATTCCACCCTCAATTTCTCAGTACAATAATATACTGCGTCGCGGGACAAATTAGCCCGAAAATTTAAGCGCGCTATGTTATAAAAAAGCAGTATTTTTTTTTTAAATCCGAACCATTGTACTGACTTAACACTCTTTTTTTTAGAAATGTCTCGGCAAGCCATTCTACTTTTTTTGGATTTTCTTTGGATTTTTTGGACTTCTATTATCTATGCTATTTGGTATTTCTTCACCAATTCCTTCGAAAACTCCTTCGAAAGTTCTTTTATAAATCGCTTATATAATTTAAATAAAAATTCTTTAGACAATTTCTTCTAGATTTCTTCAGTAATTATGTAAGGAATTCCTGCAGCAGATGATTTTGGAACACCTTCGGCATTTTCGATGTTACTTGCATTGAACATTTATTTGGGAATTTTATAAGCGAATCCTTTGGATCATGGAAAATTCTATTATTATTTTAAGAACTTCTTCCTTTGGAAATTGATTCGGCAATTTGCTTAGAGATTTTCTTCAAGAATTTCTTTGCAAAAAAAAAAAATCTCCGGTGATTCTTTAAAAATTCTTAATTTTTCTTAATTTTCTTCAGAAATTTCTTTGAGATTTTCATTGAATTATTTTGTGAATGTTTGTGGAAATTTTTATATTTTCATCAGGAATTTGTCTGGTAGTTCTTATATGAATTCTTTTGAAAGATCTAATACATTTTTCCGGAAATTTCTTTGGGAATTTGTCAGGTAATTTTTCGAGATTTTCATAGAATTTTCTTTAAGCAAGTCCAGTTGAGAATATATAATTTTCCAGTTTAGCAATTTTCGGAAGCAATAAATTTAAACACATTTAAATCCGCGGTCACCAAAGTGCGGCCTGCGGGCCGCACGTGATGTCCAGTTCTCTATGTTGCGTAGAATTCCTTGCAATGTTTCTTATGGAAACTGTTCTACTCCAGAAATAGTCAAGAATAACGTGTTGAATGTTTCACAAACCGACCCAGGTGTTGCAATACGAGCAGTTGAAAAAATGGGCCTGAGGATCACTGATTTAAATCATAAAGAATTGTAAATGAAATCACGATGAAATTGCCTGGGAAATTTGCAAAATAACTGAAAAAGAAATTGCTAAGATAATTACGGAGGAATTGCCATTGAAATATAGAAAAAAATCTTAAGAAATTGTCGATTGCATTCCCAAGAAACGTAATTAGCTGAATATCAGTTTCTTATACTAAAGTTTGCTTAAGAGTGGTTTGTTCCTCTCCTATAAAGCAAAAATGTTTGTTGGGTTCAAATGAAACTACCGTAGAAATTAAAAAAAAAACCATGCCGAAAAAAAACTCAAATAGCCATACTGCGGTTTAGCAAATACGGAGCCGTGTGTTCTTGAATCCCACACATTCCTCTCTCATTTTGCCAATTAGCAACATTCTGCGCCTTCTAATTATTTACAAGTTTTTCCCGTACATTCCTATAGGATTTCACTAGAGATTTCTCTAGTAACCACCTAGGATTTCTCTGGAAATTCCAACTATTCCCGAAAATCGTTTAGGGATTTCTATTGGGATTCCTTCAGTTAGAATTACTTGAAGAAGGTCAAGAGGACTTCCAGGTGTAATACCATGATTAATTTCTAGAGTAATCCATGAATTCCTGGATGAGTCTTTAGAGAAATCCCTGGAAGAATCAGAATTATCCTAGGAAAACAGGCTAGAAGAATCCCGACAAGAATTTCAGAAGAAATCTCTAGAGGGATTTCTGCAGGTATCACAGTAAAAATTTCTGGAGGAGACCTAGGAGGCATTCTTGAAACATTAGAAGCAGCAGGAATCGCTTATGGAATCTTAGGAGGAGTTTCTGGATGAAAGTCAAGAAGTGCTCCTGGAGAAGTCCAACAGGAAATATTTTGAGAAATCCAAGATTTTTTTTTAGGATTTCCAGGAGGACACACCGAAGGTACTTCTGCAAGACTCCTAGGAAGATTGTCTTGAATAATTCCAGCAAGTTTTCGAAGGAATCTCTGGAGAAATTCTTAGAAGAACCCGTAGAAGAATTCTGGGAGGCATTGTGGTAAGAATAACTGGAGGAATCCTAGGAGGAATCGCTGGAAGAACCACAGCAGGAATAGCTTGAGAAATCCAGCTGAAATTCCTGGATGAAGGCCAAGAGGAGTTCCTGTAGGAATCCCATGGATAATTTATGAGAAAATCCGTGGACAAAATATCTTGGATAAAAAATCCTGGAGAAATCACCGGAAAGTTTCTGAAAAAATAAAAGAAAATCTCAGAAGGTATTGTTAGAAGGATTCTGGGATGTATCACTGTAGAAACCTCATTTGAAATTCTTGAAGGAATTGCTGGAGAAAACTGTACAGGAATTTCTAGAGAACCTCATCAGGTATGCCGGGGAGAATCCAAAGAAGAAATCCTAGGAATACCCAGAGAAGTCCCTGCAAGAAACGGTAGAGGTATTCTAGAAGAATCTATAGACAAGGCCCTGAAAGAGTCTTAGGAAGAATTCCAGGATAAATTCGTATATGTACTACTACGAAGAATTTCTGAAGGAATTAATGGCAGAATCACAGGAGGAGTTGTTTGAGGTATTCTTGGAAGAAGGCCAAAAAGAGTTTCTGCAGGAATTCCATGAGCATTTTCTGGAGAAATCTTTGGATAAAATCTCTGGAGGAATTCCTGGTAGAGCAACCAAAGAAATTTCTGCAAGAATTCCAGAAAGATTGCCTGGTAAGGTCTCAGCAAAATAGCCAGGATAAAGCTCTAGGAGAATCCGTAGCATAATTTCGGAAGTACCACAGTTAGAATTTCTCCAGGAAGAATATCTGGAAGAACCGCATGAATTGCTTGAGCAGTCCCAGCTGTCTGGAGAAATTCTTAGAATTCCGGGAGCTATCATAGAAGTAATTTCTAGAGAAATCCTAGAATCAGCCATGCCAGGGGTATCTTAAGAGAAGTTCCTCTAACAAATGCCTGGAGGAATGCCTACAGTTCTCGGTAGAAATATACTGGAGGAATCCCTGATGGAATCGCAGGAGGAATTTCTGAAGCAATCTCAGGAAGGTTTACCGAAAGTATTGCAGCAAGTAATTATGCCAGGAGAAATCGCTAGAAGTACTTCTGAAGGAGTCCTAATGGGAATTGCTTGAAGAATTTCAGCTGAAATTCATGGAGGAAGGTCAATAGAAATTCTTGGGGAAATCCCATGTGGAATTTCTGGAAAAACCTCTGTAGAAAGTCTGGAAGAATCAATGAAGAGATTTTATAGAAAAATCTCGGGGAGATCTTCCGGATTTTTTTCCGGAACTTTTCTAGTAGAATTCCAGAAGGTACCACAGTGAGAATTTTTAGAGGAGCAGAGACAGGGTGTCGACTCAATTTTGAAAATCAAATTCCCTGACTTTCCCTGACTTTCCAGTCACTTTCACTGAAAATTCCAGGTCATGTAAATCAAAGCTTAAGGGTGTCTGCTCATGAGATAAAATAAAATTCTCTGAATTTTCCTGGTTTTTCTAGGAGTGAAAACATAGAAAGAAAAAAACAACAAGTAAACTGAACCAGATTATTTCCAATAGATTCTTCAGAATTTTTCTATCTGATACACTGTGTTGGAAATAACTTTTGGCACGTCCACCAAAAACTCCCTAATTCAGATGAAAATCCTTCCAGAAGACCAACAAACAATTCTTTCAACACTTATTTGGCCGACAGGGTACCCGGGTACCTTTTTCAATTTCAAATCTCGATATTTTAATGGTCATTGTGACTAGGATGTTGGAACTCTGTTAGATCTCTCTGTTAGGATGTTGGAACTTGGTTAGATCTTAGAACTCGTGAATATACATCTATTAATGGGGTTACAACTAGGATATTCGAAAGACATACCCTCAGAACATTATTAGGATGACATCTTGATCAGAGATGGAATTACTCTCATCGTGAATCAACTCGCGAGTGAAAAACCAACAAACGGTTTACAACCGGTGCCGAGAATAAGCCTTGTGTGACTTTATTCGCACCCGCTTGCTTCATGAGTATGAAGCAAAACAAAAACAAAAACACTCATGAACTTTTGTTCGCGAAGAACAAGTGAAGATACGGGAATTGTATTTTAGTGCGATTTTAATAGCAAAACAAATAATTATCCGTCAGATAGTAGTGTTTTGTGCTTCATTGTTCCTGAAAAGTAGATCTGGCGGCCGTGTAAATTCGTATTTTCACAAAATTGAAAAATGTTCAGAGCTGCTTCGCGAATCAATTACGAGTGCGACCAGCTTCGTTAGCTCGCAAGTGAAGGAAGTGCGAATATATTCAGGCTTCTGTTGTTCACGAGTAAGATAGCTTTGCGTTTGTGTCTGCTCAGCTGCATTCTTCACTGTTTTCCATCACTGATCTTGATTTTGTTTTATTAGCTAGAAATACTCCATGAGCTTCTCCAGATGGCTGCAATTTTGCCGCAAATTTTGCATGTATGTATATTTAAATTTCATAATGAAAAAAAAAACCTTAAAAATAAAATCCGCCGAGCACTCTACATAAATCCTTCAGCACGAGTTTCATCTAAAAGTTCAGCAAAATTATTTCTGATACTAATGTGAATAAGTACAGTAAATGTATTGGCATTATCTGAATGCAGTTTATAAACATTCCCAAATTTTAAAAAAGATTTTCATGAATCGTGTAACTTTTCATGGAATATTCTCTAAGAGGTCTGCCACAATGCTGACAAACTCACTCATTTAGAATTCATTTAGATTTTTTTTTATCGAAAATTCGTCACACTTATTCTGTAGACATTATGTCCCAAAAATACTTTTTAAAATCTCCATCAAGCGCTTTCGAAAAGTCGTACGGATTTTCTTGCTAAACTTTCTTATGTCTCTAAGCATTGATGGAAAATCTGTTGAATCCTAAAATAAGATTACAGGATGTCTAGCAGGTTATGTTTCGAAATTCTTCAATAACTAGGAATTGCAACATGAATTTCACTCGAAGGACTTGTAGAAGATTGATAATCCCGTCTTCGTTACATACCTAGTTATCATTTTAAAATAGCTGAAACTTTTCAAATGCTTTTCAGGAATGGATCAACCAGCATTAAAGAGAATGTCTTTTTGTTTTGTGCTTTTATCTTCTTGAATTTCAATAAATTTGCATTTTTTTGAGATCTTAGGTAAACTCGTTACATGATTCTTTCCATATTCTCATCGAAATTCTTGATGGTTGCTTTACGGTAGACTTAGATCTTTGAAGGATTTCTTGCAGAACGGTAAGATTATGTGTTTTTTTTTCAGAACCCACATCTTGTAAAATATTCCTTTAGACTTCACATAAAACCATCAAGAACCTGAACCATAGTTTTCCACAAGGCCATTAATATACCAATATACCAAGGATCGAAGAAATTGCTTGCATTTTTCAACCGGACTTGTAATTTTTACATGAAATAAGTCTTCATGATAAAATTCAGAACAGCATTATGTTAACTGAATATTACAAAAATCAGGATGAAGTTCATACATTGATTTGATAGTAAATCAGAATCATGGATGTAACAGATTAAGGCGAAACTGGATCCATTCCCTCACTTTGTGGATTTTGATTTTTTATAAAATATTTTCAAAATCGTATGGATCAAGGTATCTCCTGAATTTATTCCTGGTGGAAAATGTTTTTCGTTTTTGCAGAAACAATTTTTTTAACAAAATAACACAAAAAAATGGTTTCTGCAAAAATGGAAAACATTTTCCACCACAAAAAAAAATCAGGAAATACCTTGATCCATACTCTACATGTGCACGAAAATCGATTTTGGAAATATTGCTTCGTTATTTTATAAAAAATCAAAAACCAAAAATATAAGAAATACCTTCCAGTTTTGCCTTAAAGAAACAATTTAACTAGTTTTTGAAATTCCTTAACTGTAGGAATATGTATAACTCAAAAACATCCTTTTATGATAATCATTAAAAAAATTCCCTGACCATCAAGAAAATTCCCTGACTTTCCCTGATTTTCCAGGTCCAAAAATAAATTCCCTGACTTTCCCTGACTTTCCAGGTTTTTCCAGGTAGTCGACACCCTGAGAGATATTTCCGGAAGAATTCCAGAAGGAGTTGCTTGAGGAATGCTAGCCACAATTCCCGGAGGAAGGCCATTATAAGCAGCTGGAGGAATTTCATGAGAAATTTCTGGAAGAATTTCTGAATGAAATCTCTGAAAGAATTCCTGGAAGAATCACCGGAGGAACTTCTGAAAGGAACCCAGATTGCTTGAATAATTCCACCAGAAATTCTTGAAGAAATCCCAGTAGAAACTTTAAGAGGAACTCCTGGAAGAATTCCGAGAAGAATCATAGTAAGAATTTCCATAGAAAACCTAGCAGAATTTGCTGGATCAATCTCTGCAGAAATTTCTAGCATGTACAACCCCATCAGGACTGCCTGGAATATCCTAAGGGAAGATTATTGAAGAAATATCGGGAGAAATCCATAAAGGAAGCCTACAGAAATCATTGTATGAATAGATACAAGTATTTCTGGAGGAATCTATGGAGAAGTCTGTTGATTGTTCTTACCAATATCCAAAACGCCAAAACGTACAATAGTTATAAAAGTAATTCCGGGTGTGCTTAAGTTTTGTTCAAATGTGCCATTAATAAATATTGGAATTATTATGTGAAGTTTTAAATTTTAGTTGACTGTCAAGGAAAAATTCTAGGGGGTGCCAAATTTGTTCTAGGGGGTGCCAGGCACCCCTGGAACCCCCCTAGCTACGCCAATGGTTCTAGTGCTCCAATCTTTTAAAATTTTGGAATGTGCATTGTCTAGCTAGTTTACTACCAGATTATGCAACAAAAAAGTTTGATTTTTCTTATCCCCATAAGATATGTAACTCTATGACATTTCCCCGAATTCCTTTACCCCGAATGACATTTCCCCGAAAATCTCAAAACGTAACCCTTTAAGTTAAACTTGACTTTTTTGAATACCTACTATAATTAAAAAAACTAATTTTAAAATCCCCAGATTGCTCCTGTGCTTCTTAACAACTTTGCCGAGGACGACAATATTCTATCTGCTCTGGATCCCGAGATATTGAAGTTGAAAATTTGACATAACAACTAACGCCACCTAGCGGCAAACTCATCAGCTAACTTATGAATCACCAGTTTGCCCTTGAGCTTTCCGGCACTTTCCTATCTGCTTTGGATGCTGAGATATTGAAGTTAAAATCATCACTTGACAACTAGCGCCACCTAGCGGCTAAATCGTTAACTAATTGGTGAATCACCAGATTGTTATTTCTTGATCTTCTGAGTAATTTTTCCGAAGACCCCATTGTCGTAAGGGGCTGTCCATTAATTACGTAAGGGTTTATGGGGGGAAGAGGGGTTTGAAAAATCTTACGCGCCATACAATTTTTTTGAGTTCTCATACAAAATATCTTACAAGGGGGGGAGGGGGTGTCGAAAAATCGCTAAAATTCCCTTACGTAATTAATGGACAGCCCCTAACGAAAGATGATTGCTTAAATCACAAACCCCTACATTCGAACCATCTCGGTTCCATCTCGAAACGGTGACATCCAATGAATACCCTACTAAACTTTCATTCAGTTCTCGTCCTTTATTACTGTTCACACGCTGGTTTGCATGGGAGTATTCTTTATTATTATTAATTTATTTTAAGGACCCTTTAACTGAATGGAAGTCATTCGGGTCCGGATGGGAGTATTCTAAATGGCAAGTTTGCTTTTAAATACACACATAATTAATTTTAATCATTTAACTCAGCGGTTTTCAGATCGTGCACCGCGGTGCACCAAGTCATGACAAGTGCACCGCAACGCTTCAGAAAAGTGCATGTTAAAGTTTAAATTTAAATTCATGAAAGGGTCGTGAAAAATAATTCGACTTAATTAGAACAACTGAACTATTGTAAGATGCTCCAAGGGATTGAGAGTAATATTTCCATTATTCCAGCCGGCGAATTAACCTTTAATACAGCAAAAACCGTCTCAGATATTCGCGAAGAATTATGGAACAAGTCTGCCAAAACTTTCCTAATAAATATAATATTTTTCCAAGAACTCGTAATGGATGTTCACAAGTACTGACCCTACAAGGCATCTGAAATGTATCTTCAATGAATGCGCTAAAAAATCTCAGAAGAAATTTTACTAATATTTCTGTGGCTTTGCTGAACTGCCGTTATACGTATAATTGTCCCATGTTATATGGGATTCCCATATGACATGGGACAATCGGGCGTAGAACGGCAGTGAATACCAGAGAAGAAATCTATCAATGATCTCGAAATCAGGTGAACGTGAACACACAACTCCTTCCGAATTGTCAGGAGTGCCTGGAAGGACTTTATCAAAAATATTGTCACTGTCAGTATATGCCATAGTTTTGAAAATACAGCAGCCAAGTGTCTTGCTAGAATTTTTTTAGAAATGCGTTGCGTTGCGTTGCGTTGCGTTGCGTGGTAACGGAGTAATTCGTAGATTGCAAAGTTGTCATGTTTAAACTTTAATACTCCTATTCCAATTGCTTATGGAATGCTATTTGGGAAGGAACAGCAATCCAATCAGAGGTTGAAGTAAAAAATACATGAAAACCTTCATTGCTGGCCACGCCCATCTTCTCCGTTACGAGGATAGGAAAGGATGTGGTGATATGACACCTACTTCACAAGAGGTCAGCGACTCACCGACCCCCCATAGGTGTCAAGGAGTTGGATATTTGGAATGGCCCAAATCATCACTATAAGCGAGTGATGCGACAAGATTCAGATTGTGTAAGTGTATTTGAGTAATTCATGTAGATGTGTTGGAGTGAAAGTGTTTTAGTGAAACGTTGGGAGTGACATAGCTAAGAAATTTTGTCACTCCATGGGCCTTTTTGATTCCGGGATGGGGCACAGGCATTTACACTGTGTCCTGGCTAACAAGCCTAGGCTTAAGCGCCATTGCTCGCTCTCTGAAACGAGAAGAAACACGTTATGTGGATTGGAAGGGATAGTAGGGATAGGATGATATCTATTTAGCGAGATGCCAGCGACTCACCGACGTTCTCGTAAATAGAAAGGAGTTGGGGTTTTGGTATGGATCTGTAATTAAGTTATGCGACTGGATCATTAAGGAATTAACTTCAATATTAAAAAAAAAAAATAAATACAGAAACAATGCTTTAAGGAAAGATCTCACCGAATTGTCAGGAAATGTTGGACGCTAGGTTAGACTCCTCTTCTCAGACGTATCCAGTTCCATCAACAGAATTAGCACAATCCCGTCCATCCCGTCACCCAGTCGGAAGGTGCAAAGTGGAAATAGCAGCAGTTTGATGCCATCGGTCCTCCACACAACCAACTCGGCATCCCGGATTCCAGGCGTTGTCCACACAGTCAACATGCTTGAGTTAGTGTTATATCTGCTTCATGTATTCGCACATGTTTTCCGGGAACCGATACCTGTCACCGGGAGTAACGAGTAACCAAAAAGCGTGGCGGTTTGACTGGTGTTGGTCGTATCGCTTATCACTAGACAGGGGTTTATTCTTCACCATCACAGATCTTCCACTTCCAAAAACTGAATGTCTCGCACTTTTCAAACACTTAATTGGATTAATTAATCCGCCTGTACCACATCAAGCATTAATCCCGAAGTTAAGGTAAACGAAAACGAAAAAAAAAATGACGAGCAAATTTTTTCTCTTGCTAGAATTTTTTTAGAAATCTAGTGAAAGTCATGGAAAAAACGTCTATCAAAAATTTTCTGGTGGCGATTTCCTAACCTCAAACCTACCTGTCCAACGAACGTAAATTCTTATATTATGACATCAAATTAGCTCATAGTTTGTAGAAACTATCGAGAATTGTCGTTTCCGTCCACTTTTAATTTGATTCAGATCCTGAATTCTCCGCAAATTCCAGTTTTAGAATCGTTGAAGAGGTAAAAAGAGAGGCTACGAGACGCTACTGCTAGAAATAATTCAGTAGTCTTGGAAGGACTGAGGACCGAGGTTCTTAAAAACAAAACACCACTAATTCGGCTCAAGTTCATTCATTATTTATAAAAATCTTGTCTGAAAGTTTCCAGAAACATTCTGAGCAAGAAAAAACGTAAGACAGTGTAAGTCATAATTGGTGGGGGAAAAACTAATGACGAGTGTATGCACCTTGGAATTGCTATGAAAAATTCGACAGCTTTTTTGACGAATTTGGAATTGTTTTTTTTTAACAATAATAAACATGTACACCGCGGAGCGATTTATTTCCAAAAAGTGCACCGCGAGCCGAAATGAATGAAAACCCCTGATTTAACTCATCGATCCGACCATAACCCATTATTTCAAGTTAATAAGATCTAAAATATCACTTTTCATAACTTTTGGAATCTTATAGTGGCACGAGTAGCAACTACTTCTCCGTAGCGCTTCTATCGGACAAATTGCCAAATAATTGGATGTTAGTTTGAACTGTACGGTAGATCTATTCTAGTACTTTAATTTTGTCAAGGAAAGTATGAAGCTATCTTTGAATACGCCTGAGATATTCTCCCACTCCCCCAATTAGGCGAATTCCTATAAGCTATGGGAGCTGCAAAACGGTGAGTCGATAATGAGAGCTTTCAACATAGCTCTTGTTTCTCACAAGCACAGCTAAGAGTTGTGTGCTTAGCTGGTGGTTCAGCCTGGGCGTTGTTGTCCTTCTGACTTCAGCTAGATTGAGCAGATACGTACCGAGCGTCTGTTCACCAAAGAGGGGCGGCTCAAACAGCGTCTATTCTGGCATCCAGCATCTGAGTATGAAATGCCTCTCCACCGGAAGCTATACCTAAGATGGCAACTCCACCACTACTGTTTTCGAAACCCAAAAAGCGTTTTTGGGAAGAAATTTGTGGGCTTCCTGGCCGAGCGGTTAGCGGCGTCAGTCGTTTAGGTGTCTCGTAAGCCTCGGAGTGTGGGTTCGATTCCCGCTCCAGACGGGGAAAACTTTTCGTCAGACGGAAAATACTCCACTGGGCCACTGGGTGTAATATGTGTTGTCCGTAGTCGAATGTTTGTAATGTTCAGTCTGTAGAGGCCGCAAGGTCGAAGACGGTGTAATTGTCTTTTTTTTTAAATTGAAAACAAAGATGACGAACTGCTTCAGTTCAACGGCAACGATTTTTTTTATCAATCCTAGCCCATCAGGGTAATCTGGCACAATTAGCCAATAAGACGTGCCGTTCGAAGCTTGAGATCCTAGGACTGAGCGAAGTCCGTTGGCCGAACTTTGGAGAACACAGATTAGCGTTGCACAGTGGGACGAAATCAAAAAAAGTGGGACATGGGTATTTACTCAGAAACTATTGGAATTAGCGTTATGTGGTCTTCTACAATGTTTCTTCATTTTACAAGTACTTTATTTTGATGTAATAAAATTTCACTTAAAGGGGGTATACACTTGGATAAAAAAAATAACTTTTTTATTTTACGTCAAAATTGAAAAATGTCTAAGAAAACATTGTAGATAATGTATTTAGAAGAAACTTTGTCGAAGACCAAAAAATTCTATCTCGCAGTTTAATAAAGTTATAGGGCAAAAATGGTGTATATGTCCCTTAAAATCGATTTTTCGAAATATCTTTTTTGAATGAATTTTCCCAGTTTTCCAATGTTCGGCAAAGTTGTAGATACTGCAAAAATACACATTTTTTCTGAAGACAGCAAATGGCTATCTTTTCGTTTAAAAGACTTAGGATTGTTTTTCTTACTTTTTTATACCAACTGTAGGGGGGTAGATCATACAGAATAGCGGCTATTAGCAGCTAATTTCCACGTTATGTTTTGCATGAACTTACACCCTTTCGATACATATGCAAAACATAACGGGATCGAGCGGGATTCACTACACTTTTTCAATTTATGTATCTTGAGATTTTAACACAAATACCCCACTTAACAAACAGTATGTTTGAAAGATGATTTCAAAACATTTTTTTTTGTATTTGATTAGTAAAGTTGTAGATGCATAGAAATACACTACCCGGCATAAGTATAGACCTACAAAAAATATTGCAGCAATATTGCATCACATTGACTGACCTCAATATCTCCAAATCCTGAGGACTTACAAAGATGCTGTCTTCAGCAAAGTTATTAAGCCCAAATAAGCAACCACTTTTCTAGAGCCGGTATTTTTGTACGTGTTCTGGTTTTAGATATATCGAGGTCAGTCAGTGAGTGTCAGAGTGTAATTTTTGAAAGTGATTTCAAACCAATCTAATATTCAAAGGTCAGAGCTGTTTACTGTTTAGTTTAAGGTTGATTTGAAGGAGAATACATACATACATACATTTATTTGTTCAACATCACATTTAAGACAAGACATAATCAACAATAGTACGTCACAATACTCGGTTTGTGGCTGCCGCTCTCATCCTCGGTCGCGCCCAATGCTCGCTAGGTCACGCTCCACCTGGCCCGCCCATCGTGCTCTCTGTGATCTACACCTTCTTGTGCCAACCGCGGTAGTAGAAAAAATATTATCTCCAAATAACTGTTTTTTTAATTTGTCTTTATTCCTATTAGTTCTCAGGATTTGATGTTTTTTACATAATCGAGCTTTGCAATCTGGTCTATTTGGTAAAACCGTGTATTTTTGAGCATCTACAACTTTGCAGATCAAAGGCAAAATAAAAAAAAATAAAATGAAAAAATCTTTTAAACATACTGTTTGTTAAGTGGGGTATTTGTGTTAAAATCTTACGATACATAAATTGAAAAAGTGTAGTGAATCCCGCTCGATCCCGTTGTGATTTGCATATGTATCGAAAGGGTGTAAGTTCATGCAAAACATAACGTGGAAATTAGCTGCTAATAGCCGCTATTCTGTATGATCTATCCCCCTAAAGTTGGTATAAAAAAGTAAGAAAAACATTCCTAAGTCTTTTAAACGAAAAGATAGGCATTTGCTGTCTTCAGAAAAAATGTGTATTTTTGCAGTATCTACAACTTTGCCGAACATTGGAAATCTGGGAAAATTCATTCTAAAAAGATATTTCGAAAAATCGATTTTAAGGGACATATACACCATTTTTGCCCTATAACTTTATTAAACTGCGAGATAGAATTTTTTGGTCTTCGACAAAGTTTCTTCTAAATACATTATCTACAATGTTTTCTTAGACATTTTTCAATTTTGACGTAAAATAAAAAAGTTATTTTTTTTATCTAAGTGTATACCACCCTTAAGTGAAATTTTATTACATCAAAATAAAGTACTTGTAAAATGAAGAAACATTGTAGAAGACCACATAACGCTAATTCCAATAGTTTCTGAGTAAATACCCATGTCCCACTTTTTTTGATTTCGTCCCACTGTGCGTCGGGTCAAATTATGTTATATGTACTCTGGCCTATGAGCCGAACACGCTCCTCGTCACCGTGGAGTTGGTTTCCTGCTCAGCGCTCACGTCCACGCTACGCTCATGAAGTGGGATCCGATTAATGAGAGGATGATTGGGGCCAGATTCAAAACACGGGTTCGAAACCTTACCATGATCAAATGTTACGCGCCAACCGATGCTACCGTATTGCAAGACAACGAGAACTTTTATAGTCAACTGAATGCTTTGGTGGATAAGATTCCGAAACGTATTATCATCATCATTATGGGCGACTTCAACGCAAAGGTTGGATACGGTAACTCGGACTATGAGCTTGAGCACGTCATGGGACGCCATGGTCTCGGAGAAATGAGCGAGAACGGAGAGTTGTTTGCAGAGTTTTGTGGTAATAATTACATACCCAACAACAGATTAATAATCCGCTCTTAAGCGTAATTTAAAAAAAAATGGCTAAATAAGCTGTTATTCAGCTATCATTGTTAGTAGGGTGGTGATTGGGAGGTCGCTCTTTCCGTATCGACCAGTAGTACACAAAGTGACATGGGTTTCCCGTGATGGCGTCACGGAAAATCAAATCGACCACATTTGCATCAGCCACCGGTGAGAAGAGTCTGGGCGAGCTACGCACCCGGAGAAAGCAGTGGATCACCGATGGCACCTGGAGGAAGATATAGGAACGAAGGAACGCCAAAGCCGCGATAGAGCGAGCGAAAACACGAGAAGCCAAAGCCGTAGCCCGTCAGCGCTATTCGGCTCTCGAGAAGGAAGTGAAACGCTCATGTAGGGTAAACAGGTATAATATGCCCCCCTTAAGCAGAAATGGCAATATATCTAAAACTGGCGCCTTATTCCATCTTTTGTTCACTGAAAATCGTTGTTTCTAAAGTCAGTGAAGTGTTGCATGCGAACTTTGCCTCTGGAGAGGTGGCTATGGAAGCTTTGAAACGTTTTTCGAAAACGTTCCAAAATTTGCCTTATCAAAACAAACGGAGCAATACGCCCCATCCAAAGAAAAACGTCCAGCCCCGTGATAAAACTGTCCCAGGCACGGGGATGCTACGGTGATCTGATTTTGTTGCCGCTTATCATGCGCAACCAGTGCTCACTAATACCAACATTCACTCAAGACAGCAGCGGGAGAAAATAAGGAAAAACGCACTTTGGCAAACAAAGTTTGCGAAAAGAGGTGTTGTGTGTCTTTTCACAAGCAATTCTCACTCTCTGTAGGAACTTTACCTAAACATCTACACTCCGAAATTGAAAACTATCAATCAATGCCGCTTTTTCAAGATCAACATTTTTTATTAGATCTAATGTGATGTAAGCGTTTTGCACCGATATCCCTCGTAAAAAGGTAAACATTCAAATTCCACGACCGTGTTGGTGAATATTTTGGCTGGACCATAAATTTATGCTCCACGTAAGGAGGCACAATCCAACCTGTCAAACTCCATAGTGAAAAAATAGGTTGCCGTCCCCTTGGTCCCAGGGGATAATTCCACCACATGCTTATCCTAGGAGGGTCTTTCAACAAGTGTTTAACTGCATAAAAGTTGCAAAATAACACAAGCGAACAGAACTAGCTTCGTTTACAATGAAGTCAGATTACAAGTGGTAAAATATTACGCAAAAAGCCTCGATTTCAGACTTTTTTATGTTTTTATTGCTTTTCTGTACCAATCAACTAACGGATCAGCTTGACGGCAATTATTCTTCAATATTTGAGATTTCTAATCGATCACGCATGCGAAAAGCGCTTGAATCGCTAGAAAATGAAGGGGGGCGTTTTGCCCCGGTGGGGCGCATTATACCCTTTTACCCTAGATGGAACAAAAGAGCGTGGACGAACTCCCTAGCCAACGAAGGCGAGAAAGCCGCAAACAGTGGGACTAAGATGAATGCTACGATGCCCATGAAGACACGTCTAGATACTTGGACAATTATTGACCGACCCGGCTGACCTTCGAAACGCAGGTTCGAGCACTTTGGAAACCTTTTTCAAGTGTCGGTCACACCATCAGCACCTCAGCATGATCCGCCAAGGGTTCAATGCATCACCCGTGTTAACACCGAAGCTCCATCAGTGCAGGATATAGAAACATCCATCCGTAGAATGAAATCGAACACCCGAGCAAAGGCAAATAACAAAATGATAACAAGTTCTGTTACCTGGTTATCATTCGCTTGATAACTGAGTTTGTTATCATTTAGGTTGAATTAAGAGCCAACATAACAAAAATGATAACTCAAATTTACTCCTCGAATATCAACATGATAAGAAGTTATGTTATCATTGAGTTCAAGTTGATAACTAATTGTGTTATACAATATTTTGTTAAACATTGCATTTAGTTATCACCATGAAAAAATACAGCTGATTGATAACTGGTTTTGTTATCAATTAGTTAGACCAAGCCCACTCGTGGGCTTCATACTACACACGCAACAGCACGTCGTTAACGATTTTTAATTTCGTTATCAACCCATTTTCGCACCGGTCGTTCGTTTCCATGTGAGTAAAATAATGATCGGTCACCTTTGCGCACCGGTGGTCTCTATTCTATCCGTACCATCGGTTTTTTGCACTTCTGTAAATCATCGCAATATTTTGTGTATTTCTGAAAACTGTTAGTAAAAATTGAATTCAAATATATAATTCTCTTGAAGATTTGCACCAGTTTTGGTGCAATAATTTATGATTGTATTTAATCCCGGAACTCAAGCAATCTTTTTTTAAATAATATGTTTGTTGCTTACTGTATGACTTGTAGGTTGAATTTTTATCTAAAATAATATCCATCTCTTCAATATTCGTGTTGCCTTTCTCGCAAGAAATTTATCTGAATTTGAGATTATGAGCATCTTTTTTAATAATTAGGTTTATTGAATAATTACATCCCTTGCATTTCCAACACATTTATAACGTAGTTGTCTCCTTTACAACTTCGCGTAGGTCAAGATTCTTGAATCCTGGTCATAGTAGAAGCTGTCTTCTAACAGTCTGCGATAAGTTTGCGCAACCTTTTTTCATTAACGTGTATTCATCAGCTAATTCTATACTCAGTCACAACCTTTTAGTTACAAAGCATTACTCGCAAATCTTAACATATATTGCGATCTTTTGGATGCTGGTATATGAATATTTTGTTGGAAGCGATTCTATGCGCTTGAAGTAGATTGCGTATTTGTCAAAGTACATAATGAGCCCACTCTCCTTTTTGGCACGTCATACAACAATTGTTGTATTTTAACATCCAACGCCTTGCTTTTTCTATAACGAGGAACCTACAATATGGCAGTCCTGCACACCGCCTATTTTAATTGGTGAAACTTGGCAGCTCGACTACATTTTTTAAGATTTTTATCGGTATGATTTAGTTTTTACAAAAAGAAATAACTGTAGTGTTTCTATGATATCTGAGTTGAGTTAGGTACAGTCAATGCATCTTTGAAAAATCGTAACTACTCTTATCTAATCTCATACACACGCGGAATCACCCTGGAAAGCAATCGTGTTACTTTTCTTGTCAATACTGATGCTTGCAGCATATCAGAGATATTACACATGCATCAAAGCAGCCTGGTCTACTTCGTTGTATTTATGCGCAAAGATGATTCTTCGAAATACTTGGAGTACAGAATATTTTATTTCGGCAAGGAACTTCTCGAATTTACAGGGGAGGAAGGATGCGTGGACGGTGAAGTTACCCATTTCGCACACTTTCTTCCTAATGTCTCGTTTATTTAATTTATATTTTTAAATTTATATTTAATAAACCACCTACTGACGACCACCATTTTTAAAAACAGCAATCAAACCAAAACTCTTTTGCCTTTTTGAAATATACACGACAAAACGAAACGCGAGGCACAGCTCTTTCAAAGCGGGGGATCTCAGCCCGGAAAGTGAAGAAAGAAAACCTTGTGGTCACTTATTACCGTCAAAAGGCATCTTTTCGGGTTAGAAAATACGCACATCTTCTCACCGGAATCTGCGTCGGATGACGATAATTTTGAAACTTGTCGGAACGAACTTCGCGAGTTATTTATTTGGACATTTTTCTAAATGTGCGAAACTAAGCTTTACTTGCTGCGTAGAAAACCCGGCTCAAACATGTACGTGTTAAAACAGCAAAACTCACTGAATCACTATACATTTCTTCAAATATTAGTTTCGAAACGATCGGCCGAATCAAAAACTAAAGGTGCGATTATGAGCAATCGTAACTATTTTTAAAAGAATATCAATACATTTTCGATATGAATGATCCTAAAATTGGCGAAGAAGCGAAAACTTTATTCATAACATACTTAAGCAAAGCTTGTCAATTTAAACCTATTATTATTTTTCTGCGTTTGTATTGTCACTCTATGTCAGACAATTTGTTGTGTTATTCGTGTAACGATCTATGATATTGATTGGTTGAAAATTTCAAATATTTGATGCAAACTAAAATAAATCCCTACCTATACAAAACAAGAAAATCATTCTCTAGAAACTATATATACCTGGCAACAAATCCATACTCATGTTCTTTCGTCTCCTCTTTACGCTACCCAGAGAGCTAAACGCGAGAGAGCGCACGAGCCTACCCAAGTAACATTTTAAGTTTTGTTCGGCTCTACAAGAGATCTTCATGACCAATTTTATAAAACTTGCAATAAAACTGAATCATACATCAAAACCTCTTGATAACCTCTTTAAGAGTACCTTCCGGCTAAGTGGACCACTCTCGGAGAGGTTTTGCAAATCGCATTAAGAGTAGCAATAAACTCGTTTTAAAACCTAGTTGAAAAATGTTCCATTCTCGTTTGTTGTTGTTTTTTTTTTTCAACAAAAACTATGACAGCTCAAGATGCAGAGAATCTTCTGCGATGGCACGTAAAGTTCAGGAGGATACATCATTCGTAAGTAGAATGCGATCATTTCAAAGTGATATTTCAGTAGTTATTGTGCTGGTAGGCTTATGCGCATTCGAATTTACCGTGAATATTGGGGTTGCAGAATCATAAAATTAATGCGCTTCGAAAATAGTGAATATTATCATCTTGGAATGAAATAAATCAATTTGTGAATTTAGTAAAACTATCCCGAACCACAAGAAAACTCAGCAGAGAGAGTTTATTTATGTGAGCATGGTATGAAAATGGTGGCAAACTATCAATTCATTTCTTATTTAAGCAAAATTAACTATTTTCCATTCACGTAAGCTAATTATTCAATATGGCGACGACCATAGTCAGCGAAAGTAAAACGAAAGCAAGTTTACTTTTATGATGACCGCAATAAACCTAGCAGTGTCGTAGTTTTTGCTTTTCCAACAACAGATGTCGTTACTAATCGAACGGATCGCCATCTGTTGAGAGTTTTAACAGTTTTATTGCGGTAATAATGATTGCCAGAAAGTTTACATATCGGAAAGTTTTGTTTACTCTTAAAATCTGTCTTTATGAATATCTTCAAGTATACTATAAAACATTTTATCAATGGTTTTCATAAAAGCAGTCATAAAACTGTGAGTTTTAATTATTGCTGTATAAAACCTTAATAAAAATCGATCAAAACCAATCAGCAATGAAATTGTTACTTGGGTACGGATAGAGATCGTACTTTGCGTGTCTCTATATTCTAAGCCCTGCTACGAACCGTACGTAAACTTTTCGCTTTCGAGCCCTACTTAGCAGCGACCGGTGCGGTTCGCTTCTTTGTTCGGGGCTCTACTTAACGTTAAAACGCTTGATTGAGCCCATGAGTGGGCTTGGTCTTATAATTCAGAGCTATTTTATCGACGAAAATAGTAAAAATCTATTTCATCGACATCGTCAGCAATTGAAAAAAAGTTTCTTATAATTTTCAACCCATGTTTTCAACTATTGCGCCCAGCGGGTCTCGAACCCTGATCGAGTGATTGCCGGTCGCCGCCAATAGCCCCTATACCCACGGGACTAAGTGAGAGTGAGAGTAATTGAAAGCAACGCCTTCGTACTACAGTCGCATTGAAGGTGGAAAGCTGAATCTATTTTTAGATTCCAGGTTCATCAGACTCTCATTTTGGGGAAAGCTTTGAAATATGCGTTAGGAAACCAATAACATATTTTGTTATCATTTAGTATTTTATGTTATCGCGATAGATCAAAATTATCGATAACTAAATTTGTTATCATTAGTTATCATCAATTGCAAAAGATGATAACAAAAATAACTAAATGATAACACTGATAACACAGTTTATCAAAGTGATATCACTTCGTTATCCGCTTTTTCTCGGGCAGAGTCCCTGGGGTCGATCGCATATCAGCCTAGATACTCAAAGCTGACGTCATCGAATCTGCACAACTACTGCATCATTTGTGGGAAATCGCGACAATTCCGGCCGACTGGATGCACGGCGTCTTAGTAAAAGTACCCAAAAAGGATGACCTGACTGTATGCGATAATTGGCGGGGCATTATGTCCTCTGCAAAGTGATCCTTAACCGGATACAGGAGAAGATTGACACAGCTCTCCGCCGCAAGCAGGATTCCGTGCCGGACGATCCTGTGTGGACCATATAGTCACGCTCCGAATTATCCTGGAGCAAATCAATGAATTCCATGAGTCTCTCTAGCTGGTGTTTATTGATTACGAAAAAGCTTTCGACCGTCTCAACCATGAAAACATGTGGGGAGCCCTCAGGCGCAAGGATCTCATTGAGAAAATCATCGGCCTGATTGAAGCACAGGGCATTTTCGTGCAGAGTACTGCACAACGGTGGCTTGACCGATCCCATCCAGGTCGTTGCTGGAGTGAGACTATACCGCTACTGTTCCTCATTGTAATCGACGAGATCCTGGTAGGTGCGATTGATTGTGAACCAAATCTCGTGGGTTGCTGTGGCAGCCCATTACCATGGAGCACCTAAATGCCTTCGAATTGGCTGATGGCGATACTCTTCTAGCTCAACGGCGCTCTGATATGCAGAGCAATCTCGATGATCTTGCCAATCGCTCCTCGGTGACAGGTATTGATATCAACGTCAACAAGACCAATTAGTTGGATGTGAACACGGTCAACCCTTCCAGCTTTACGGTAGCTGAGCAAGCAGTGGAGAATATTGAAAGCTTCCAATATCTTGGTAGCCAAATGGCGGCCGATGGTGGCACCAAGATCGACATAAGGGTACGGGTCAAGAAGGCTAGGGCTGTTTTTGCGAGTTTAAGAAATGTATTGAAAAACAATTAGATTATTCGACACACCACAATCCGAATTTTCAACTCGAACGTGAAATCTGTGCTGCACGCCAGTGAAACTTTGTTGTATCAGTGGAGGACACTCAACTGCTGCAGGTTTTTATCAATAGATGCCAGCGGTATATAATTCGTGGCATCCCAATTGGATCTCCAACGTGGAATTTCATCGGCGATGTCATCAAAAACCGATACCGGGAATTTTTTTCGGCTTTCAGTCTTTGAAGCGGTCAGAACTAGATCATGTTTTCTACGCCCGACGTTTCGATTGTTTATTCAATCTTCCTCAAGGGTTAGAAAAGTTTTGTTCTTCGTCTGGTGGTTTGTTTTTGTTTACCACCAGACGAAGAACAAAACATTTCTAACCCTTGAGAAAGATTGAATAAACAATCGAAACGTCGGGCGTAGAAAACATGATCTAGTTCTGACCGCTTCAAAGACTGAAAGCCGAAAAAGTTTCCCGGTACAAACTCCCAGCAGTCGAAAGCATCCAAGTCAAAAGCCGATAGCGACAGAAATTCGGAAGCGTAAGTGGAGGTGAGTCGGTCACACTCTACGCAGGGGCGGGAACGCAATCTGCAAGCAAGCGTTAGACAGCGACAGCGAGCTGTTCCCAACGTGATGCATTGGGGAGGTTAATATTTATTGAGATATAGTAACACAACTGAAAATCCAAACTTCATATTTGGCGCTGTTCATAAACTACGTAGACTCATTTTGAGCCATCTCAGAATCACCCCCCCCCCCCCTGGAAACTGTCGTCCTTACAAAACTTTGGCCTAAACTAAACCTACCTACCCCTACGAGTCTACGTAGTTTATGGACAGGCTCTTTATACTTAAGGCGAAACTGGAAGCTTTTTCTCATTTTTTCGGTTTTTGATTTTTTATTAAGGACAGACTTGTTAGAATCCCAAGATGGCCGTCACAATGGCTGACTTTGGCACCTACTCACGATTTCGAGGGCACAAATCTCTTCGTAAACAAAACCAGCGCACCTGAGTTTGTTATTTTAAGCTTATCACAAGTGAGCAAGAACAGAATAATAAAATGCAATGTTGTTAAAAGCTTGCTTCTTGAGATTTGTGCGTCTAAAGTTCTGGTGCGCTGTTGAAGCGGGATTTCAAGAAGTTTGTCCTTAAATAACGAAGCAATATTTTCAAAATCGGTTTTCGTGCACATGTAGAGTATGGATTAAGGAATCTTCTGATTTTTTTTTTTTTTGAGGTGGAAAATGTTTTCCATTTTTCCAGAAACAATTTTTTCGTGAAATTTTGTTCAAAAATGGTTTCTGCAAAAACGAAAAACATTTTCCACTACAAAAAAAATCAGAAGATACCTTGATCCATACTCTACATGTGTACGAAAACCGATTTTAAAAATATTGCTTCGTTATTTAATAAAAAATCAAAAACCAAAAAGTGAGGAATTGCTTCCAGTTTCGCCGTAACTCTATGTCAATCATCAACCAATTTCAAAGTTATTGATAACATAAAACATACATTCTACTTTCTTACTACAGGTTTCTCGTTCATCGAGAGAACACAACCCGACAATGTTCGAAAAATCATCCCGAACCCGATTGCAGCCTTCATCCCGAGTAAAACAGAATCCTCAAAATCACGAAGACGAAGATGTGATCAGGCGGCATCCACCCGAATGGCAACATAAACACCGAGCAAACATGCCGTTTACCACCCGACCCGACGACCGACGACCGACAACCAACCGACACGACAAGACCGCGATAAGGCTCAACGCGGAAAATAAGCCGGCTAGCAAATGCCCTGGCCGGCCACAACACAATGCGAATGCGGTGCAACTCTAAAAGCAAGCATAGAACGCGTGGCGAATCACAGCCGGGCGTCAGTCGTTTGCGAAGCGTCGTCGTGAGCAGGTTGGAAAAGCGAGCGGGAAAATCCGTACTGCCCATCGCTGTCCCGGGAAAACCATGTGCGTTTGATGGTACAGGAAAGTGTTATACCGTTTGAATCAAGAAGTTGAATATAAGTTTAGTTTGAAGTGGAAGATTTTTTATAGTGAAGTTGATGTTTTGAAATTGTTATATTTATGCTTAGCATTGTGTTCATTATCTGAGATTCCGCTGGAATAATTTAAGTCGAAACAGAAAACGGAAAAGTTGTGCACTGCGGGTCAATTAAGCAGTGAAAAACTTCGTGTAATTAAAAGCATACCATTGTGAGTTGAAAATAGTGCTATAGACCCCCGAGATAAGCGACCAGAAGTAAACAGTGAACGACCGTGCTACATACAGTCGTTGGATGTAATTTACTCAAATTCTACTATTGCATGTCAAAGCATTTCCCGCCATCCTTCCCAGGAGCGTACGTTGCGGCTTAAATTGATTAGAGCACGAAAAGTTCCTCCTGGTAGCTACGGTTCGGAATAGTGAACAGTGAATGTGTTCGACAGTTTAAACGAAACGGGATTGTAACAGTCGGTGACGGTGGCAACAACAACGGTTCGAATAGTTCCTGTTGGATAGCTTGATGAACTTTTGCAAACTCGATCCATCGAACGAACAACGGTTTGGCTTTAAACCGGCTCAAGGACTTCAACGCATGACTAGCCACATCCAGAAGGCAGCCCTACTCTAGGCACAGAAGGTTAACCAGAACAAGAACACCCGCCATCGACAAGGTTTGTTTGCGACAATCTGCGCACTCAACGCACAAAAGAAAACAGCATTGCAAAACATCTGCAGGTAGGCACAACAAGTACACACTACGAGTACAAAACATCCAAGCGAGCTCACCAACGGACGGTACTTGTACTTATCCATATGAAGTTATGCTTTTATAGTAAGGCGGAACCGGTCCGGTGAAAATTAAACAGAATCTAGTTTTGTCCGGTAGCACCGAGATGCACCGACCGCCAGAGAATGACCGGGGTGGCGGCGCGGGCGGTGCAAGTTTATCATTACGAGCCAACATAAGCATAAGCAATCATGATGACGTTGAGTGATGGTTATCTGTCAATTGGCATGCATTTCGAATTAATGGACTCTGTGAGAGACTAAGGGGAATTCGACATGGGATGACATGTATGGGATTGTTAATGGGATTCGTTCTAGTTCATGTTGGCAGTTGAACTATGTATGATTTTTATAAGAGACAATGCCCAAAAATAGATTGTTGTCTACATACCTGTGGTCCATTGACTTTTTTGCTCAATATGCCACAAATCTAACCACAAGTTCAAAAAGCTTTAGAGCTTTTAATATTATTTAAATTACTCAAAAATCCTAAATTGACTCTATAGAGCACTACTTAAATTAAGCATAAATATAGTAGTACCGACGGAGCTCAACAAAATTGGCGCATGACATTTTGAATTTCTAATATTAATACTAAAAATAAACAAGTAAAACTTGAAGAACACTTACTTGATTATTTTCATTTAAATTAATTATGGATGAATTAGATTTGTATGAAATCAAACTATTTTTCAATGTCTATTCAAGACTTTGTTTCAGCTTCAAACGATTTATGTTGTGCAATGCATTACTTTATTTATTAGCTTATCATTTGTTTTCAGCACTTCAGAAATCTTCAAAGTGGTTCCGAACTACCTTTATGACTTTGTGAAAATTCAGTCTCAAATGTTAATATACTTTCCTCTATTAAAAACAATGTTCTCGGGAAAAAATAGTCAAATATAGTGTATGAAACACTTCCATTCAAATATGTATAAATAAATTGGATTTCAGGCACACTAAACTGTTTTTAAATATTTATTCAATAGGCAAAACTCCTGGGCCAGATTTTAGAAAAGCAAGACCAGTTCTTAATTTCCTACAAAGAGATCTCAGCAAAATTAAACATGCTTGACTATAAAAACAAGAGAGTAGTTAAAAATTTCAAAAAAAAAATCCGTTGGGCCACTGGGCGTCGTTGACCAATAGTGTTAGTAATACTCAGTCTGTGTAGCCTCTAGCTGAAGACGATTAATCAAATTTGAAAGGCATACAATTGTATTTTTGCCTTTCTCGTACACTAAGTGTACTGGAAAGGCTATATGTTCACTCCAAAAATGACTTTTCGATAGAAGGCCCGGATGGTCGAGTCACATATACCAATCAACTCAGCTCGACGAATTGAGGTGATGTCTGTGTGTATGTATGTGTGTGTGTATGTATGTGTGTGTGTATGTGTGTATGTGTGTATGTGTGTGTACAAAAAAAACTCACATCACTTTTTGGTAGTAAACCTGAACCGATTTTAATGACCGACGGTTCATTCGACGGGGAATCTGGTCCCATTATTTCCTATTGAAAATGGTTTGGATCGGTACAGCCGTTCCGGAGTTATGGCCATTTAGGTGTTCCGGATCGGTACCCCAGGAAGGGGTCAGATATGAAAACGCTACAAACCCATCCATGCGACACATCAAACTACGGCATTTTCGATAACTTGATGAACGGTAAGCAGAAAAATGGTCTCAGACCATATCTGAACCGGTAGTGTCCCGGAACCGGTTCCGGGTGTCCCGCCGGAAGTTGTCAAACATAAAAGTGCACTAAACCCATGCATGCGGCATATCAACCCGCAGCTTTTTCGATACCCTGATGAACAGTAAGAAGGAATACATTCTCAGACCATATTGGAACCGGTAGTATTCCGGAACCGGTTCCAGATGTCCCGCTGGAGGTGGCCAAGTATAAAAGTTAACCAAACCCATGCATGCGACATATCAAATAGTGGCTTTTTTGACATCCTGATGAAAGGTAAGCAGGAAAATATTCTCAGACCATATTTGAACCGGTTGTGTTCCGAAACCGGTTCCGAGTGTCCCGCCGGAAGTGGCCAAATATGAAATTGAACTAAATCCATGCATGCGACATATCAAACCGCAGCTTTTTCGATAACCTGATGAACAGTATGCAGGAAAGCATTCTCAGAATATATCGGAACCAGTAGTGTTCCGGAACCGGTTCCAGATGTCCCGCCAGAGGTGGCCAAGTTTAAAAGTTAACCAAACCCATACATGCGGCATATCAAATAGTGGCTTTTTTGATATCCTGATGAACAGTCAGCAAGAAAATATTCTCAGACCATATGTATCTGAACCGGTAGTGATCCGGAACCGGTTCCGAGTGTCCCGCCGGAAATGACCAAACAAAAAAGTGAACCAATCCCATGCGACAAATCAAATTGCGGATTTTTAGGTATCTTGATTGGCAAAAAAAAGGTTTCCGGCCATATTTGGAACAACCGGTAGTATTCCTCACCGTTTAAGGGTGCCCCATCGGAAGTGATCAAATGGGAAGGAGAACCAACCCCATAAATAGCTGTTTTGGTAACCTGATGAACGGTTAACAAGAGAAACAATAATATACCACACTTTGGAAAACCAATACTGTGCCAAAACCGGTTCCAGGTGCTCCGCCGGAAGTGGTCAAATGTAGAACGGAACCAAACGCATGCACACCGCGCATTAAAAATCGGCTTTTTCGATGACGCGTAAAACGGTCAGCAAGAAAAGTCTCAGGCCACTTTAAGACTACCGGTAGTGTACCGGAACCACTTTCGAGTGTCTCGCCGGAACTGGCGAAATGCACAAATAAGTGTTTGACAGTACATCAAATAGTAGCTTTTTTGAATACACGATGATCGATTCGTAAGAACATAGCCTCAGACCATATTTTAGACAACCGGTAGTGTCCCGATACCAGTTCTGGGTGTCCCACTGGAAGTGGCCAAATGTAAAAGTGATCTATACCCACCCATGCATGAGATAAATCAAATCGTGTTTTTTTTTGGGTAACCTAATGAACGTTAGCAATGAAATAGTCTCAGACTATATTTGGGAGACCCGGTGTGTTCCGGAACCTGTTCCGGTACCGCATCGAAAGTAACCAAATGTACCATGCAACATATTACATCACGGCTTTTTGAATAACCCGAGGAACGGTTAACTAGTAAATAGGCTCACACCACATTACAGACTACCGGTAGGGTTGCACAACTAGCGTTTGGTGCTTCGCTGGAACTACGAAAGTAAATAAAATGAATGCAAGCGATAAATATGTGTAAGAGAACAAAATCTTACAAATTAAACCCACATACAAACAGACTATACTCGCACTATACTCACTACTTATCGCTCTTGTTTTCAACGGTCAATAAGATATAGCCCAAATGTTCAGAAAAAAATTTTGTGATCTGTGATTGTGTAAAGAGTTATAGCTTAGCTTGCAAGTATCGTCTTGATATTGATCAGCCTCCAGTGTTAGTGAAGGTGCTCAACAAAGTTCTCAAGCAGTCAACTGAGAAGTCTGATATTTTTCAGCCCTGCTTATACGTTGAACATAACGTCGGACTATGTGCAATCAATAAGTTTTAAGTCAATTCAAAGATGTCTTTGATAAAATGCTTGCTTTTCTATAAAAATATTCGGATTCAGAAACACTTTGACTTACGTTTTCGGAAAGATTGTGAGAACATGTTCGACGAGAAAGGCACTATCACCACTAGGTGGATTAATTTGGGTTTTTTTTTGAAAATACCAGCTTTTTGCCTTTCTCGTACACCAAGGTGTACCGAAAGGCTATACGTTCACTCCAAAAACGAAAATTTGATAGAGCCTCCGGAGGGGTCAAGTCTTATATACCAATCGACTCAGCTCGACGAATTGAGGTGATGTCTGTGTGTGTATGTGTGTGTGTGTGTATGTGTGTGTGTGTATGTGTGTGTACAAAAGAAACTCACATCACTTTTTGGCAGTAAACCTCAACCGATTTTATTGACCGACGGTTCATTCGACGCGGAATCTGGTCCCATTGTTTCCTATTGAAAATGGTTCAGATCGGTCCAGCCGTTCCGGAGTTATGGCCATTTAGGTGTTCCGGACCGGTACCCCAGGAAGGGGCCAGATATGAAAACGCTACAAACCCATCCATGCGGCACATCAAACTACGGCATTTTCGATAACTTAATGAATGGTAAGCAGAAAAATAGTCTCTGACCATATCTGAACCGGTAGTGCCCCAGAACCGGTTCCGGGTGTCCCGCCGGAAGTGACCAAACATAAAAGTGAACTAAACTCATGCATGCGACATATCAAACCGCAGCTTTTTCGATAACGTGGTGAACAGTAAGCAGGAAAACATTCTCAGACCATATCTGAACCGGTAGTGTTCCAGAACCGGTTGCAAATGTCCCGCCGGAAGTGGCCAAGTATTAAAGTTAACCAAACCCATGTATGCGACATATCAAATAATGGCTTTTTTGATATCCTGATGAACAGTAAGCAGGATAATATTCTCAGACCATATCTGAACCGGTTGTGTCCCGGAACCGGTTCCGGGTGTCCCGTTGGAAGTAGCCAAATATAAAATTGAAATAAAACCATGCATGTGACATATCAAACCACAGCTTTTTCGATAACCTGATGAACAGTAAGCAGGAAAGCATTCTCAGACTATATCGGAACCGGTTCCAGATGTTCCGCCGGAGGTGGCAATGTATAAAAGTTAATTAAACCCATGCAAGGGGCATATCAAATCGTGGCTTTTTTGATATCCTGATGAACAGTAAGCAGGAAAATATTTTCAGAATATATCTGAATCGTTTGTGATCCAGAACCGGTTCCGGGTGTCGAACCGGAAATGGCCAAATATAAAAGCGAACCAAACCCATGCAAGCGACACATCAAATCGCGAATTTTAAGGCATCTTGATTTGACAAAAAAAAGTTTCCGTCCATATTGGGGACAACTGGTAGTGTTCCGCAACCGATTACGGTTGCCCCATCGGAAGTGGTCAAATGTAAAGGAGAACCAAACCCATAAATTCGACACATTTAATGACTTTTTAGGTAAGCTGATGAACGGTTAACAAAAAAAATCATAGACCATACTTTGGAAAACCAATAGTGTGCCGAAACCGGTTCCAGGTACCCCGACGGAAGTGGTCAAATGTAGGAAAAAACCAAACGCATACTCGCAGCTCACTAAATAACGGTTTCTTCGATAACGCGAAGAACGGTCAGCAAGAAAATAGTCTCAGGTCAGTAGTGTTCCGGAACCAGATTCGAGAGCCTCGCCGGAACTGGCGAAATGCACGAATGAACCAAACCCATACATGCATTACATCAATTTGCGACTTTTTAGGAGAACTGATTAATAATTTGCATGAAACTAGTCTAAGACCACATCAGGGACAATCGGTAAGTGGTAAAATGTGAACCGAAAGTTGTAAATGTGAAATTGAATCAAATCCATGCGTGCCGTACCATAAAATCACGCTAATTCGACAATGATTGCTGTCAAATTACCTGTGTAAACTTTCAATTCCATAAACTAGCTCTATTTTAGTTTTGTTTAGATTGTATGATTTGTTTTTGAACACAAATCTTACAGATATTGTGGTGGTACGAATTGATAGCTTGTACATTTTACGATTGTTGGCTTCCGAGGTTCACTGCGGTTGATCACCAAACGGATCAGGTGTCGGAATGCACCAAATTAGAACTTTCGGAAGTAGCAGCTGCACGAGGAGCCGCTGCGGGTGTAAGTAACATCACAATATCGTATCATTCGTATTTACAGTGTATTACACTGTGACATTTGATCATTTTTTCAATTCAACAAATTTCGAATGAGCGGGGTACAAGTTAAAAAGTGTCATTAAAGAGTGATGAATACGCGGGGTTTGACAGTACATCAAATAGCAGCTTTTTTGATAACTTCTTCTTCTTCTTTATAGCTCGACGTTCGCATTAGAACTTGGCCTGCCTCTCTTCTACTTAGTGTTCTTTAGAGCACATCCACAGTTAATAATTGAAGGGTTTTCTTTCCCGCCATTGCATGAATTTGTATATTGTGAGGCAAGTTCAATGATGCACTATGCTCAGGAAGTCGAGAAAATGTTCCCGACCGGAACGGGATTCAAACCCGCCGTTTCCGGATTGGCGATTCATAGCCTTAACCACTAGGCCAACTGGAGACCCTTTTTTGATAACACGATGATCGATTCGTAAGAACATAGCCTCAGACCATATTTTAGACAACCGGTAGTGTCCCGAAACTAGTTCTGGGTGTCCCACTGGAAGTGATCAAATGTAAAAGTGATTTGTACCCATGCATAAGATAAATCAAATCGTGTTTTTTTAGGTAACCTGATGTACGTTAGCAATGATATTGCCTAAGACTATATTTGGGAGACCCGGTGGTGCTCCGGAACCTGTTCCGGAAAGTAACCAAATGTACCATGCGACACATCACATCACGGCTTTTTTTTAATAACCTGAGGAACGGTTAACTAGAAAATAGGCTCATACCACATTAGAGGCTACTGGTAGGGTTGCACAACCAGCGTTTGATGCTTCGCCGGAACTACGAAAGTAAATAAAATCAATGCAAGCGATAAATATGTGTAAGAGAACAAAATCCTGACATATTAAACCCACATACAAACAGATGTCTCACTATACTCACTACGTTCTTGTTTTTAACGGTCAATAAAATATAACCTAGAATGTACAGAAAAAACTTTATCGAAGACCGCAAAGTGATCTGTGAATGTGTAAAAAGTTATATCTTAGCTTGTTAGTATAGTCTTGATATTGATCAGCTCCCAATGTTAGTGAAGGTACTAAAGCAGTCAACTAAGAAATCTGATATTATTCAGCTCTGCTTTTACACTGAACACAACGTCGGAGTATGTGCCATCAATAAGTTTTAAGTCAATTCAATGATGGCTTTGAGAAAATGCTTGCTTTTCTTAGAAAATATCAGGATTCAGGAAAACTTTGACTTACGTCGACTGAAAGATCGTGAGAACATATACGACGAGAAAGGCACTATCACCTCTAGGTGGATTAATTTGGGTTTTTTTCTTTATTAACGAGATTTTCAGCCCTGGGCTAGTTCATGTCGGGGCTACGGTTTTATTTCCCATCCGAAGGAAGAACCCACATTTTTGTGAGTTTGTTGGGAGCGAGATTCGATCCCAGGTAAACATGGGTAATGCACTCGCGAATAGGCTCAAAAAACCCAAGTAACATTTTGATGACTATATGGTCTTGTAGAGGTTTTTAGAATCGCCATAAAGCCATAATACCATTAATTTTGGTTTCATGGTGGTTCTTAGAACCCCTTCTAGTCTACTTGACTAGAAAATGTTGCTTGGGAATCGAATCGCGAAACCGAGTAAGTGAATCATAATTTTTTCAAAAGAGTTACGATTCACAGGTGTTCATTATGATTCCAATGAGTGTCCAAAAAGAGTCACTTAATGATGATTCGATGATTTGTAATTTTTGTAAATTGATCATTTTTTGGAAAGGAATAACAAGTCAGATAAAAACATGCAACATTTAACAAAATCTCAAAAATAACTCAGAAAATTATATGCAACGCAGTCTTATTAATAACAAAACGAGAAATTGTAATTTTTATTTGTCGTGAATACCAAAAAAATCAACTTGCAATGAACTATTCATTTTTAGTTGGAGTATAGTTTGAGCTATTCTATCAATACAATCAAACTTTGAGTAATAACTTTGTCTGAAGTTGTCTACAGTTTGGAAATTCGTTTTAAAATTCCGATAATATAAATCTAAGATAAATAAAATCAATGTTATGCTTGTCGAGACTTGTTAAGGCATGTTGAAGAATTCTGTACACAGCAAACGGTAGCTCAATCTAGAGTCAAGTAGCTCATTATCATGTGTTTCCCTCTTTAGTTCTAATATTATACTTTTTAAATTGTCGTTATGGAATCTATTAACAGGTCAAATTTTAAAACTTCGCGGGCCGCACGAAAGTTTCTTAAGAATTGTAATACAACCGACGAGTAAGATGCATGAAATATATTCTGCTTGTTATTGAAAAGTCTGCATTGTATCCGGTTTTTCATCTATTTTCAATTTGATTTACCAAATGTTTTGCGCCATTTTAATTTCCGTAGCGAATGTTGTTGTTGTTGTTGTTCAAGCATAATGATTAACTGTAACGTTTGAAAGTAATTTTTCTAAATTAAGCATATATTAATAAGCTGCTCAAAAAAAAAAAAATAAGTGAAACTCTAAAATTAACGATACGCATATTTGAAATACTTTTGTAAAACATTTTGGTATTTTGAAACATTATTTAGAGGTACCCCCAGGGAATTTCCTGAAAAGCTACCCTTTTTCATGAAATTCCTCAAAAAAATCATGTATTCGTAATATTGCAAAGGTAATATTTTTTTTTTTTTTAATTTTCTTCATGAAAGTTATATTTGATATGTAGTTACTATTCATATGCGTCATTTTTCTAAAAAAAAGATTTTAAATATATTGTCCAGGAGCTGAGATATTTTCCTTTTAGTGAATGCACAATACTTTTAATATTTTCAAAACTTTGTATATGTGTCACTCTTTGCCTTTGTGGCACTCTAATGTATGTATATTAAAAAGGGCTAGGTTTCAAATTAAAGCTTTTCTTGTTGGATGGTAAAGCTAGTTCAAATATGATTTGTATGTTTTTTTTTTTAATTCTGGGTTGATTGACAGAAGATTCATGAAGAGCTTTCATGTAAATGGGGGGTGTCGTGGTAACTGGTAGCAACGCATTAAGGTCAAGATTATTTCGTAGAAACCCCGACTACTGCGCTCTATACAAACACAATATTTCAAAAACAAAAACCATTAAAAAATGCCTAGAGGTCCATAGTAAAATACAAAAACATTGAAACCATTAGAAAGTTGAAAAAATATTTTGAAAACCATATTTTTTTGAGAATTTTCATGGAGAAGGGACATATTTCAAAACTTACTGTGGCGGAACCTCTGAATGATTTTCCAAAAAAAAAAATTTAAATGTTCTACATAAATGCTGCATCAAAAGTTCTCAAAATTTGGCTGTTTGTCAACCTGTTATATGTGCATTATTAGTACAAATTTGAGCTCGATTGGATACCCAGTCAATACATAACCGCATATGAAGTTGAATAGGATGCCAAAGGGGGGGGGGTGTATATACACACTTTACACATGGTTAAATGAAAGAATGTACGCATATCGCCCTCACTTTGGCATCATATTCAACATCATATAGGGCTTTGTGTTAGCTTGGTAATTTAGTAACCGTTATCGTTAATAGATACCGTAAATAAGTACCGTTATCGTAAAACACTATTTTTTGTACAACTAATTTTTGAACTGTTATACCTCCGAAACCAGTGAATCGAAACAAGTGAAACTTCGAACGTGTATCATCAATATGCTAATGCTTCAAAAGTCTTTATAGTGAAGGTACTTTTTGAACGTTGGAAAAAGTTGGAAAAAGTCAAAAAAATCATGTATTCGTAATATTGCAAAGGTAATATTTTTTTTTTTTTAATTTTCTTCATGAAAGTTATATTTGATATGTAGTTACTATTCATATGCGTCATTTTTCTAAAAAAAAGATCTTAAATATATTGTCCAGGAGCTGAGATATTTTCCTTTTAGTGAATGCACAATACTTTTAATATTTTCAAAACTTTGTATATGTGTCACTCTTTGCCTTTGTGGCACTCTAATGTATGTATATTAAAAAGGGCTAGGTTTCAAATTAAAGCTTTTCTTGTTGGATGGTAAAGCTAGTTCAAATATGATTTGTATGTTTTTTTTTTAATTCTGGGTTGATTGACAGAAGATTCATGAAGAGCTTTCATGTAAATGGGGGGTGTCGTGGTAACTGGTAGCAACGCATTAAGGTCAAGATTATTTCGTAGAAACCCCGACTACTGCGCTCTATACAAACACAATATTTCAAAAACAAAAACCATTAAAAAATGCCTAGAGGTCCATAGTAAAATACAAAAACATTGAAACCATTAGAAAGTTGAAAAAATATTTTGAAAACCATATTTTTTTGAGAATTTTCATGGAGAAGGGACATATTTCAAAACTTACTGTGGCGGAACCTCTGAATGATTTTCCAAAAAAAAAATTTAAATGTTCTACATAAATGCTGCATCAAAAGTTCTCAAAATTTGGCTGTTTGTCAACCTGTTATATGTGCATTATAAGTATAAATTTGAGCTCGATTGGATACCCAGTCAATACATAATCGCATATGAAGTTGAATAGGATGCCAAAGGGGGGGGGGGGGGTGTATATACACACTTTACACATGGTTAAATGAAAGAATGTACGCATATCGCCCTCACTTTGGCATCATATTCAACATCATATAGGGCTTTGTGTTAGCTTGGTAATTTAGTAACCGTTATCGTTAATAGATACCGTAAATAAGTACCGTTATCGTAAAACACTATTTTTTGTACAACTAATTTTTGAACTGTTATACCTCCGAAACCAGTGAATCGAAAAAAGTGAAACTTCGAACGTGTATCATCAATATGCTAATGCTTCAAAAGTCTTTATAGTGAAGGTACTTTTTGAACGTTGGAAAAAGTTGGAAAAAGTCAAAAAAATCATGTATTCGTAATATTGCAAAGGTAATATTTTTTTTTTTAAATTTTCTTCATGAAAGTTATATTTGATATGTAGTTACTATTCATATGCGTCATTTTTCTAAAAAAAAGATCTTAAATATATTGTCCAGGAGCTGAGATATTTTCATTTTAGTGAATGCACAATACTTTTAATATTTTCAAAACTTTGTATATGTGTCACTCTTTGCCTTTGTGGCACTCTAATGTATGTATATTAAAAAGGGCTAGGTTTCAAATTAAAGCTTTTCTTGTTGGATGGTAAAGCTAGTTCAAATATGATTTGTATGTTTTTTTTTTAATTCTGGGTTGATTGACAGAAGATTCATGAAGAGCTTTCATGTAAATGGGGGGTGTCGTGGTAACTGGTAGCAACGCATTAAGGTCAAGATTATTTCGTAGAAACCCCGACTACTGCGCTCTATACAAACACAATATTTCAAAAACAAAAACCATTAAAAAATGCCTAGAGGTCCATAGTAAAATACAAAAACATTGAAACCATTAGAAAGTTGAAAAAATATTTTGAAAACCATATTTTTTTGAGAATTTTCATGGAGAAGGGACATATTTCAAAACTTACTGTGGCGGAACCTCTGAATGATTTTCCAAAAAAAAAAATTTAAATGTTCTACATAAATGCTGCATCAAAAGTTCTCAAAATTTGGCTGTTTGTCAACCTGTTATATGTGCATTATAAGTATAAATTTGAGCTCGATTGGATACCCAGTCAATACATAATCGCATATGAAGTTGAATAGGATGCCAAAGGGGGGGGGGGGTGTATATACACACTTTACACATGGTTAAATGAAAGAATGTACGCATATCGCCCTCACTTTGGCATCATATTCAACATCATATAGGGCTTTGTGTTAGCTTGGTAATTTAGTAACCGTTATCGTTAATAGATACCGTAAATAAGTACCGTTATCGTAAAACACTATTTTTTGTACAACTAATTTTTGAACTGTTATACCTCCGAAACCAGTGAATCGAAACAAGTGAAACTTCGAACGTGTATCATCAATATGCTAATGCTTCAAAAGTCTTTATAGTGAAGGTACTTTTTGAACGTTGGAAAAAGTTATGGTGGATTGAGACTTTTTGCAGTTTTTCTCGAAGAATGCTATTTTTTACTATAATGTCATTACATTCTACTTTAAATATCTTTCTACTTCTGTTTTCAAGATATCTTCAATAAAATATATTAGAGCCTCTTTAGATTGAAGGAAGAATACATTTAGTATTTTTTTGTGTTATGTTGTAAATTTGACTTATTTTCCTCAATAAGTATTTATTATAATTTTAAAATTTCAAATCCTACGTGTATATCAGACGTTTTCCTATCAGAAAAGCTTAACTTTCCCGAGTAATTTGCGCCATCTCTACGTTTAAACATTTCGGGAAGAAACATGCTTTGATGCAACTGGCATAAAAATAAATAAAAAGAAAATGTTATAGACATTTTTATGAGGAATTGAACTTCGAAGACTTAAAAATACCGAAATCTGGGGTGCCGGTTGTGCTACGGTGCGGAGGACATCACTAATTAGAAAACACACAGAAAGGGTTTCAGTTTTCATTTTAATTTCTCATAAATATGTCTATAAAATGTTTTCCTGGATATTTTTAAACACGAAGAAAACAAAATTGTTAAAATCAAAATCAGAATATACGTATCTTATGAAAAATCAATTGCAAGTTTTGAATTGAAAAATGTCATGTTTGGCAACACTGTGCCAACAAAAAAAAATTTGCTCCTGCACGTCACAATTTTGAGCTATACAGGTATGTTCCGTTTTTATCAACACGGTCCGCGATTTTCAGTTGACAAAAACGGAATAGTGATAAAAACGGAATAATATTCTTTGACAAAATATTTTGCTACATTTTTATATAAATGGGAAGATTTACTGTAGAACACATTCCAAAAGTAAAAATATGGAGTTTATTATGAAATTTAACTGTTTTTGATATCTTTTGGCACATCTTGGTTGTATAGTTGAAATTACTGTTTTCTGACTGTGACGTCGACAAGAGGTTTTTACCACATTTGGAAATTTATTTTCGTTAAACGCAAGAATGGCACATATTACAGGTCCAGTATCCGGATCGAAGCTTTCAAATATGACATACATCCAGGTATGATTAATCTCCAAGAACGTAATTTCGATATCCTAACAAAAAATGGTATGTTTACTTCCTTCCGGAACGCATTTCTCCACGATTTTCATCTTAACAGATTCCTATGAAAGTTTCAACTAGGATACTACTTGATACTTGATGGGCTATAACTCGTAGCGGTGAGTCTACGCCGAATGAAGCATTCACCTCCACTGGTCTCGGTCCTGGGCTAATCGCTACCAGTCATTCTCAACGTTCAGAGCCCTTAAGGTCCTCCTCAACTGCAAAAGCCACCGTGTGCGCGGCCTACCACGAAGCCGACGACCCTTACCTGGTTCTCTGCTGAATATGGTTTTAGCTTGTCGTTCCTCCAGCATACGAGCTATGTGCCCAGCCCACCACAGCCTGCCGTGTTTTATTCGCTTCAGTAGAATACTTTTAGGGTTCACTAGGATACTTTTACAAAATCTTCAGAAATTTTTCTAAGCAATCACTTGTGTTTTCTCCAGAATATTTGATTCTCCAATAAGTTCCTCTAGAATTCTTGTAGGTTACCTTGTACCATGTCGCTTGTTTATCTTTTGGAATTCGATAGGGGGTCGTCCATAAACGACATAGCATTTTTAGACGGTTTTTTATACCCCGTCCCCCCTCGTAGCCTATTTTCCCATACCTAAAACATGGTTCGTAGCATAATCAGAGACTCCCCCACCCCGCTCTCCTAAAATGCTACGTCATTTATGGACGGCCCCAAAGAATTTTCAGAGAAAAGAGGTTCTGCCCCTTATGATTTCTTCAGAAATTTCTTCTCAGATCAACCTAGATGTCTCTTTTTAAATTTTTCCTGGAGTTTCTTTGGGGATGCCAAGGTTGCAACCATTCTTTTGCAAAGATTTACATTCATTTGCTGTTATCTCAGTTCAGAAGCATGCTATCGAAAAACAATGTATGGATGAATTGAACCTTGTAGTTTTATCTGAAAGTTTGCCGAATAACATTGGGGTCGCACACGCATTCCAAAGTCGTGAGCGAGCTGTGAAGGCAACTTTCCAAAGCGTGAATGAAATTTACATTCACCGCGTGGAGAGTTGCCTTCACAGCTCGCTCACGACTTTGGAATGCGTGTGCGACCCCAATGTAATTCGGCAAACTTTCAGATAAAACTACAAGGTTCAATTCATCCATACATTGTTTTTCGACAGCGTGCTACTGAACTGAGATAATAGCAAATGAATGTGAATCTTTGCAAATGAATGGTCGCAACCTTGGGGGATGCCTTCGAATATTCCACCAGGAATTGGAATTTTTTAACCATACTTATGCATTATGGTGAGAACAGCTCGTTGACGTTGTGTACGGTTTGGGGCTGGAATGCACAAGGTGGGCTAAGAAAATCATTCTGGGATTTAGTCCTAGTTCATCAATTCATCCAAGAATTGCTTTGGAGATTCACCAAGATTTTGAAATATAGGAATATCTCCGTCTCTTCAAAATTTCCTACGGGATTTCTTTCAAGACTGCTTTCTGAAATGCCTCCAGGATTTTTTTCTGATATTTCTCCAGGGGTTCTTTCTGGGATTCTTTCAACAGTTTTTCTAGAATTTCATCAGAAGTTCTTTTTTGGATTCTTTAAAGATTTTCTTATAATATTTTTTGACTTTGTTTTGGTATTTATGCACAGTAGAAACATCTACACCTACTGGAACAGAGATTTTCCAATACGATTCTATCTTTCATCTATGTTATTTCCTCATGATTTAATAAAAATAATATTACAATTATAATTATCACCGATTTCTTACTACGTTTCCTGGGAATCTCCCAGAAGTTTATTCTAGTAATCTTCCAGGAATTCTTTCCTAAAATCCTCCAGAAGTTTCTTCAGGGATGATGTTCTGTATAGAAATCTCCGGGGAGTTATTCCTGAGGATCCTCCAGAAGTTCCTTGTGGGAATCCTTGAGAAATTCCTTCCAGGAATCCTGTATAAGTTCTTTCAAGAAATCATCCAATTGTACCCCGAGGGATACTTTCAGAATTAATGGGATTTCTGTAGGATTTTTTGGGATTTTTTGTTTCTTCTTGGAACACTGGTGTTGCTGGAGAAATCCCCAGATCGTTTTCCAAAATCCTAGACTCCTCCTTATTTGAGAAACTTATTCCTGAAAGATTTAGCTTCTTATTCACCTAAAGGAACTTCTGAATTATTTCCTGACGATTTCTCAGAAGAAATCCATTAAGGAATCTGGAGGAATACAAGAATCGCTAGTAGGGATCACTGAAGAAAATCAAGATTGCATTTTTGGAGCAAACGAAAGATGAAATCTCAGATAAAATTCTACAGGAATCTCCTGTTAGGCTAGTGAATATAGCTGTTACGGTCTGGAAAATTTCGACAGGGTATCAAGGATGACAAGAGCTGGTAGAAGTTTCAGCCCCGTCGGAAAGAAATAGCGACCAGGAGAGAAGAATTCAGCACATCGCATAATTTCAGGAAAACGTGTACAAAATCACGTGAAATTTATTTCACTTAAAAAAGTCTTGTTTACAACAAACTCAAGCAAGGGCAGGCAAAGAAAGCCCTAAACTGTTTAAGTTCTTGAAGAACACTTGAAGTGGCAGGCCAAGTTCCAGTTGGTACGTAGAGCCGTAAAGAAGAATAATAATAATAAGAAGAAGAATAAATAAGAAGAAGGATCTTCAGAATAGACGTGTGCGCCGAATATTCGGCGTGAAATCGGCGTGCATCGACTTGGGGCTTCTCAAACAATTATGAACAAAGTAAACTACTTTCTAATGATTGGATTGCAACAAATGGACATCTAGCTATGTGCTGCTGCAGAAATTTTTTGGTTTTGATGATGGTAGCCTTTCTGAGAAGGGATACGCCGATCGGCGTGCGGTTTTCACGCCGCCGCCGCCGCCGTTTGCCACGCCGACACGCCGATGCTTCCTGGATCGGCTTCAAACAACATAACCATAAACTTTTTCCACCAGTGCATGAGTATAACCCCCCTTTACCTATCCCCGTTTAAAAAATATAGTATTTTTGATTCTTGTTGGCTTGGGGAGCCGCACGCCGATTCACGCCTATTTCTCATCAGCGCGGCGCGGCGCGGCGGCGCACACCTCTTCTTTAGAATGAAGTTCTTGGAGGAATACGCAGATGGACATCCTGGAGCAATCCCTGGAAGGGACATCAATTGTGCCCTAACACAATAGGCTAATGAAATAAAAAAAAAAAGTTTGATAACCCATGGTGATTTTTTCCTGTTGCCGGATAATCGAATCCGTCCTTTGATGGTTTTATATGCACATCCCGTCTATTATTGATCTATCATGATTAGCAGCTTTTGTTACACTTGGAAAATGATTGAACCATTTTACAAAACGACAAAATTGTTGATGATGATATTGATAATCACGTGTTACCTCCTGCCACCTCCTGTCAGATTTTCATTAATTAAATTGGCTCGGTTTAATTTTTCTATTGGACTATTGGTTTATTTTTTCTCATTTTCAAATAAGAAGTAAAATTATGCTTGAGAGAAACCATGAATTAACATTATTTATAGCTGAATTTAAAATGTGTTGAAAGCTACTGTGGCGTATACGTCTTCTATGCCATCATTGGTAGTTGTTTCAAATTCATTCATGGATGCATTGCCTCAAGATTAATGTTAAGCTATAAATAACTCGTGTTCGAGGGAACAAATTTGACGAAAAATTTAGTGTTGACAAAAACGGAATGAAATGTTGACGAAATCAGATAGTGACAAAAACGGATAGTGATAAAAACGAATAGTGACAAAAACGGAACATACCTGTACCTCAATTTATAGGGCAAAATATGCGATTTTGGGCTTTTTTGACTGCAAGCCATTAAGCATGGAAATATATTTTTAAGCAATCAATAGATAAATTGGTCAATTAACATCTAAATTATTGACTCATGCAAAATATTTCCTTTTACCAAACCAAATTTGATAGATTTAAGCATTTTATGTCAGTATGTAAACTTGCATGCAACTTTTGAAGGGTCACTTGTATGGGGAATATCGTTCCTAACATAAATCGCTTAAAGCTATCAATTTCGATTTGATAAAACAAAATATGTTGCATGAGTCGTTAATTTAGATGTTAATTTACCAATTTATCTATTGATTGCTAAAAAAATATTTCCATGCGTAATGGCTTGCAGTCAAAAAAGCCTATAAATTGAGGTATAGCATAAAATTGTGACGTGCTAGAGCAAATCTGAGCCCGGATTCGGATTCAGAGGCCCTAAATCTGTCAGAGACACATAAGTTTGCTCTTGAGACAGACCTAAAGTTAATTTTTGTTACGCTGTTATTTTTATATCGACTAAAACTAGGGGTGTTGGTGCGGTGTCGAGAAGTGGGAAATAATATTTGTCATAAACAGAATATTTTGTCCATTCACCGTATTTGTTCTGTAGATTAAAAATCGCTTTCTCCCATTTGATAAAATTATTTACTAAGGAACAAATTTACCCTTTATTATCAAATTATATTTTTTATTTTTTTCTCCCTTTTTTACTATTAACCATGAAAACTGCCTCCAAATCTTAGGGAAATTAGAATCCTCAATCAATTGATTAAAAATCCGCTAAAGTGATTTAGCCAAACTTCCAGCACAGCGAATACACGGCTGAAGGAATTCCATCGAGTAGTGGACCTGGTATCGTTGTCATTTTAATCTTCTCAACAGCGGAGTACTCCATACAGCTGTAACTGTAGGACGACGAATTGGTACATTAGTGAAAAACCAATTCAGAATAACTGCGCAGACTGTTTCAGCCAGGGTTTCAGCCTTATTGTTAGCACTTTAACCGTCTAGGATCACATACCAATTAACTTTAGTCAGGGCGGCGAAATCCACATGTTGCACTGTTTTACACTATTTTACCGCAAAACCCAAAAAAAAACAACAAACATAAAACGATAAAACCCTGCTGCTGATTAATATCCATAAAAAATGTTGAGTAGCCTTACAGAGGTTGTTCTCGATTAAAGTGGGATATTGTCCTGCTGACTAGATCAATGGCCGAGTTGTAGTAATATATAATATTACTGTGTACGGACTGACTTAGCAGACTTAGCTTATTGTAAGCAGGCCATGACTTTTCAATAACTGAAATAAAGATCATTCTGTCAGAAACTGTAAAACTAAGCAATCCTATTATCTCTACAAACTCAGACCTCCTTTTTGCCCCATACCACTTTAAAACTCTACTAAAACTAGTGTTTTCATAGGTTTTGAAGCTATTTTCAAAGTTTTCATACAAACATAGCAATCATGATACTAATACGCATAGAAACGAGATAAATTTCACTTCCACCATGGCAGAGATGTGTATTTTGCCCCAATTCCACTGATGATCTTCATATTCATCTGAACATGCAAATTAGGGTGAATTGGGACAACATTGGTCACATTCCGTGCTCCGCCATGGTGGAAATAAACTCTTTTTCTTTATATTTGCATTAAGATTGCTATGATTTGCATGAAAACATCGAAAACAATCGAAAAAAAATAATGTTTCATAGTTTTTTGAGGAATTTAGGGAAAAATGGGGTATTAGCGTAATTTAGATAACATGAAAATGTCCCACCTTCGTTGTGAATCATCTTTACTGAAATATTAAACTTTTTCATGGGTAGTAGATTATCAGCGGAAATCTTTATATACCTTTTAGTCCAATTCGGTACCGAAACATACAAGTTAGTGAGAATTAGGACAAAATGGCCCAAATCCCCAGCTCTTCCATGATGTACGTCAACTGCATCATGATTGCTATGATTCGTATTAAAAATTAAATCAAAAACTTACGCATACGAAATTTCACGCCAATCGGTTTAGTAGTTTCCGAATCCATAAAGACAGACAGACAAAAAATCATTTATAGATAGCTTACAACGTGTGCCAATGATAGGAATCCTGTACCAGTTTTGGTTCCTTTTTTTAACTTCGGTTCCTTTTCGCACTATTTGCATGCATTCCTTATGGGATTAGTCATAGTTGGTGCACTATGGCGAAAAAGCCATAGTCATAATTGGAAAAAAAAGCCATAGTTGGAACACTTACCCTAGTTTTTGTAGAGTTTTAAAAACAGACGTAACACTTGTGAAATTTCCATCGACCACGCTTTTAACGATCATTTTAAATTTTCATGGTTATGGCTTTCACAACCAGAGGCGCGCGCATCGTTTTTCTATGCGTTTGACGTTTCACACTAGCGCCTTCTGTTGACGATATGGCACAACACAGTGATTCGTGCAACTTTTCCACCAGGTGATGGTAGTGTGAACTGGGCGATGGATTTCCATGAAAATCGTTCAAGGTGTTACGTCTGTTTGTCTGTGGTTTTAAGGTATTATGTGTCAAAATGGAGCATTATAGTGATCTACAGAGCACGACAATATCCCACTTTAATCAAGAATAACCTCTGTTAGGCATTCAACATTATCTACGGATATTTATCAGCAGCAGGGTTTTATATTTGCTGCTTTTTTAGGTTTTGGTTTAAAATAGTGTAAAACAAGGCAACATGGGGCAAAATGAGACATTTCCCACGGTCTGCACAAAATGAGACCATCACTATTCAATGGCAAGCAATCAGCTGCGTTTTTGCTAGAGTGCCGGTAGAGGCGCTTTTCTGATAAATGCGGTAAACATGATAACAGTGTAAACAAGCAGAAGAGTTTACGCTACGGAATCATAGATGGCGCTTGTGTTCCACGTGTTTTCCACATATACAGCGACGCCGCCTGCACCTATCCACTCGGAAACATCATGCGCAGCACGTGTGGAAAATGCCAGTCAGAAAAAAAGAAGTAAACAGCTTGAAATTTGTATGGTGGCGTAATAAATTCTTTGTTACTGTAATGAATCCGGAAGAAACGCATAGGTATAATGATTTTGTTTCTAATTTGCAACTTTTCGCCCCAGGGTACAAATCGTTGTGATGTGGAACAAGGGCAAGCCAGCGATTTGTCCATACAAGAAAAATGATTTTACTTTTAATGTGGTGGCGCCATCTCTGAGAAAAACAAGCTTTGATTTCTTACTATTCCATATAATTGTATACATTGAAATTAGCATTTAGTGTGTGGAAAGGCAGCAGCAGCAGCCAGCAACGGCTTGGAAAATTACGGGTTTGGGCCTTTTTTCCCATTGTGGGAACTATTGCCATGCCATTTACTTCAAAGAGTAGTTCATTGAAATCTTCAACGGTGAATGATGTTGGCTGATCGGGAAATTGGCAGTACATGTTAGACAGTGCAATATGATATCTGAGAGTATCCCGAGCAGGAACGAATAACTGACACATAACTGCAGCATACCAAGGTCAGGTATCATACCAAGACAAGGTATTGGTCGGTTACCCAGGTATTGAAAATAACTTATTTTGGTATTTTGTAGGCATTGAAGAAATACCTCAACGAGTTATTGGTTTGGTGTTGAGGACTGCTTGAGGTATTGTTGGATTATGGAAAATGCGCTATCTGTATGGAAAAATCACCGATTATTATTTTGGCACCAACATTTCAAAAGGGCGTAACTGCATTTTGAAACAAACCCCTCTTTCACATCTGTAGATCGTATTTCAATGCCGCCATGTAAATCACCGCCAGTATAGGAAAGAAGAGCAATTTCTCTGTCTAGTAATGTCTGTGAATTTCGTGGGAAACTTAAAATATGACTCACAGATGTGAAAGAGTGGTTTGTTTCAAAATGCAGTCACGGCCTTTTTAAATGTTGTTGCCGATTTAGGTATTGCCATACCTGATTTAATTATTCACGTGTTATGCATAGAATATACTCCAGTTATTATTTTACCGTATGCGTGATAATGTTAGCACCATCGTACAAATCGGCACCTACATTTCAAAAGGGCGTAACTGCATTTCAAAACAGTACCTTCTTTTGAAGCTGTGGATCGTATTTCATATTTCCCATTAAATCCATCCCCACTATCAGAAATGGGGGGATTTTAGCTTTCTTTTAGTGCTTATAGATTGTCCAAAAGATTGAACATACAATCCACAGCTTTGAGAGAAGGCATTATTTCAAAAAGCAGTTACGCCCTTTTGAAATGTTGGCGCCGAAATAAGGTACCTGTTCGGATTGGTGAGAATCTATGTAGCAGTGGAGTTACTCAACAGCAGCTCAAAGCTGAAATGTATTTAGATTTTAGTATCGAATGCAACAAGAAAAAACAAATTCAATTTTCTTACATGGTCTTCTACCGTCCTTGCAAACTTCTCATTTGCCTTCAATGGCGAGCCCCAATTAAGCCCCGACCGCTATAATTATAGGTATTAATCGTATTAATCTAATTATCATTGATAGTTTTTCTAATTCAACCGTGATTTATCTTCAGAAGAATCGGACAACGGTTATCCGTTCGACCAGAACCGCAACCAGAACCAGAACCAGCAAATATTGGAATATTGGAATTACTTGGAAATATCCTAAACTTTTATAGCCCTAGGAAATGAAATTCATTATAATTGTTGATAATCACACCCTAGCATCATACCCTACACAGATCGAAAAAAGAGTAAAATTCTGTGACATATGATGCACATATTTGGAGCGTAGGATATCGCAGAAGTTTACATGACATATCATGTAAAGTTCCTGAAATATCATGTAAACTTCCATTATATGTCATGTAATTCAGCATGACTCTGAGAGTTTACATGACATATAACACAAATTTACATGGTATATCATGTAAACCATCATAACACTAAGTTTACATGACTAAAATGAAGTTTACATGGCGTGTAAACCTCATTATTTTTATCTGTGTACTGTCTATCGGTAATTTCACGCACTCGGCACCCGAACTATCATAAACGAACTAATAATCAAATAATAAATCACTATAAATTCATCATCCGATAGTGGACGAAATAATGTTCCATGTGACATCGAGCACGTTCGTAATTTCTTTCCCCGTCGATCTGTCTCGATGACAATCCTGCCACAGACGATTGACGGCTCGTCACTCACGCCGATTATCATCCAAGATTTGAGCTCCATGGCCAGTGTTGCCAAAACAGTACCCATATCACATGTACACACAATGTCTTGGTTTTTATTGCATGCACGTAAGCTCTAACTCATATCACAGTAGCTTGCGGGTAAAAAATTCCGATTTCTAAAGTTTAAAATTTGCACCATGAAGGGGTAGCAGCGGTAGTCGGAACTTGTCCACGCGCAAATGTTAAAAAAATACATTTCAGGAGTGTTCAGGAGAACCGTAAAACCGTCTTAGATCGAAAAAAGCAAGGGCAACTATTCCCGAAGGTGTCCATTGGTCATCCAAGGTTAACATGGATTAAGAAAGCTATCGCTGCCACCAAAAAAAAGATTTGGATTTTCTTTATCTGTATTAACGAGATTTTTAGCCCTAGGCTAGAAGATTTGGGTGAATTATATGCGCTCAATAAGAAAAATGGCAAAGAAACGCCAAATCAGCGACTTAACGGCATGGCATATCGAAAAGGAAAATATCAGTGGCATTTATGATCCTTCGACCATAGAAAAAAAACTTACATTATGGGAACTACGAATAGGGAGTAGCGCCATATAAGAAAGTCTTGAATTTGCCCGAACGCAACCTTCGTTTTTTTCGATTTCCGAAAAACTATCGATCAGTACCAAATTCCATAATCAATATTTATTATAACTTTTGTTTGTGTGTCAATGTCTACACCATTAGGCAATATCAAAATAAAAAAATAAATTCAAAAATTGTTAATCTTGACTTTGACACTACCACGTATACTTTTCGACATTTGCGCGTGGACAAATCACGAGCTAGGTTGCCACTTAGTCATTATTCAAGTGTTAAACTAAGAAAATCAACACTTTTTATTCAAAGCCTACTATGATATGAGTTATAGCTTAAATGCCTGCAAATAAAACCAAAACATTGCCTTCACAAGTAAAACTTTGGAGATGAACCAGCCTCGGGCTGAAAACCTCCCTAATAAAGCTAATAATAATAATAACAAGTAAAACTGTAATTTTATTTAACGATGGTGCAAACATTATCACGCATACGGTAGGTATTTTACCTCTTATGCAGGGCTCCTTAATACCTCATTCCATGTATTGTTGTATGTATTCGGTTTTCCATACCTGAGTTTGGTTTTCTTCAGCTATTTGCTCCTGCTCGGGATGCAATGACAAAATTAAGTTTATTGTAGGTTCACTACGTTAGACTTGTCAAAGCTTTAGATAACCTTGGGGGGGGGGGGGGGCAGGTGTTGGTTACATAAGCGGATTATCGTGAAGCTCAAGAGCATAAGCGTAACTAGGTCATAGGTCTAGGGTGAACCAAGCCCATGTAGATACAGATTTTTTATACAACAAAGATACTTAGGGGAGACTGAGGAGACTTGATCTCTGGGGAGACTTATTCCCTCCGTATTTGCTCGGAATCAAAAACATTTTTCTTCTAGCATAATTTTTCCAAAACTACTTCTGGACAAACGACTCTGTTTTGGCTACAAGTGATTTCAATTGTACATTGCATTATTTTTTAATGGCTGATGGTTTGTTTTCAGTCCTTCAGAAATCTTTAAAGCAATTCCGAAAAATGTCAATAACTTCGTGAAAATTGAACTAAATCGTGTCAAAATTTCACAGCACATAGTTTAAATGAAATACTTTCAAAGTTATTTATTCAAATAAGGCAGTTGTTAACATATTTTAATTTATTCAGCTTAGTATACACAACAGTGACATGGGGAGACTTGATCCCTCAAGGATTACACACACGTTATACATGTGAAAAATGAAATTCTATTCGGAAGCCTCTATTTACTTGGAATTCTAGTCTATTCAACGATAAAATGTGTCAGATAATTATAACTTTAGTACAAACCAAGAAAAGGGGGATCAAGTCTCCCCATTTTGAAAATACGACATATCCTTAAAAATTTAAGGAAATCTTACAATTTCAAACACTTCATATTCATCGAAAATACAAGAAAACTCGAAAAGAAAATGAATATGAAGACTCTGGAAATATTTTCCTTTTAAATAAACCATGTGATCAAGTGTCACCCATTTTTGAAAAATACATCATAAGACATGCCTCCATAAAAACACAGTTTTGAAAACTTTAACAATAATTTAAAGTCCTTCTGTTGTGTATAAACTTGCAATAGATGTTAACCTGCCATTCTGTACGAAAAATGGATCTAGTTTTGTGTTTTTTCTTAATGTTAACGGCAAATTAAGAAAAAGGGATCAAGCCTCCTCAGTCTCCCCTATCGGCCAAATCTCGTGATTTTTTTTTCCGAAATGGACTATTCTGGAAGGGGCAGCCCCCTGTGGCCATCTCCTATTTACGCCAATACTCAAGAGTTCGTTTATGAGTTCTTTTTACAAAATTCAACTTGTAAGCTCAAAATTTGAAAGCCGAAACACCGCTTTGCGCGTATTTTCACCAGGAAAAGCTTATCTTGTTAATATTTCACTCATTGTAGGTAGGTATGCTGTGACGGCCTATATATTAACTTGCAGACTATCTGAAGACAAAACATAATTATGACTAGAAATATTGGACTTTTAGATTGAAAATGTTCTACACGGTATCGATTTAGCCACAGTCCTCAAAAATAACCGTTAAGATATTGGCACCACCGGAACAATAATTATCTTCCTTTGCTTATGAAAGGCTTTTCTTCGTTGAAACTACAGCCGCTTCACCCGGATAAATTTTCATTTTTAACCCAGCTTCAGCTGGAAGTGCAACTTTCTACGCCGTTTTTCGCCGTTCTCATCCCCTACCTACCATTACGCTTCCTGCGAAGGAACAATGAGTGCAAAATGCAAAGCAACCGAGTAGAATGAGTGGTGTTTCCCAAAGCTTTCGCTCCTTCTGCGCAAATTAATTTCCCGGCTAAGAACTCGACGGAAAAAGAAACCTGTCGACTTTTCATAACTCATTTGCTAATTTGTTCGATTTTCTCTTGCGCGCGCGTTTTGTTCACTTGACGCGCTTCGACAACGGCAAGTTCTGAAGCTGCTGCAGCTGGTGGGTAGGTAGCTGTAAAGAGCTAGGGTTTTATGCCAAAGAGGAAAAGTTTTAATTCAATTCCTGCTGTTGGAGCCTCCACTTATTGAGAGCATTTTTTCTGTATTCTGTGCTTTTTAGCCTTACTGTTCAAACGGGAAATAGCTGGCTCCTACTATGATGAGCACTAGAACGTACATTACCGGAAATCTCATTAAATTTATGATACTTATTCCGAGGAGATTTTTATAGTGTGTATTAACCATAGATGTACAATAGACACGCTGAGCATCAAGACACCTCAACTTACGAGTGCATTTTAAGTGCCGTTTCAACATTCGTTTTTCATTCAGAGCAAATTATGCAGAATGGAGGAAAAAAGCGTTAAAGATCATCCTTCCTTTATGTAGCTCTCGTTTCACACAAGTTTTTCACTTGTTGAACCACATCCATCATTCACCTCGTGTTCAACTGCATTGTTGGCAGCGAATGCAGTTAAAGTCAAAATAATGTCAACGGCACTTAAATTGTGCTTGCAAAGTCCGTTAACAACAAATTGCACACCTCGTTCGTTCGACTGCAATTTTCTGCCTTTACACGTGTTAAACGGTTGGACTAAATCACGGCAGCTTGCATCTCGTCTCATCATTCACGAGCGATGTCATGGCGAATAACTGACGATGGGTTACAGTAGGTTTTCGTTTTACACGGTCAACTAAATTGCATCAGAAGCTATGATCTGATTGAGTGAATAAAATAAACTTCGAACTTTCCACTGAACTTAAGAGATGGTTTCCTTAAATTTCTGACCAAATTTAAAAAATTTTGTTTAAATAACCTCACGTAAGTAAGAACTCTGCTGTAAACTCTCCCAGCTCATTCGATGCCGGCTGGATGACGACGATGACATAAGATGGCAAAGGACTTAGCGTTACGATGTGCTTCCGGTGAAAGGATGATTCATCGTGCTGCTGCAGCATGAAATCGAAGCGTAAAGAAGGAGCGAGCGGTGGGAAAATCTGGCTTGAAGAAGCCGTTTACACATTTAGTGTTGGGGTGCAGTGGGAAAAGTGTTCGTTTCACAGAAATTTTGTGTAACACAGTATCATTTCTATATTCTTTTTCGCCAAAATTAAATCAAACATTTAAAGACTATTTTTTATATTTGGTTCTCAGAATTTGATGAAAGTTTTTCCACAGGTAGGGCTCACATTTATGTATATGAACAAAAACTAAATTGAAAAAATCTCCATTGGAAAACAAGCATTTTCCACAAACACCACCTACTTTTAAAAGTCATAACTCAAGAAGGAAGCTTCGTATACACATTTTTTTGTGAAATCATAAGCAAATTTTCTCAGCAATTGAAAAAAAAAAATACAAAATGAATATTGCTTTTCACAATTTTTTTCACAGTTGAGGAAAATCGGTTGGAAAAGTCGGAAAACTATTAAAAGCTTGAGTCATTTAACATCTGGACGCATCGTTTCTTCTTCTTCTTCTTTTTTCTGGCTAACTAGCACCGTTCGGCGCCAGTTGTGTTTTACGTCGGCTGGGTCTAGGAGCTAAGCCTGAAATTCCGACGTTCAGAGAGACAGCCACCACACATATCGAACCCATCAACACATGGGCCGGGACCTACGGCTTTACTTCCTTTACGAGGGAAAACTTGATCACGGATTTTATGTCTCAGAAAATCCCATCGGCGTCTACGGACGCATCGTTTAATTTGCTGCAGCGCTCCTAGTGGTCGGATTTGGAAAATTTTGACAGCAGTTTGTTTTGGAATGCTGCCTCCTTCAGTGCTGAAAATTTCATCACGATTCGTTTTGTTTCGAATAAGTTACATGTGATGGACGTCGCGAACCGAAAATTAGTTTTGGACACTCGCTTCGAAAATCCAACGTGATCAGGTTCAAAAATTTCGAAATCGTTGAAATTGGCCAAATCGACCGTGTGCAGCGTCCTCAAACGTTTCCGTCAGGGACAAACTATCGATCGGCAGGATCATAACAAGCGTCGTAGTGAAACTAAGGATTGGAAGTTGCATTTGAAGGTGTTAAGACCATTTAGGGCAAATCCTGGACAGTCATGTCGTCAAAAAAATAATACCACCCAATGTACCGTCAGGTGAATTCATCTGCGAGAAAGATTTCAATCTTTTCGGGCCAGTAAGTAGCCCAACAAATATTGAAGCATAACCTAGTGACCAAAACACGTGCCCGGAAGTTAAATGACGAGGTTCTGACAAAGTACGAAGGATGCATTTTCAGGGAGTATAAAACGTACGTGAAATGGACTAAGGTCGCCTTTCCCGACAAAAGATCTTTAAAGTCACAGGTCGCAGTGATGTCTCTAGCAAGAATTTGTTTTTGCCGATGAATTTGCAAGAAAACTGCTGATTTGGCAAGGTATTCGCAGCTGTGGACGAAAAACCGAGGTTTTCATGACAAACAAGATCCAAAATTTACAAGCAGGAATGTCTGAACAACTATGTTCTTTCGTTCATTATAGCTCACAATGGAGCTGCCAATACAGTGGAGAATTGTTTCAGTGGTATCGACAAGGGTATCGAGGCAACGGGGTGGATTTCATGAAAAAGGACATCAATTTCCTATATGTATTGCCCTCTGTTCCTCCCAATTGAGAAATTTTGAGCAATTTTCAAGCAAAAACTGAAGAAGAGTGAAGAAGAGTAGAGAGGTGGTTCGGGATGCAATGGAGATGAAGATATGGTTGAAGAAAATGGCCACTTGAGTTAATCAACGGACTGTCCAAGACATAATTAGTGGTATTTAAAGAAAGATTCGAGTATTTATTAAAATCAAGTCGGAATAATTTCAACGCCATTTTTATTTAAAAGTGCAATAAATATCTTAAATTTTGAGTGCAAAACATTTTGTATTTCAATAGCATATTTCCGAGATAGCTTCGGTTTCTTGCGTCTAGATATTAAGGCGAAACTAAAAGCATTTCCTCACTTTTTGGTTTTTTGATTTTTTATTAAATAACGAAGCAATATTTTCAAAATAGGTTTTCGTGCACATGTTGAGTATGGATCAAGGTATCTCCTGAATTTTTTTGTAGTGGAAAATGTTTTTCGTTTTTGCAGAAACTATTTTTGAACAAAATTTCACAAAAAAATGGTTTTTGTAAAAATGGAAAACATTTTCCACCTAAAAAAATCAGAAGATACCTTGGTCCATACTCTACATGTATACAAAAACCGATTTTAAAAATATTGCTTCGTTATTTGATAAAAAATAAAAAACCAAAAATATGAGGAAATGCTTCTAGTTTCGCCTTAAATGAAAAATTCTTAAAATATATATTTTTGAAAAATTCTTAAAATATAATTTTCTGGAAAATTCTTAAAAAATATATTTTTGGAAGGAAATTACGTAAGCTATAGTCCGTGAAATTTTCAAGATGTGTTTTTTCTCCGTTCCTGAGTTATGACAAATTGTACTGTCTTTCTGCATTAATTTTACACATTTTTTCAACTGTTTTCTCTTCAAAACATGCGATGTAATTATTTTTTATGATTGAGTTCTAGCTTAAGTTTGTATTTCTGAGCCTAAGCATTGATAACATTTGTTTATAAAATACGCCACAATATGCTAAACAAAAAGTAAACAATCACTCTAAAAGCAATTTTATCTGTCGTAAAACTAGTATTCAGAAATATTCGTAATAAAAATCGATAAAAAGAGATAGTTCTGCAAGGCGGCGAAGAAAAAGTGGTATTTTGTTGAAAAGCACTAGATTTTTGGGTGGCCACTTTTTAGAACACCATTTTTTGATAGCATGCTTATGAGCTGAGATAGTAGCAAATGAGTACTCTGTGCGAATATGCCCAATACTGCTGATCACTGCAACAATTTGAGACGAAAGTTGAAAGTCGAGTTAATAATAGAAAGAACAGAATAGAAAGGCTTGGTGGTCTAGTGGCTACCGCTTCTGATTTGTATCTTTCTATGTACTTTCTCCCTCCTCTCTACATATACAGCTCATATACATTCATATGTTCGTCCATAGCCATCGCTAAAACCAGAAGCGGGTTGAAAATCCGTTTCCCTGCCTTCCAGCTTACGCAGCACAGTGTCCATCTATTAGATAACGCCTACGAGTTATGCAAAGTTCATTATATTAGTCATAAATGATCAAAATTTCATTGCATTCGGCTCATTGAATCCGGAGATATAACCTCAAAGTTGGCTATCGGGTAATTACAGCTTCCGCTCGATAACTGGGCTTTGACGACAGTTCAGTTAGCGAGCGCCGCCCAATAACTGGACTGAACTCCCGGAGCCAGAGGCTATTGTTATATTTTGTTTTGTTTACTGATTTACAAAATGTGAGGTTAAATTTCGATTATTTTTGACAGACAACTGCTTTTTAACAGGACTTTGGCCCAGTTATCGAGCGCCCAGTTAAAAAGCAGTCCAGTTAAACAGCAGTCAGTTATCGAGCGGATGCTGTATACCCTTTTCTAGAATCTTTTCAACTTCATTAACTTCAGTGGCTTCGTGGCCGAGCGGTTAGCGGCGGCAGTCGTTTAGGTGTCTCGTAAGCCTCGAAGTGCGGGTTCGATTTCCACTTCAGTCGGGGAAAACTTTTCGTCGAATGGAAAATTCTCCACTGGGCCACTGAGTGTTATATGTGTTATTCATTGTCGAATGTTTGTAATGTTCAGTCAGTAGAGCCGCAAGGTCGAAGACGGTGTAATTGTCTTTTTTTCATATAAAATAGCCCGAGTTTTTCTAAATTTGGACCACTAATACACAACTAGTTGATGAACTTACAGCAAAAATTTGAGAATATTAGATGCCTTTTTCACAGCTAGTTGAACATTTTTTGAAAAGTGAAAATTTTACCTGTCTTAGTTATTTTGAGTAGGTATCCCCTGTATATAAACCTAATATGAATGGTTTGCGTGAAATATAACAACAAATAAGCACAAACATATGAGGTAGGAGTACCCTTGTTCAGCATATATACCTATGTTCACACTATCCCAAAAACAGACGTTTTAAGCACCGATTGTTTTTTTTTTTTTGGTATGAATGCCAAAACGTCGAAAAGACAAAACCTTTAAGGAGCAAAAATTCGAAAGGATTAAACCTATGTTCTGTGGCTACACAGTTTTGACTAAATCAAAACACTATTGTTTTATTTTGTAAGACGTTTCGGTCCGTTTGGGACCTTCTTCAGGGACTCTGGAAATATTTCTTTGTTGGTTTAAGTTTTTTTATAATTTCCTTTAAAGTTTTTCAAAATGATTCTTATCATTAGTTACAGTGTTCTCGTCCAGTGTGGTTTGGCAGAACCTGTATTATTTCAAGCTGCTGGATAGTTTCCTTAACTTCCCTCAACGTGGGTGTTGGCTCCATAGGCGAAACTTCTGGGGGTGCCAGGCAACCCCTAGAATTTGAATGCATTACTATGAAATATGGGGTGATGAATGATGAATGGATGAACTAATGAATATTTGTTTGTAGGGTACCCCCTGGCAAAAATTCGTAGTTTCGCCAATGGTTGGCTCGTTGTTGGCTTTGGCTAGATATATCTCGAAATGTATACCAGATGAAACTAGGCTTTATTAGACAAAGTTGTTTTTCGGGACAAACGGTTGCTGTTACTGTTGGCGGACAGAAAAAAACCTATTTCTGTCTTCGATGAAAACTGTTTCAAAATTCAAGACAGATCATTTCCTTCATTGATGATTTCTTGAAAATTTCTTGAAAATTTGAGTTTGTGTCATAATTCCAGTATATTTAATCAAAAGGTGTCACGGAACATAATCTACTGTACTCAATAAGCACCTCTGTATCTTCTTCGTACATGATTTGGGTGAACTAGGTCATCCACAGTCCACAACTATAATGCTCTTGGTATTCTTTTATTATAGGATATTCTAGGCTATACATACAAAATATTCTGGGATCAAGACTTTCAAGGTCTACGGGATCTACTCTTGTTTCTCTTCACTCTATCGGAGTGATTCTTTCTCGATTGTCTTTATTGTTCATCATAATGATACGTGGTATCTTTATGTGTTTTCTTTGCGTTTCCACTGGCATGCAAATGGACTCCAATGAATTTTGAAGTGTTGATTGCAGAATCTGTATATCTAAGCACATTCTTATTGTAGCGAATGCTCGCAAAATATAATCTACGCTGTTCTTAGACCCTCGGAGTGCAGTTGTGATAACTTTGAAACATTCACTTGGTAAGCTAGGTCATCCAAACTAATCTGGAGTTAAGACTTTTAAGGTCTACAAGCTCTACTCTTGTATCTTTTTACTCTATCGGTGTAATTCTTTCACGATTGTCTTCTTGTGTTGTGGAATATTATCAACAAGTATCTTTTTGTGTTGCTATCTGTACGTCCACTGGATTCTCTGGAATCGCAATATATGCCATTTTTGGGAATAGGCTGCCACCAAAAAATAAATAAAGCAGTACCCCTAAATAAACTTTTTATTGTTTGAGAATGCAGTTGCAAAAGGCAGCAGGAAACACAATTATTTGAATTACCTTTTTCACAAATGCAGAAAATGTCGAAAGAAAACTTATTATGAAATTGTACATTGCAGTTGTTCCAACATCACTACACAACATAACTGTATTACTACGTTTTATTTTTCTGAAATATTATATATTTTCCATGAAAGAACAATATTTTATCATTATTAAGCTTCGGATTGTTGTTTTAAGGACAGACTTGTTAGAATCCCAAAATGGCCGACTTTGGCATCTACTCACGATTTCGAGGGCACAAATCTCGTCGTAAACAGATCCAGCGCATCTGATCTTCTTATTTTAAGCTTATTACGAGTGAGCAAGAACATAATAATGAAATGCACTGTTGTGTGAAGCTTGCTTCTTGAGATTTGTGTTCAAAGTTCTGATACACTGTTGAAGCAGGATTTCAAGACGTTTATCCTTAAGAACACGTACATTTTTTAAGAGTACTTAAAAAATCAAAGTTTTAGTTGTCGTCCTTTATTTGTTCAATTGTAAATGTTTTATATAGATTATTAGATGCTACTTAAATAACCATTCTGAAGTAAATTGTCTGATGTTTGTAGTGGATGATACAGCCTCGATGAAGCATTTGTAGCTATACAAAAATCCACTTTCCTTTGCCATCAGCTCTCCCACTTCAATTTGAAAGCGATTAAAATACATTGGATTTCAGTACTCTATTTTTCCCAATTTACCCCAGCAGCACACATGGGGCATAGCTTCCCATCCAGGCCAGCAGTAAACACACACACGTCTGTGACATCATGGCAAAGAAAGCTCGCCTGCATCTCAAGGAAAGCGGAAGCAACTTGCCTCGCAAAAGGTTGTTCCTTCTCCCCGTTTGCTACATATTCCGCACTTGCAGCTGGATGGAAGCAAACAGCGAAGAAGGATGAAAAGACTGGCACTACATCACCCGGCAAAACGACATCGACGGCGACGACGATGACGATGGCAACGAAGGCGACTGCTACCAGAACGGTTGACGGGATTAACGCTTTTTCCAATTACCATATGTATCAGATGGGAGGAAGTTTTTTTTTCGCAACATTTTATTGCGCCCTCTGACTTCTGGGGGCTGCACTTTGCCAGTGTGCACTTCTTCCCCACGATCACACGTAATCGGGAAGGTAAGAAATTTGATTCTTGATAGTTGCCTGCCTGAGAGTATGGAGAATCTAAATATGTGCTGCTCTTTTTGCCAGGAAAATAAATTTTAAACTTTGCTACGTCTTTGTTCTGAAGTTGTTTCGTGAGCAACTCCACTGCACCTCCTTCAAGTACCTAGCAATGTGAAATTTATTTTGTTCAAATATTCATTTAAACATCGAATTTCGCCGCCGTGTGCTCTCCAAGGTGATTGCAATCGCACTTGTTTGCCGTACGGCCCTCTTGCGATTTCCGACTGTTTTGACAAGGCATTGTTCCGCAAATCATTATCAAGCGAATACGTTGCTCACCTTCGACCCGGCTGACAGCTGTTTTCTGGAAAAGTTCCTATTACGCCCCCTTGGGCAATAATATTGTGATTATCTCATCTGGATTTTTTCAGGGACGTTGCCAGGCTTCATGTTATGCACGAGTTGGAATCATAGAAAATTCAAAATTCACAACTACTAATATAACATAATTTAACTCTCCTAGGATGTTAAGCTAGGCGCACTACGATGCCATAATGTACGTTCACCGAGCCTCTGGGTCATATTGACCCAAACATCCTATAGGGTTCATCATTTTAGTTTGAAATCGATCAATGCATGGAAAGCAAAAAAAATCTTTTAAACAGTGGGACCGCAATCGTTTTCCAAACACAGTTTACTGATTTCGCTTATAAGCAAAACATCAACCAAGTACAGGAGCACTAACTGATACCACAGTCGTCGTCCACAATAATTCCAACTTCAAAATTGGAGCATCACCAATGCAGTGGTCCTATTCCATCCAGTGTAATCCGGTCAGGAGGAAACGAAAAAAAAACACACAATTCAGTAATCAAAGCAAATAAACCTAGCCACTTTGCTGGCTTTTGATAATTATGCCGTGATTTAACAGGTTGCGTCCTATCAATAACGCTGGGCAGCCCGCCAGTCCAGTCACACTTAGGTCAGGAGAAAGTAGTTAGTCGAAACTTTGACCGCGCGCGGCGGACGATCATAAATGCTTGCAGATGCTTGGCAACACGCGATGACGACGACGTTGTCGTGGTCGGGGCGATAATTGAAATTGGACGAGATTTATTAATTGTTGTGTGTCAAAGTACGATTTTTCGTCCCGGATTTCTCGGCTGGTTCTTGTTTGGTTCGTAGGTAGGTGCTGAATGACGTAATGGTAGGCTATCAGAACTTTCGACGTGTTAATAAGAGTGCATTTGTTATGCAGCGTTTATGAGCTAATAAGTGAATCAAATATGAAAAGTTTATGGTATGTAATTTCCTAAACGGCTGACGTCTTAATTTGTGTCATTCCGTATGTCGTGCTTTAGTTAGTCTTACTATTTCTTGATCGTGCGTGAATGCTTTTCGCTCGCATACAGCCCAAAAATTCTGACGCAATTCTAAACACATATTATGCCAGATTTTGTTGTGTCTATGTGTGTACATTTATGGAAACTTCTTATGGGTACAATCATGATAAGGTTTGCTAAATGAATTGATTGATTTGTCTTTATTATAGAGACTTTCAGCCCTTGGCTGGTTCGTCTCTAGCTGCTAAATGAACTGATTATCTGAGAAGGTCGTAGATTTACACATGGGGGGTCACTACGAGGTACAGGGGATAGACAAAATTATCAGGACAAGTAAATTTTTCACAATTCCAAAAATGCTCAGCTAGCTGTTGCTTTTTGGTAAAATTCATACAGAAAACTCTCATACTTTCATCGTTAGTTAAATTGTTATTAAGCTGTCCAGAATGCCCGTGTAGCTGGCGGCTTAGAATAGCACTACGGACCACCTGTTCCGGGGGTAAAAGTCCACCAAACAGGTAACCCCAATCCAAGGTGTCAGGCGACCCGTGCTGAGGGATGTATGGTTGAGGGGGTTTAAAATATGCTCGATCTTTAACGGAGCCCGTAGCGTGGGTATAGAATACCTTTTTGGGTTGCGTTGCGGAGAAAGATCTACCAAACCGAACCCTAGTCCTAACTGCTTCCAACTAGTGGAACAGCATAACTTAGTAATCAAATGAAAACACTTTGGTCCTTATTACATTTCTTCACCTTGTTGAAAGTGATAGGTCTCGGTTTTAGGTGTGGCCGAGATAGATCTTGAAACAAGGACAAATGGATTAGTATTTCTAATCTTTTATTCGGTGTTCACTAGTTTGAAACAGTAAGGACTAGGGTTCCGATGCATGGTCAATATCGGTATCATTTCTTAACTTTATCGTTAGGAGATCCGATTTTGACTGAAAAAGGAGCGTGTTCAAAGCGGAACCTATCAATCAGAATCCTCCCTTGTGATTAAGTTGAAAATGACTACTGTAACAAAACCGAATACTTTATAACTTCTCAATTGCGATAAAGTGATACGACAAGCACTATACAAAGTACACGGGATATACCACAATAGATCAAATTTTGGTCGCAGTGGTTTATGTTCCGAACAGAGAAAAAAAAAGCTGTCCAGAAATGGTACATATTTGGGAAAGATTGAGCAAGATTGATTAAGGGGATATTTTACATGACACTGAAGAGATGCCCAATAAACTTAAAAACTAATTTTATAGTGTTACATCTTCAGATTCAGTAAACTAGTCGAATTACAATTTTGAACATTTATGACTACTATAATGAACTTTGCAAAATGTTAAACATAACATAAAATTGTGGACATTAGTTCGGTTTGATTATTCTTATTTTTATTCTTAATTTAGGTTTTTAAATTTTGAAAAATGTATTGATTTTTTGATTTTATACGAATAAGCACCTTTTTTTGAGCCAGTATGATTTTTTTTTCAGTTTTTAAGAACTATGTTTTGGTGCCTAAAATCAATTTCAAAGAGATTTTTTGAAATCATCTTTTGACAGCTGGGCAACTTTTTGACAGCTCAGCCCAGTACAAAATCCGACGAGGGGTAATTCAACAAATCGCTCTCATACTTACCTTACCGGTCAGGCTAAGGCCGGGATGGCCTCTGCTGTACATAGTAGCCGCCTCCATTCTACTCGGTCCATGGCTGTTTGTCTCCAGTTCCGCACTCTGCGTAGGGTCCGCAGATCGTCCTCCACTTGGTCGACCCACCTAGCTCGCTGCGCTCCACGTCTTCTTGCACCGGTCGGATGACTCTCGAGAACCATTTTAGTCGGGTTGCTATCCGACATCCTGATGACGTGACCCGCCCACCGTAGCCTCCCGATTTTCGCGGTATGGACGATGGTTGGTTCATTCGCCTTCTCCAAGTCCCGTCTTCCATCTGCACTCCGCCGTAGATGGTACGCAACACCTTCCGTTCGAAAACTCCAAGGGCGCGTTGGTACTCTGCACGTAGGGTCCATGTTTCGTGCCCATAGAGGACGACCGGTCTAATCAACGTTTTGTAGATGGTTAACTTCGTGTTACGGCGAACTTTATTCGATCGTAGAGTTCTGCGGAGTCCAAAGTAGGCACGATTTCCTGCCACAATGCACCTCTGAATTTCTCTGCTGTCGTTGTCGGCGGTCACCAGTGAGCCCAAGTACACGAATTCTTCAACCGCCTCGATTTCATCACCGTCGATATGAATTCGGGGTGGCGGGCGCGGTGATTCCTCCCTGGAGCCCTTTGCCATCATGTACTTTGTCTTCGACACATTAATGACTAATCCGATTCGCCTGGCTTCACTCTTTAGTCGGATGTACGTTTCCGCCATCGTCTCAAATTTACGAGCAATAATATCAATATCATCGGCGAAACCAAGCAGCTGAACGGACTTCGTGAAAATCGTCCCACTCGTGTTTATCCCCGCTCTTCGTATTACACCCTCCAAAGCAATGTTGAACAGCAAGCACGAAAGACCATCACCTTGCCGTAACCCTCTGCGAGATTCGAAGGGACTCGAGAGTGTCCCTGATACTCTAACTACGCACATCACTCGATCCATCGTCGCCTTGATCAACCGTATCAGTTTATCCGGGAATCCGTATTCGTGCATAATCTGCCATAGCTGTTCTAAATACAAACTGCAATTTGTTTTTCAATAGATTCCCGGGCACCAAAAATCGTGAAAATTTGGATTTCTATCCAGTTTGGCGCACAGATCCATAATATGAAATTACCTCAACACCGTTAAAGAAGCAAATTCAATGAGCTGCAGGTGCATTGATATTTGTATGCATGAAATTTGTGTGTGTTACGTAAGCTTAAATTTTATCAACGAGAAGATGATATTTTACAATTATTCCTGAAAATATTAAATGACTGAACATGCCTTAGCTTCAGATAATTGAAGATAGCCAACAATTACACTTATTTGCATGCGAACAACAATTGCTAGCTACTACTAATATTACATCAACTGGATAAAGTAAGTTTCTCAGCAATATTCCTCAGTACTTTGGCGGGTCGGGATTATTTAAGTTAGTCCTTCAGATCAATGATTTATAGATGAACATAAGCTTAACATGTTAACAAGTACCCCATACAAAAAAACCTTAGAATATTTGATGCTCCGATTATTATAATTATTGTTCACTTAAGAAAAATGTACGTATATAGGTTGCAATCACAGCTAGGGTTCTATTGCTAGTAATGAACCCTTTGCCTATATTCGACCCCCTATAAAATCCCAAGATATAAATGCCTAATCAACCAATTCCAGGCAACTTCCAGTGTGAAGAATTAGCAAAGTAAAAAGTCACAAATAAAAAAATGGAACTTCCACCAGGACATACATTGCTATACAGTACCCAGTAAACATTTTGGTCTGTATAATTTGTGTTATACACTATTATATAAGAACCTATTCAATCGTATACACTGTACAAAACTGCTATATACGCACCAAAGTGGAGGCCATATACATACTTCCGACGATATTTCGCGATATCATATGATCATCATTACGATGTCCCAAATAATCGACCAAAAGAATACAATATGACCTCGGGTGATATGTAATACGATGTCCGAAATTAGCCATAAAAAAAGTTGACACCTAGCCTAGAACACGGCACCTCGAGATTGTGAGTCTACGCCCATACCATTGTACTAAGTGATCTGCCTTGAGTAGAGCACAAATTTTGGCCAATATAAACTTTCTAAACCACCCATGAAACTTGCCTTTTCCCTCCTAGTCCTACATAAATGCCGATATGAGGAATGGGCTGCATTTTTTTTCTAAGTCATTGCGATTCCATTTATCACAATACTGTACTGATATATAGTATACCTAATAAGGTGGCCCACACTTATATGAAAAACAAAAATTTCGAAAAATGCCAAGTCTTACCTCCTGAGTCAGTTGTTTTTGACCCCCAGAAGCTACGATCAAAATTTGAGCGAAATCGGTTGAGCCTAAGGGGGCGCTCAAAACGCTTGAAGTTTGTATGGGAAAACTTGGCCAAATGTATGCAGAAATTTTAAGTTTTCGAATTTTGCCGCTAGGTGGCGCTGTAAGCGTTCAATAATCAAACCCTTTGGTATTATTGTAGGTGACTATATGCCAAACAACTTTGTCGAAGACCGCAAAGTGATCCAACGTATGTGAAAAAAGTTATACCCTAGGTAAAGTGAGGACATACTTTTTTATTATTTTTCCAATACATGTAAAGGAATAATATCAATAATGAAATCTCAATACTTTGCCTCACTTTGCCTAGGGTATAACTTTTTTTACAGCCGTCGGATCACTTCGCAGTCTTGGACAAAGTTGTTTGGCATATAGTCACCTACAATAATACCAAAGGGTTTGATTATTGAACGCTTACAGCGCCACATAGCGGCAAAATTCGAAAACTCAAAATTTCTGCATACATTTGGCCAAGTTTTCCCATACAAACTTCAAGCGTTTTGAGCGCCCCCTTAGGCTCAACCGATTTCGCTCAAATTTTGAACGTAGCTTCTAGGAGTCCAAAACAACTGATTTAGGAGGTAAGACTTGGCATTTTTAGAAATTTTTGTTTTTCATGTAAGTGTGGGCCACCCTAATACCTAATAATGAGTTGTCAATTTAAATACAACTCGTGGCGAGTTGGATTAGTGCATATCACTGAGTGTTTGTTTTGTTTACATTATTAGTCCCGCCTCGAGTGTACGTTTGGACGTCGTCGTCATCGTTTTCGTCGCGGGAATAGTTTACTGCTCATGCAGGAATAATTGTGAGACAAATGTCTTCCTTCAGTAACTATGAACACTCCCCAAGATTGCCCGTATATCATTATTTATAGACAGAATGTTTTCAGTCCCAAAACATAATCAACGGCCAGGCGGTGATGAGCAAGGCAAGTTGGGTGCTTTTTTTTATTTTGCATCCAACTTCACCCAATCACCTCGTCGCGGTGCCGAAATTCATTAAGTCGATACGATTCCTAACCAAACTTTACTAACATTATATATGACTTGTAAGCGTATGCAAACAGCGACGACTTCAATTACCGCTTTTTAAGACTTGCTCTATACACAACAAACTTACTCCAAAACAAATCGCAGCAACGATTTATATACAATTGAAATTGACATTTTTTATCACAAGATTCAAAGGTTTTTACAATTTCGATTTCTGACAGCGAGATATGCGATTTTGAATGCACTTCCCTTTACGATCTGTGGTTTACTGGGTAGTTCATGGCAAACGAATTGACCAGTGGCAACAAAAATAGGGTTCACTAAATGTACATTCAGGACGGTTCATTATGGGCAATCAGAAACGAATGCCAAGTGGTAAGGCTGAATTACAAAAGGCTGATTGTACATAAGGCTGAACACGAAAGGCTGAAGCTGAAGCTATAGAATCGTAACAAAAGGCTGAAAATAAAAAAGAGTGAAAACTTATAAAAGAATGAAATGAGTTATAAGGCTGGGTTTATGCCGCAAAAGTTCAGCTCATTAGACGCAGTGGCTTAATTTCCCCGACAGCGGGAGGGAATAAAATATAAGGTTGGGTTTAGTCAATAAAATAAAGATGTCTATGGTTTAACGTCTTCAACTAGAATAAAGCCCCCTTCTCATGTTAGTGTTCTATGAGCACTTCCACTGTTATTAACTAAGAGCTTTTTTTGGCCATTTTGTGGCACGCACAAAGATACTCTACGCCCAATTGCCCAAGGAAGTCAAGACATTTTTTCATCACAAAAAGTTCCTGGGATGAGAACTGACGGTTACGTACCAAAGGCTGGAAGAACAAAAGGCTGAATATAAAAAGTCTGAAATTCGAAAAGCTGAAATTATCATTATGGGCAATCAGAAACGAATGCCAAGTGGTAAGGCTGAATTACAAAAGGCTGATTGTACATAAGGCTGAACACGAAAGGCTGAAGCTGAAGCTATAGAATCGTAACAAAAGGCTGAAAATAAAAAAGAGTGAAAACTTATAAAAGAATGAAATGAGTTATAAGGCTGGGTTTATGCCGCAAAAGTTCAGCTCATTAGACGCAGTGGCTTAATTTCCCCGACAGCGGGAGGGAATAAAATATAAGGTTGGGTTTAGTCAATAAAATAAAGATGTCTATGGTTTAACGTCTTCAACTAGAATAAAGCCCCCTTCTCATGTTAGTGTTCTATGAGCACTTCCACTGTTATTAACTAAGAGCTTTTTTTGGCCATTTTGTGGCACGCACAAAGATACTCTACGCCCAATTGCCCAAGGAAGTCAAGACATTTTTTCATCACAAAAAGTTCCTGGGATGAGAACTGACGGTTACGTACCAAAGGCTGGAAGAACAAAAGGCTGAATATAAAAAGTCTGAAATTTGAAAAGCTGAAATTATCAAAAGGCTGAAGTCACAAAAGGATGAAACGATAATTCGACGCCATCAATTCAAAAACAGCCTTTCTCAAGACCATGTCAAGTCCATGGTGTGCTCTATTGATCACATAACACATGAATATGGCAATATATCTTAAAAGAAAAGAAGAGAAAATCTCTAATATTTTTGCTGGCAAATATGATGCCAACAATCACTACAACAGCATAACTCTACAGAAAAGCCATTCTTTTAAAAAAGAGTAATAGCCGTGGAAATATCATCATTCACATTTTGTGTTATTGTGTGACCCATATAGCCAAAGCGATAAGTGCTCAGGAATTCAGAAAGACCATGCTGAGGGTGACCGGTCCAGGAACTTTTCATGGTGAAAACTTTCATGGCTGGCATAGTGTCTTTTTGCCCGCCACACAGATTGCAAAGTGGTCAATGACGAAGGAAGCTCTCAGCTGATAACTGTGGAAGTGGTCATAGAACACTAATATGAGAAGCGGGCTTTCTAGTTGAGACTGTACGCAAATAATCGTTTTTCTCCTGACTAAACCCAAGCTTATAACTCATTTCATTCATTTATGTACTTTCAGCCTTTTATGATTTCAGCCTTATGTTACTATCCTATAGTTTCAGCCTTTCGTGTTCAGCCTTTTGTACATTCAACCTTTTGTAATTCAGCCTTATGTTAGAATTCCGGAACTGGCCACCCTCAGCACAGTCTTGCTATAGTTTCGCGCTCTTACCGCTTCGGTTATATGGGCCACACAGTTACACCAAATGTGACTAGTATATATTCTTTCGAGTTATGCTGTTATAGCGATTGTTGACATTATAATTGCTATCAATATCATTAGAGATTTCCCCTTCTTTTAAGCATAGACTATTCTTTAGAGATTAATTTTCATAATTATATGACTGTTTGAGCCTTTTGTGATTTCAGCCATTTGAGTTTCAGCTTTTTGTTATTTCAGCCTTTTGTACGTAACCTCAATGATCCTACCTCTACATGCTGATGGAAACATTCAGTTTCTTAAGCGTATATTGAAAAATACAGCTACAGTTATATAGTAGGTCTCACTTGCCCTGGATTCTCACTTTCCGCGAAACACCCACTTACCCCGGGGACATTCGGAGATACATTTTCTATGAAATAAGATTGATTTTTTTATGAAATTGCTGCAAATAAATGAAAATGCAAATAACTCTACTCCAGCGCAACTAAATATCGACGAGCCTATCATTTAACGATCAGAAATAGCCCAGCCAAAGATCCGATTGTTCTGAAGTGCAAGAAAAATATCAAACTTTCTACATTCTTATACCCCTGTTGCCGCTATGCACACTTCCGTTGCATGTTTCCCGGATGAATTGAAATGATGGTGCAACGGCAAGTCCCACTCTCTGTACAAATAATGACGGCACTATGATTTATTCCATTCCAACCGGCGAGAAATTTATAAGAAAACTTGTTCTTTCACGGACATTTAGCAGACATTGCACATTGGTGACACTACTACCAGGGAAAAAAAACTTGGAATCAACATGATAAGATTTCAATAGAACTGAACGAAAAACTTATTGGTTGAATCGCGCTAAAGAAGTCGAACAACACTAAAGTTCGATTTGTTCTTTGAATGTCCGGCATTGGTTAGGGGCTCGCAGGATGCCATTATGAAAGTTTTTTATTTAGATTGATCACTTTTTTATATTAACAATATTTTCATTTTTCTTTTTCCAGATACTGTAAACTAGCAAGCTACTAAATCACTCCTCAAAGAGTTGCATCAGTATTTTCGTCGACTTTATATTTATTTAAACCACAAATCCTCCAAGAGGAGAAGTACAACGCTGCTCATCTGTAGTTACAACTTTGCAAAACTGAAAAAGCCACGACCGGATTAAACTGATTTGGTGTGGTTTGAATATAAAGAGTGAAACCAGTTGCAGCACGAATAACAAGACAAATCACGCTAATAAAAGAGGAATCGTCCTACTTTGTCAAGTGGGTGAGGGCAACCACAGGACTTGTCCACCGCGCGAAGTCACAAAGTGAAACCCAGCTCAAAATCTCGGAGAATTTCACAGAAAACTGCGGTTTGAGAGAGAGTGTGCGGTCGGGTCGCCCACCATTGCTTTCTACACAAGACTCAATATAATAAAAACAGATTTCACCAACCATGCGGATTAGCAGGCACGTAGATGTCAGTAGAATTGTCTTTCACGTGGCATTTGTCGCCATGGCAGGTAAGAAGACAATTTGGCTCCATACCGGAGGCGACATGATTATGATGTTTTGCAATTGCACTGCTAACACGGGATGGGCTGCTGGGTGTTTAGTGAAAAAAATGTCTGAAAATGCACAGTAAAAAGCTTGGTAAAAACCAACGCGTTAAGGCGAAACTGGACGCATTTCCTCATTTTTTTAGTTTTCAATTTTTTATTAAATTGGGTTCTTTAGGGGTATCCAGATTATGCCAGAATCAGAATCTTCGCCTGAAAATTAGTCGAAATCCAAAATTCCATAATTTTTGGTGCCCGGAAAGTATTTTTAAAATGCATTTAAAGCTTGTATGGGGATTTTTTTTGTTTTCGGGGCGAACTGTCATTATATCGATTGAACTGTCATTCTATCCACAAAATTTTAAACTGTTTCGTTTATTTAACCATCGAAACAAAGGAATTGGAACGCAATAAAATCATGTTATACTTAGAAAAATGAGCTTTTTCGATTAAGCTATAGAAAATAGCAATATTTTATTCACTAAACAACCCAATTACGAAGCAACATTTTCAAAATCGGTTCTCATACACAGTTAGAGGAAGGATCGAGCTATCACCTGGATTTTTTTTTTCAGGTGTAGAACTTTTACCAATTTTTCAAAAAACACGTTTTTTGATATTTTATTCAAAAATGGTGTTCTTAAAACTGAACAACATTTTTCACCTGAAAAAAAATCAGGAGATCTAATTGTGCACGAAAGCCGATTTTGAAAGTATTGCTTCGTTATCTAATAAAAAATCAAAAATCAAAAAGTGAGGAAATGCTTCCAGTTTCGCCTTAAGTGCCACATTTTCACAAAATAAAAAATCAGAGCAAAAAATGTTTTTTTTTTTTAAATTCTTCTACATCAAATCCTCTATTTAGGTAACGAGTCGGGACTGCCTAAATATAATTTTTACCTAAATGGATTCATTACCTAAATGGATTCAGTTTATTACCTAAATGGAGTTGGAAAGAAGTTTAAGAAGGGAAAGTTACTAGGTGATTTAAAGGAGGTCATGTGGAGTTTCAGATGGCTTTCAAGGAGTTTTAGGAGGAGAGGGGCTTCAGGGGCGTTTTGGGGGGTTTTGGAAGGTCTTAGATCAGAATAGTCATTCAAATGACTAGCTGGGCACGAAACACGAAAAACCCTGCAAAATTCCGCCAGACTGAAAAATTATTGAATGTTGGGTCAATTTTTACCGTATGTTGGGCCATTGTTGGACCAACATCGAACAATTGTTCGGTCTATGTTGGGTTTGGTGGCCAAAATAAAAACAGGTGAATGATAGGTTGATGTCGGGTTTGACGTCATCAATGCTGGAGCTGATATCAATTGAATGATGGAAGGATGGTTGCTTATCTCAATTTCAGCTGAAAATGACGCTGGATACTGACACTTTTCTACACGCATGGAAGGGGGGGGGGGGGGGGGGTTTGTTTTTTTTTTATCTGTATTAACGAGATTTTTAGCCCTAGGCTAGTTCATCTTGGGACCCACGCTTTACTTCCCTTCCGAAGGAAGAACTCACATTTTGCGAGTTTGTCGGGAGTGGGACTCGATCCCAGGTCCTCGGCGTGATAGTCAAGTGTTCTATCCATCACACTAGGTCCGCTCCACAAGGGGGGTGGGGTGATTAGGGGGTATATCTCAACATTGCAAACCCCCTCCCCTCCCCCCTCATCGCCTTAGTTCCACTTACTACTTCTTTCCCGTAAGCAAACCTTATACCTAATCTTAAGTACTCCAACTGATCTGAACACAAATTCCATTTAGGTAACGTTACCTTAATAGAGGGACCTAAATAGATTTTACCTAAATGGATCATACCTAAATGGAGGTTTGAGTGTATCTTAAAATATGGGATCTTAAGAAAAGTGTGCCAAATTTACATAGAGATCCAAGCAGTAGAAACAAAGATAAGTATAGAGTTTTGCCCCTCGCTCCCTTGTGGCCACGCATTGTAAACATGAATCATTACACGATTATCTCGGAATCGTGTTTCTCCAAAAATATTGATGCGGTAACTATGATTGCGAAAACAGTTCTCAACCAATCTCAACATTTTTTTTAGTGTTCGCTGGTCATACGTCGTGTCTTTGAATGATCAACATATTTAAAAATAACACTGTTATGATTTTAATTTTTTTTTAAATATGTTGATCGTTCAAGAACACGACGTATGACCAGCGAACACTAAAAAAAATTGTTGAGATTGGTTGAGAACTGTTTTCGCAATCATAGTTACCGCATCAATGTTTTTGAAAAAAGTGATATTTTTGGGGAAAAAATCATCCTCTTTTGAAAAACATAACCATTTTTAATATGCCGATCGTTCAAGGCCTCTAGTAACGGTTTTGTTTTGGGTTTGTGCTTTCAGTTGTGCCATTGGACTGTAATCATAGTCACGGTAAACCCCTTTAAAGAAAACACATTTTACAAAAAACTTTGGTAATTAGTACCGTCAAGGCGCCATTCACCGTGTGCCTTCGAATATTTTTTCATTATTTCAATATTATGATTGAATGATATGACAATTTCCCTTCAATTTCACCAATACAACACTAATGTATTGTTACCATGCCATAACGCTCATTAGAAACATTTAAAAGTATCATTTTGACACTAAAGTGTGTTTACATGAAGTGGGTTTCTGCTCGTTCACTGCATTCATAGTGAAAAAACGAAAACTGCGCTAAGGTGATTTAAGCGATAAACTAAATGTAGTAACGTTTTTATTCCACCAAGAAGCAATTAAATTCACATATCAGGTATGTATTTTGCATTACCGAAGTAAGTTTAACAAGAAAGTACGATTACTCGTACTTTTTAATTGAAACAAAAAGGCACGGTAAATGGGTACCCTAAAAACAAATATACTATATTAACTATATTAATATAGTATATTTGCTAAAAATCAATGGTCTCTATTCACCGTGCCCCATATTGTCCCATATATCTAGAAAAAATCGAAAATTTGAACATTCGTTTTTCTAATAAAATCTTGCAAGTTATTACTTGAAATGAATTTAAACGAAGAAAATTCCCTTGGCTGGGTTGTTTTGATCATTTTTAAACAAAGAAGAATTAAATTTCTCTAACACGGTGAATGGTGACCTACCACGGAATTAGGCGACCCTCCCGAGCAAAGTCTGATAGCAAAATGAAAACAAATTTTGATGTTGTGATATTGCAAATTATGATAACTCAGGTTGTTGTCGTTTTGGTCGTTTTAACGGTTAAAACATCAAAAATGAGAGCAGAAAAATGTTCCCGTAACAGCAAGTTGAAAACAATTCCTGCTATCAGGGATAGCAAATTGATAACTGATTTTGCTATCAGTACGAAAAAATGGAAAAATCGTTAAATATAGAGTTTTTCGATTGATATTAAATCCTAAATGCCATAAGATAACTACACTAATGGTATATTCCTGAAGTTATTGTACAAGATTGCCTAGAAGTTATGAAATAACTTAAAAACTTATTTTTTTAAATAGTTTGAAGTGACAGCAAAACGAAATCTAAGGTTAAAATCAAATTTAGTCAAGACCAACTGATATCAAAATGTGATATCAATTTGCTGTTGAATACAAAGCGAGTTTTCGATTTGCTATCATTTTGTTGTCAGACTCTGCTCGGGCTACTACCCTTTACTAATTGTACTATATCACCAAATTTTGTGAAAAATTTTCTACTTCTGTGGATATTGCTTTAATTTTAACCTATAATGAAGGCAATTAAAAGCGGCACCAACAATGTTTATAAGACTGGTGTCAAATTTGCCCCGAATCTTCTTAGATCCACGGTGAATGGTGCCTTGACGGTACTATTTTTTCAATCCAATTCTAAGAAATCCTCTAAGATTTTTTTTAAATCCTTCACAAAGTACTACATGAATTGCTCTAGAAAGTACTCCAGAAATTCCTTCGAGATTTTCTCCAGAAATTTCTTCCTGGAAGTATTCCTGTATTATTTTTTTTTGGAAAAATTCCTGAAGAATCTCTCGAGGAATTTCTTCGGGAATTCTTGAAAGAAATCTTGGAGGTATTCCCAAAGAAATTCTTGGCGGATGTCTTGGAGGAATTCCTGGAGGAATTGTTGTAAAATTTCTCGAAGGAATTCTTGAAGGAATTCATGGAGGGATTCCTGTAGATATTTTTGGAGGAATTTCTGAAAGATTTCCTGGAAGAATTCAAGAAGATATTTATTAAAAAAAATCCCTGGGGGAATCCCTAGAGAAGTTTATTAAGAATCCCTGGCCAACTTTTTGACCGAAGTATTGGAGCAGGTCTTGGAAAAAATATTATTTGAGTTCCTGAAGGAATACTTGAAAGAATTTCTGGAGAAACTCTTGGATTGATTTTTGGAGAAATTCTTAGCAAAAATTTTAGAGAAATATTAGGAGGATTTTTTGGGAAAAAAAAAACTTTGGAGGAGCTCTTGGAGAAATTCCTGGTGAGATTTTTGGAGGAATTCTCAACAACATTCTTGGAGTAATTCCTGAGAAATTCTTGGAGGAATTTTTCGAAGAACTCTCGGAGCAAATCCAGCAGAAATCCCTAAAGGAATTCTCGGAGGAATCCCTAGGGTTGTCCAAGAAGTATTTTCTTAAGGAGTTTCTGGAAGTTTGCTGAAGAACCTTGGAGGGTGTTTTGGATGAATTGTTGAAGGAATTTCTTGAAAAAAAATCCTGGAAGTATTTTTGGCGAAATTCCAGAAAAGATTTTTGGAAGAATTCTTGGCAGAAGTCTTAAAAAATCCTTGATGAAATTCTTGGACAAATTCCTTGGGTATTCCCGAAGATATTGTAAGAGGAATTTCTGGAGTAACTTCTGGGACAATTTCAGGAGGATTTCCAGATATTCTGGTAGAGTCCCAAAAAGATTGTTTAAAGGAATTCCTGAAGAAGTTCCCGGAGTAATTCCTGAAATAGTTCCTGGAGTAATTTCGGGAGGAATTATTGGCGGAATCTCTTGAAAAACTTTCGAAGGATTTTCTGGGGAAATCCCTGAAGAAATTCTCGGACGATTTCTTAGAGTAATCTCAGGAGTATTATCTACTAAAGCTTTCGTGAAGGATCCTGGAGGTATTCATGGAGAAATTTCTGGAGGAATTCTTTAAATGGTTATTTGATTCCTGAAGAAGTTTCTAAAGTAATTTCTGTAGGAATTCCTTGGAAAATTTCTTAACGAATGCCTGAAAGAAATTTCGGGGGAATCCCTGAAGTAAGTTTTGGAAGAAATTCTAGAAGATTTTCTACAGGTATCTGGAGGAATTCTTCGAGGAATTTCTGGAAAATTCCCAAAGGGATTATTGGAGGCATTCCTTGAGTAATACTCGGAGGAATTCTTGGATGAATGCTTGGAGAATTTCTTGGCAGAAGTCTTGGAGGACTTCCTGGAGAAATTCATGTGGAGGAAGGGATTCTTTGGGGAGTTATTTGCAGAATTAAGAAGGAATAACTGGATATATTCCTGGAATGATTCTTGTAGGAATTTTCAATAGACTTCTTGGAAGAATTATTGGAAGAATTTTCGAGGAATTTCTTGAGAAAAACCTTGAGGAATTCTTGGAGGAATTATTGACAGAAGTTCTTGGAGGAATACCTAGAGGGGGGTTATGAGGAATTCTTGGCGAAAGTCTTGGAAGTATTCCTGAAGGATTTTTGGAGGAGCTTTTGGAGGAATTTCTAAAGGAATTCTTGGTGGAATGCCAGGAGGGATTCATGTAGGCATCTCTGAAGAAATTTCTGAAGGATTTCCTAGAGAGTTTCCTTGAAAAATATCTAAAAAAAATCCTCGAAAAATTCTCGGAGCAATCCCGAGATAAATTCTTGGAGTAATCCTTGATGTAATACCTGAAATAATTTTTGATGATTTCCTAGATAAATTTTTAACCCGGCAGCGGTCGCGTGGTGTACTGAGTACACACACCTTGAAAAATGCACGCTTTTGGTACACAGCGTGAGCGTCGTGTCGCTGAGAGTGGCCGAAGACGCGATTGCTCGAGGGTTGATGGAATTCCTAGAGGAACTTTTCAAGAATTCCCGGATGAATTTTTGGAGTAATGCCAGGAATAATTTCTGTAGGATGTCACGGTGGATCCTGGAGGAATTCATGGAGGATTTTTGGAGGTATTCCTGGAGAAATTCCTGGAGGGGTTCTAGGAGAAAAATCTTGGCAGGAGTCTTGTAGTACAACAGAATCGTGAAACAATTTTACTGATAGAGAAACAAGAGTTAGCCTGCGGACTTTGAACGTCTTAATTCCAGAGTAGTTTGGATGATCTAGAAAATCACCAAGTCAATATAGAAAAGTTATTATAAATGCAATCGCATATTCGGCAAACATTCGCTTCAATGAAAATGTGCTGGGATATACAGATTCTACGATCCATACTTCAAAATTATGAAAATTATTGGTTTATTATTAACTTTATCTCTGGTACTTAGATAGTTCAGTGTAGCAAAGATTGAGTTGCTGACAACCATACATGCTCGAGGCATGACACTCGAGTTTGCAACTGCGTTGATACTAAACGTAGCAAAAACGAAGTTCATATGGCTAGCTTGGTACGACAGTATGATTTTTAGACTTAAGCTGTACTGATTAGTATGGGTCTACTACACTTGATAATTGCTGTTCTTTTATCCAGAAGATTTTATGAGGTTCAACCTCATGTAACACTACACAGCTATTTAGGTAGGCATTGATTAACTGTGGAAGGACTGTTAATAAAATAATTAAAAAAAAAGACACTACCTTGTCTTCAACCAGAGGTTGTACAGACTGAACAAGCACTAACATTAGACAACGGACAATACTCAGTAACACCCAGTGGCCCAGTGGAGAATTTTCCGTTTGACGAAAAGTATTCCCCGACTGGAGCGGGAATCGAACCCACACTCCGAAGCTTACGAAAGGCCTAGATGACTGACGCCTCTAGCCGCACGGCCCCGAAGCCCACAAAAGAAGACGAATTCTCATTTCATGCAATAATTTTAATATGTCCAATCCATTTCGTATCCAACATTTTTTCCCCAACTTGTAGTAATAGATTATTCTTAGACATTGTACAAGCTCAATAATTAATTCCGATGACACGGACAAGTTCAAAATAGACCACGATATAAATCTCAAGAATTACCCTAATTATGTCAACCGCTAAAACGGTAACTAAAATCCATCAACTTGACATTTTTCAACCCGATTACAGTTGTCTTGTTCGGCACAAACCCCCACCTCAACACTCTGACTAACCACCATTTCTACCTTTTCTTCCTTCAATCTCATCCCACGGCGCCAGTGTCCGTAACACAGGTCACCACCGAGGACTGCGGCCAGGAGGAACTCGTCCAGTGTACCAAACCGCTACAAGTGCTCTCCGCTACCTCCGAGCTCTCGTTCGTCACGAAAAAGGAGGAACTGGATAAACTTTGCCCGTAAGTAATTTATCGTAAAGCTTGTTTCCGTCTCGTTCCTCTCGTGGACCATCCATCCCACTATCGCCGCCTTGCTGCCCAATTCCTGCTAAAACCGAGAAAGCGTTGAAAATATATCTCATTACCATTTCATTGCGATTGTTTCTCGACCCAAAGAGTCTGGCCATTTTTTCTAAGTACCGTTTATGTTGTTTGCAAATACCTATAAGGAAAATGGTTGCTGTTCTACCGTCAAAAAAGTTTAATTTCATTCCACACCGCAGCAAAGCTTTATCGAGTAACTTCTGAAAGAATGGATGGGGAGGGGGGTTGCAATGTAACAGCAGATGCTTTCGGTTGGTTCGTGTTTTCGATCTACTAGTGCTGTCTGATGCAGAATTGTACACTATCCAGAAGCATTTAGATAGTTGTGGTCAATTCCCCCCGGTGGAGCAGTTTAGCTTCATCGCCAGTTTGGAGAATTTAGGGGAAGCATTTCACACCGGTGTATTCCATTCGTAGTGAGCAAATGGAAATAAATTTCAATCTAAATAAGCGCAGATGGCTGACCCAACCCAAAGCGTTGGCGTCGACATTGTTCAGTAATTATAAATGGGGAAAACTTTTCCAATTTGGTGCTTAGGATTTGTGAGGTAATTGAGTGAAACCTCTTAATCTGCTATAGGTTCTTTGCTGTAAAAACCATTTGAGGTTCAACCGAACCCGCGATACGATTCAATTGAGGTGAGTTATGAAACACAATTAGATAATTCTTGCAAAATATGAATTACCTTGATCTGTTTAAATTGTCCACCTCTTTTTCTTACTTCTGCTTCTCGTGTACGTCTCCACTATGGAAAAGTATACTTAGCTTGATTTTCTTTGAGTACCTCGTTCAGCAAACGTGTTCACGGTCACCCACGAAGTCACCGACATCTACCTGCGGTTCTCTGCTGAATATTATTTCGCAATTCTTTGTTTTGACTGGTCAACCAGGGGTGTAAAACTCAACCTCAACAGCACGGGTTTCTACCACAATCTCCAGGGCCAGGGGATCCTCAAGGATATGTATTTCCCAGCAGTGATCGCCTTACAGGAAATCAGAGGATCGTTCAAGTAGCGAACGGGTTCAACGTCGCTAACTCTGTCACTCTGTTTTTGCTAACTCATGGTTTCCCAAACTGTGGGTCGCAACCCCCCAGGAGGGGTCACCGGCCTTTATCCAGGGGGTCGCGACGGACAGTCGAATATTTTACTGTTACAGACAACAAATGAGGGGATTTCTATGGTGGGTCGCGAAAAGTAAGTCTGCTGGCAAAGGGGGGTCATGCACCTGAAAGTTTGGGAACCTATGGAATGTTCGGTGTAATTGCTGTCGGGCCAAAGAAGTAGTCGCCAATGATTCTGGTGGTTATCTATGAAGCAGGGAGCCCATCCAAGGATTGGCACAGGCCCTTAGATCAGTCGTCTTTGCGGCCGAGGTAACACTTTACCACGGACCGACGGACTTGGTGTGAACGCAGCGGAGTATGACTGACAGTGTGCGTGCACGGTGTGGTGACAACGTTGATAGGTGGCATTTAGTACAAAGCTCGCACCCGTTTGTTTTGTTGCATTGCTTCATACCGCTGTTTTATGGTTTTATTAGTCAGCGCCATAATTCTATGACTCAGCGGCATGGTACTATGACTTGTAGTCAGGTTATCATGGAGCAACATATTTGATGATTTCATAACTTTTTCGTCATGTTTTGAGTTCCGGATTTTTACCCGTGTACCTAATATACCCATATAGAATGATTTATTAGCCTTAAACTCCATTAAACAACAGTCATTTTGAATTTTTGGACGCCATCTTAGGTTTTAGATCGCTTTCTTCGATATTCTGGCCGCCATTTTTTGGACTCCAGACATATTCTTCATCAAATATATACCCGTTTTCAATATTGCATGGTTTTGGAACCTAAAACTCGATTAAACAGTCGCTATTTTTAATTTGGAGCCGCCACCTGGATTTTTGATCGCCATCATGGATATCGTCATTTTTTAAATCCAGACATCTTCCCTATACAAAATATGCCATATTGCATCGTTTTAGATCCTAAAACTCCATTAAACAGCCGCCATTTTGGATTTTATGCCACAATCTTGGATATCCTGGTAAGCCGCAATCTTCAATTTTAGGCCGCAATCTTTGATATTCCGGTCGTCATTTTTGCACTCCTGACATCTTCCCAAGCATGTTCCGCATACCACACAAGCAGCAAACAAGTCATAAAGAAGTGTCGACAGTGCAGGATTTTGGTTGTACAGGAGCTACAGTGTATCAAACAATTGCCCGTACAGCAATTTTTTGGTCAAAATAATTTTTCATTCAAATGTTCATATCTTTTTTATACGTTAATCAAAAACGCTTTTGACCAATCATGAATCATATAACTAAGCTCTATTAATAAAATTTTGAGCGATATCGAATAAGTTGAAAGTTGAAAGTTATTGAACTTTTAGAAAAACTTATAAGATTTTTGTACTCGTTTTTTAAACATTATATCTCAGTTTGTTCTCGATGAAACTTTTTCAATTTTTTGTGTGTTACAGCTGATATCTAAGGTTTTCATATGCAGCTACTTTTGAGGTATAATATTCACTATAAAAATATGAAAAATGTGCTTATGCAATCGACGATGTTTAAAAAATTACCTTATTTTGCACATATAATCTGCCAAACGTTTTCCACTAATAAAAGTGCATTAACTGAACGAAAAATACATAGGACCTACTCTTCATATGTAGTTTAGTAGGTCCTGTATGAAAATATTGCATTAAGAGAGTTTAAAAACATTGAAAACACTTGGCACTTTTTTTGATCAAAATATGATAAATTTCCAAATGACACTCTGAACATATACAGATTTTTCATATTTTTTGTAGTGAATATAAAACCTCAAAAGAAGCTGCATATGAAAGCCTTAGGTAGAGTAATGCGGGGCAAAAGTTCGCACCTAACAGACTTCACAAAATAACTATTGAACGAAAAGAAAACAATATCGTTTTTCTTCGTTAAACGGGTCCCTATCATGTTGCCTTCAAAACGTAGTACTAGATATTTTCGCGTTCTTTTTGTTGTTTTAGTAATACAATTTTTAAAACAAGTACTCCAATGCGAACTTTTGCCCCATAGTGGGGGCAAAAGTTCGCATTATGCGGGGCAAAAGTTCGCACCTTGTACAGGGTAGCTTATTTGAGTGATGTTCATTTATTTCATGTTAATTCATGTTCATCTTTTCGTTCTAGCCATGAAATTTGTTTCTTTCTGTTCTTAGGCATTACGGCCCAACTGGAATACGACCTGGTGTTCAGCTTTTGTATAGAGTGTGTTTTATGAAGACTTCCACAACTATTAGCTAAGAGCTGTCCTTTACAGCGTTACTGAAGTTGTCAAAATACATTGTGGGGTAATCATAGAGATACGTGCTGCACAAAATACATTAAAAAAATTAAATGTGCAGTAAAACTATTGAACAAGACCGTTATCGAATCTTATCCCCGTCAGTATGGTGATGAATTATAACTGTGAATTTACAAACTAAGCTATGAAAGACCCCGGTAAAGTATATGAACATAAGACCTTCAGAAACATACGAAAAGACACGACGAGGATGACGATGAAAATGTTCTAAAATGTTTTACTTTAGCCATTTTTCATTTATTGATTTGAATGCGTGAACATAATGTTTGCCTTACAACCAATCTTCTTACAAAACTAAGTTCAGACCCTCTGCCGCAACGATTTCAGAGTGCATACCCAAGTAACAATCAGCATGCCTTGAAGGTTTATTCATGTTTTATCCTGGTTTTATACGAGCATGTCAAAAAGCTAGTTATTCTAAACTAGTTTTATGTGGTATTTTTTTACTTTGAACCTTGTGCGTTCCATAAAACTATCATATAACTTCTGCTATAAACATCTTCAGTTACAGACTTGCAAGTAGACATGAATTGGTTTTATCACTTATTATATACCATTTCAATAAAACTTGCATTTGCGGTTGTTGTCGGAGAGATTTTTTTGTAAACAAATACACAAAACTGTGAGGCAACGCATAAAACCAACAAAAGATTTCGTGGCCGTAACATAAACCAAAAAAATGCTGTGGTAAAACCGCTAGTTCTATCATAAGCTCAGTTATGACCACCTTAGGAGGGTTAGCCCTATTGGAGGAATCATCAGGAACACAGAGTTTTATCAGAAAAATATGTCGCCTAGCCGGGATAATTTATGTAAATTCAGAAAAATTATCACTCAATTTTATGATTTCACGTACAGCTTAAGTCAAATTAAACCATACAACACGTTTCCGTCATTTTATTTTGTCAAAAAAATTACATAATGTCTTTTAAACTCCGCTGTATTGAAAAAACCTTTTTTGCACCCAATTCCACCGAGTAAATTAAATGCATCTAACTTCCAAATTATGCATAGTTTGTGTGGCGCACTTAGTTTTTGTCATTATCACAGTCACATTCACCACAAATTTTCCGCGGCATGTCTCCTGACACGTATTAAATAGGAAAACAAATCTGAATTCCATATCTGCATCTTTCCAATTGATGGCTGGATAAACTACCAAGCATAATTTATTCTGACGATCGAACATTGAGAGTGAAAAATAATCAAAACAATTATTTGACAAGTCAGAAGATGGTTTTATTAAGAAGATTGATAAAACTATGATACAACCCGAAATCCTAATCCGGTTTGCATACGAAGTCCTGTAGACCCTAATAAGACTGGGCCAAATAGCCAGAACGTGGGCTTATTGAGGCATACAAGAACTCGAGAGCATTTTCAAGTCGGCATCAATGGTTTTATGTTTAGGATTTTTGAATCGCCAAAAAACTTTGATAAAATTAAAATTGTTACTTGGGTACTGCTCATATTATGCATATATAGTAGTTTCTATACGAAATTATCATTGCTTCAAAGATTCTGTATTTATATTGATGCACTAGACTCAGAAATCTAATGCGAACTTTTGCCCCACAGCTACTGCGAACTTTTGCCCCACTGTCGAGGTTTCAACAATTTCCCTTTCTGCAAGAAGCAATAGTAGTTTATTGTTTATTCGAGTGCACTTCGCGAACTACTATGCAATAACGATTCTCCGACATAAACAGGTTATGAGATTCTTCTTCTTCCTGTTACTACAAATTCTTATTCCAAAAGTTCAAAATATTCTATCAAAACCCCTAGAAACACATTTTTTCGCATAACTCTGCCAAACCATAACGAAATCGTTCCAAATTTTATTGACGAGTAGATGACGTGATTATGTGTCGAAACCATACAGATTTTTTTGGGTTCCTAACTCGTGCTCAGAAAAAGACCCACTGCGAACTTTTGCCCCGCATTACTCTATAAATTATTTCTTCGAGTACATATTGAGATATAATGTTTTAAAAATGTGTTCAAAAATTCAAGTTTTACTAAAAGTTCTATAACTTCCAGAAATCTTATTCGATCTCGCTCAAAATTTTGCCAATGGAGCTTTTATTTATGGTTTATTATTGATCAAAATTTCAGCGTATTTGATTAATGTATAAAAAAAATTATAATCATTTGAATGAAAAATTGTTTTGGCCAAAAAATTCCTGTACGGACAATTGTTTGATACACTGTACATTCATGTAAATCTAATTCCAAGGCGGAATAACTTGAAAATGACTCTTGTCCAACCAAAAACCTGCGCTGTCGACACTCCTTTGGGACTTGTTTGCTCCTTGGGCAAATATATACCCATATTGCATGGATTTAGAGCCTAGAACTCGATTAAACAGACGCAAACTTGAATTTTGAGCCGCCAGCTTGGATTTTGGACCGCCATCTTGTATGTTCTGGTCGCCATTTTTGGAGTCCAGACTTCTCCCTCATGCCAAATATACCCATATATATGGCTTTAGAGCCTTAAACTCTATAAAACAGACACGATCTTGAATGTTTAGTCGGCATCTTGGATTTTAGGCCGCCATCTTGGATATTCTGATTTGCATTTTTGAAGTCGAGACTTCTTCTTCATACCAAAAATTCCCCTAAAACCATACAATTTTAAAACCTAAAACTCCATTAAACAGTCATCATCTTGAATTTTGAGCCGCCATTTTGTATTTTAGACCGTCATCTTGGATATTTTGGTTGCCATTTTTGGACTCCGGAAATCTACCCCATACAAAATTTCCCATGATTAATGGTTTTAGAGCCTAAACTCCGGTAAACAGCAGCCATCTTGAATTTTGGGCCAATATCGTGGAATTTCTGGTCTCCAGTGTTGATTTCTGTACAAAATTCGTCAACCATGCTAAAGGTTATAAAAATCGGCGCATTTTGATGTGTCGCATGATGGGGCTTGGTTCAGTTTTATATACGGCCAGTTCTACCGGTGCTGGTCCGGATAACTAAAATTACCATAACTCCTGAACGCCTTGACCGATCCGGACCCTTTTTAATAGCAAACAATGCAGTCAAATTCCAGTTTGATTTGAGCTTAAATCCGAAAAATCGGCCAATGGGAAGTGCCTTAAAAGTGAGTCAACTCTTTTTGCGCACAGACATACATACATACACACATACAGACATCATATCAATTCTCAGTTCGACGACCTTGATTGGTATATTGGTATTGCTATTGGTCGAGTCACACCCTGCGAGCCTTCTATCGAAAATTCGTGTTATGAGTAAACATACTTAGGTGTACGAGAAAGGCAAAAAGTAACTTCAATGATATCTCTACGTTCAATAGACCAACAGTAAATCTCGTTGTAAAACAAGCTCATTTTCCATGCAGTTAATCAACTCTTGCCATCAACGAATCTTCCTAATTTATTCGTTATTATGAGCTTACGAAAAACTTCCCTATCCCATTTCACCAGGGCTGCTGATGCTCTGCTATGCTAAATGACGATCTAAATGGAGTTAATTTCATTACACAGTTTTCATAAATTAAAATTAACCCTGGTAAATTAATTATTAAAATGTGATTCGCCGTTTCGCACACGACCACACATATCCAACCAGCATGCTCGCTCCGTCATCATCAAGCACGTGGCCTGCAATCCAAGGGAGTCACACGATGGCTCACATTTAACTGGGGCACCCTTTGCCGGCAGACAGCGCTGTAGCGCTTTGAACTCCCAGGTCGTCTCTAGATGAAAAATCACTCTGATCATACTTTCCGTCAGAATGTTGCTCCTCGCAGCCAAGGAACAATAGCTGAAGCAACGCCCTCTATTGGTTTGATACCCAAAATAATGGCTTTTCTGAAATTCCCAACGCGCTCCCCACTTTTACACACAAACCAAAACACCGACCGACCGACCGAGAGAAATTTCCCTCAGTCACCACAACACCCGGGCGGGGATGGAAGCCGATCCGAGTGAAAGCTGCCAGCTCCTCATAAATTTTAATTATGTATCATATGTGTCTCACATTCGTAATTTGTTTGTTTCACTTTTGTGCCGCTCTCTTGTTTTTGTGCGGGGAGACAATGCCTCATTTGGGGTCCCGAGCCACACCATTAGTGCTGGGAGACCAAATGAGGTCGGTCGGAAGCCATTTCATCAGTTTACCCGTTACGCTGCTGCTGCTACTGTCCTTGCCTACTTGCTGTGGATCTGCCCAGGGTAAAGGGAAACAACTGTGCCACGTTTTTCCGAGCATGAACTTCTATGGCGCTTTTTTCCCGCTCATTTCACTCGGTCGGCTGAGGGTGGATAATTTGAACCATGTGTGGCGCAGGGTGATAACAGTGTGGGCATTTCGGTGAGAGGTAAAGCAACAAAACAGAGAAATAATCTGTTTGTTTTGTGGAACTGTGTGTGATTACGGGTGTAAAGTATCAGAAAACGTCTGCATTATCCGGAGGTGAACTGGACATAAACGATTTAATGGCAGCATCCGCATGGACGACAACGGTGCAGGTGGGGATCGAATCAAGTTGACCCTGAGACTCAGTGTCATCGTTAGCCCTTTGTGGCACGTCCGTCCGCATCCTGCTCCGGTGCGTCGCCAGTGAAAGTACCGGTGCGGTGGTTTTAAAGGAAGGTGAAGCGAAGGTTCCATTCCGATGTCGTTAAAGTATTGTTCGTAATGACTGTTTAATGGAAGCTTCTTTCACATCGTTGTCATTGGACTGAAAGTGGTATGTAGCCATAAACAACTTCACAGTTCCATTGTAACGGCAGTAAGAGTGGAATGTAGTTTAAATGTGCCGTAAAAACATGCAGATCCAGCATCTAGTGGAATCATGAATTTTCCATATCAAGCCCAAGAACTAATTCCATAATTAAATGGGTTTTCCTGTTGAAAATTTGTCATGAAAATATTTATGTTTACCTACCTTAAAGTGACCAGATGATCAGAGCTCCAACACGGGGCATTATTTTTTTAAATATACAAAATAAGGTAAAATCATGAACTCGCACACATAAAGGGGACTCACTTAACAGTTTAAACGGCTACGTAAGCCATGATTGTCTGTTATTTGAAATGTTTCATGAAATTGCGAATGAACTAATCAAAGATTGCCTTGGTGATCGGGACGTTTAATCAGAATAATCTTTAACACCTATGTGCCTGAGCCTCATTTTGCACCCAATTTCAAAACTTCAAAAATCTGATTCTCAGTCGTTTCTCAACGAAAGTTAATGAAATTTTGACAGTTGATCACAAAACCCTTCTTGTTTATGTAACCGGGATCATGGTTCCAGATTTTTCCGTTGTTCCGGATTTATAGCCGGGGATACTGGGGTAACCTCCTTATCAGATAGAGGTGCAACTTATAATTTGTCTTCGAAAGCTAGCTTGTGGCATATCAAACTTCATGATTTTGCAAAACAAGAGTATTGTTTTGCAAAATCATGAAGTTTGATATGTCGCAAGCTAGGTTTCAGAACCGGTCAGAAAGTGCCACTTCCCTGGAGGCACCAGGTTTCCGGAACATCCGGAGAAGTGGCCAGTACTTCAAAAATCTCTAGAAACATGGCTCAATACTCTTGATTTGTAAAATCATAAAGTTTGAGATAACGCAAGCTAGATTTCAGAACCGGTCAGTAAGTGGCCACATCCCTAGGGGCACCAGATTTCCGGAACATCAGGAGAAGTGGTCACTGTATCCGAAATTTCTGGAAACATGGTCCAATACTCTTGTTATGCAAAATCATGAAGTTTGATATGTCGCAAGCTAGGTTTCAGAACTAGTCGGAAAGTCACCACTTTCCTGGGGGCACCAGGATCCGTAACATCCGGAGAAGTGGCCAGTGTATCCGAAATCGCTAGAAACATGGTCCAATACTCTTGTTTTGCAAAATAATGAAGTTTGATATGTCGTGAGCTAGGTTTCAGAACCGGTCAGAAAGTGATCACTTCCCTGGGGACACCATGTTTCCGGAATGTCTGGAGAAGTGGCCAGTATATCCGAAATTTCCGGCAACATGGTCCAATACTCTTGTTTTGCAAAATCATGAAGTTTGATATGTCGCAAGCTATGTTTCAGAACCGGTCAGTAAGTGGCCACTTCCCTGGGGGCACCTGTGTCCGGAACATCCGGAGAAGTGGCCAGTGTATCCGAAACCTCTAGAAACATGGTCCAATACTCTTGTTTTGCAAAATCATGAAGTTCGATATGCCGCAAGCTAGTTTTCGAAGACAAATTATAGGTTGCACCTCTATCTGATAAGGAGGTTACCCCAGTACCCCCGGCCATAAATCCGGAACAACGGAAAAATGCGGAACCATGATCCCGGTTACATAAACTAGAAGCATTTTGTGATCAACTGTCAAAATTTCATTAACTTTCGTTGAGAAACGGCTGAGAATTAGATTTTTGAAGTTTTGAAATTGGGTGCAAAATGAGGCTCAGGCACATAGGTGTTAATAAGCGGTTTACGCTGTTAAGTGAATCCCCCTATAGGTTTTATTCAAGGTTACTGATAGACGAAAATTCTCGCGAAAGCCAAACAATTAATTTCAGTGTGTATCGTCCCAAATGTTCATCATAGAAACAACAACTCGTTCATTTACTCACAAAGGCGTGAATGAACTCATCCAGCGTGAGTGTGCTGCCCGCCAACTAACTGGAATGAAAATAGACGAGTGCACCGATGAACTGAATTCATCGCGGTCCGAGAATTTTGACACTAGAGCGGGGTCGCTTCCAATCAGAAGTGAAAGATTTCCAATCAGAATTGAGCAATTCTGATTGGGAACGACCCCGCTGTAGTGTCAAAATTCTCGGACCGCGATGAATTCAGTTCATCGGTGCACTCGTCTATTGCGAGAGCGCTCTCGAACTATTCTCCATTCAACTGCCAAAGATAAATCTGCTCGAAAATATCGTGTTGATTCTCAGCTTTCATTCCGATTCCACTCACGGCGATAATATCATCGATTGTGGAATCGGCAGGAGCATGGGGAAGATTTCATCAGAAGCCTGTTTGTGTGCATTAGGGTTCGGAATTAAGCGCTATTTGCAGATCAAAATGAATTTCTCAGCCTATCTTGATTCATGGGAAATTCCTTGCCTGAATCGCTCAAGGAACCGGTTTTTCTTCGATCGCAGTACGCAGTAGCGAAGAAATGGCAGTTCAAATGGCAGTCACCGAAGAAAGTTTCTGCCAGGAATCACTCAAGAAGTTTCTTGAGCGATTCCTTTCGAACTCGAAACTGCGCTTTAGTCAGAAATAAAGTTATAAATTTGTTTGGTAGATCAAGGACTGACATATAAGGGTTCGTTCAAAAATTACATAACGGGGAGGAAGGAAGCCTAGCACGTAACGCACTTCATGCAACATTTTAAAAATTTGCAAATACAAAAGTTGTTTCGTAGTTGGGGGTTTTGGGGGGCTGAAATTGTCAAATGTTGCTTTCCTTTCGATTGATTAGCAAATGTGTCATCAACTAGCACTCAAGTGCATGAAGATTTCAAATCTCGGAATTGATTAATTAATAAATATCCCGGAAGCGGTCGCGTCGTGTACTGAGTACACGCATCATGAAAAATGCACGCATGTGGTACACAGCGTGAGCGCGGCGTCGCTGCAGATAGTCAAAGACGCGACTGCTCGAGGGATATTGATTGGACGATGCACATTGGTCGGGCTCCATACAAAGGGGCGGCCAAAACTCTCAAAAAACGGAATTGATATTTTTAAACTTTTTTTTTCACCTTATAACATAGATAATGTATTGTAGTTTGATGATTCTTAATTAAAAGCATACCAGCTTTTGTTTTTCAATGACATTTTCACTGCCAAAGTGGCCTAAGTCATAAAATTGAAAAATGAATTATTCGGAAAAAGTAAAATAATAATATTTTGCGAATGGCATATATGTTTTATGTTATCCAGCATATGAAAGCTTGTTATTGGACTGTTTGAATGCACGTATGGTGCAAAATTAATATGTCACAAAACATTTCAAATTTTCATATATTGTACCTTAGGAATTTTGTTAATTTTTAAGTTAAAAACCCCAGATTAATCCACCTAGTGGTGATAGTGCCTTTCTCGTCGAATATGTACTCATGATCTTTACGTCGACATTAGCCGATCCTGAGAACACTTATACGCTTAATACGATTCATGTAAAATTTGACCTCCTTATGGATCAAATTGTGCACAGTAATTTTAGACGCAAAAGGAGATTCGAAAAACTTTATTCAGTGTTGATGCGATCAAATTATAATTTTCCCACAACACGTTGATCCATCCTACTTTTGTTGTGGTCTAAGTGAAAAGAGCGCGTTGAAAAGAGTTCATGAGCTGAGAGTGCACGCAGTGCAAATGAATTATTTTTCAAAGTATATAGAAACCAGTGAGAGAAAAAGTAATAGCTAACAGGTTGTAGTGATAGGGTAGCGGGGGCAGGAGAAGGGGCGCTCGGTGTGTTTACGAATACTGTACTGGTGGAGATCGAAGTAATAGGAACAGAAAATAGAGAGAGAGAGAATGAGTAGCAAATAGTCAACGTGGTGTGGTAGTGTGACGATAAGTGAACGCTTGTATTTTAAGAAAATGGCAATTGAGGTTATGGGGAACACGTGAGAATTATAGGAGACAGTTCCGCTGGTGTTTCCCGAGAAGTGGATGCAGCAGTCTGCTATTAGCAGGCTTGATAATCCTCCTCGAAATCAAAAGAGTTTTGCCACATGCTCTAGAGCGGTGTTTTGCTTTTGCCTCGTCGCGAGGGAGCGAACGAACCCAAAACAGAGAGGCAATAAAAACTGAGCGAGGAAGAGGGGAACGAAAAAAGAGTCGATGATTGTTTCGGGTTTTTGAGTGCGATTTTCGCCTCGAGAGTCTTTCTTTGTATGGGAGTGGAACTCGCGAGAGCTTTTTGAGTGTGAGTGGACGTGAGAAACACAACAAGAAATTATGAGTGTTGGACGAACTCCTCGCTGCGCGGCAAGCTCGCACTCGGTGCTGTTGAGGATTTGCGTTGTGATTTCTGAGTTTTATTTTCACTCCTCAGAAAATCGCCAAAATCGCTTCCTCATTTTCTCGCGAGGGAGTTTCTGTCAAGCCTGGCTATTAGCGCATTTGTATTTGTATTTTTTTTTTCGGTTTATCCTGCATTGGACGACCGGTGACTCAGCGAGTGGTGTGAGCGAGTGAACATTTAACATGGGTTGGATGGCATTCTAAACCATTTGGTTACTGACATCGAAGGCAAAAACAGAAGACCAGCTGAACAGGATTACCCGGTGAGCTCGTTCCTTATTGTTCCCTTTTAAAATTGAACATGATATGCATGGGTATTTGGGAGGGGTAGCCTAAGGAAGCTAAATGAACTGGTTTCCGGGCAAATGTTCGTGGGGTGGCCAGACTTTGTCACGAGATAACAACCATCGTGTTGTCTTCCGAAGGTTTCCAGTGAGTTTAGCTTACCCTGCTACAACAAACCATCAGGTAGATCATTCCGTTCCGGTTTGACTCTGCAGCCATAGGTAATCCTTGCGCTGATGGTGGGTACGCAATCATCATCATCATCATCATCATCATCATCAACACGTTGATCCATCCTACTTAATATTAACACCACAGGAATTTGAAATGGTGTGATTTGATGAGATCGCTTTGGTCACAATTTTATTCTCTTGCATATATGAAGACTTTGACCATTTCTTCACTTTTAATCTTACCCACCGTTTACCAGGCTTTTAAAGTCAAGACTTGATTTATCGCTAACATTGGCTTTGTTCACTTTCATAATTTCACTATTTGATGTACCGCATGCATGGGTTTGGTTAAATTCCACGTTTGATCATTTCCGGCGGATACCAGGAACCGATTCCATGACACTACCCAAGTAACCACGAAGTGCATCAATTTTGCCATATATTTATATTTAGAATTGTGTAAATAATGCTGCATTACTTTAAACACCTCAATGAAGCAATATTGAAGTCGAAAAGGGCCCCACTAAAATTAAATTAGTGCCACATATTGCAGCACGTTGACAGCCATTGCTAAAGTGACATAAATGCATGTGCGGTACATTTGCATTTGCACATGCTTAATACGTGCAACACGAAAAACCAAAACAAAAATCTATTTTTAGCACCGTTTCGTTATCGACGGTACTAATGCCCCCCACATGAATGTTTTAACCATTTTATTTGTTGCCGGGTCGGGAGTTGAACCAGAAGTGTTGAAGACCGCTAGATGAGTTCCATACGCGCTGGTGCCGTGGACCGTTTCTGCTGCAGTGATAACAACAGATATTTCATTAACTAAAAGAAAACTGTTCGTCTGACTCAACCATTGCAGTAGAGAGCAAAACAACTATGACATATGTAATAGAATCCCTGTAATCCCATTCCGATAAATCACTGGTAAATACATAATGCATTCTAGAAGATATTTAATCAATATAAGAAAATTAAAACTCCCTTCGTACACTGCTCATAATATTATGCTAATTGTGGTTTCCATCATTATTGGCATGGGATAGCAGTCAACAGAAAAGAGGAAAGGTTATCTCTTAAAAGGTTTTGCTGGAGAAAGTCGTCGATCGGTGGTTCAAACGAGGATTAAGTTGGTCGGGAGTCGAACCAGAAGTGTTGAAGACCGCTATAGTTGACCGCTAAGATGTTAACTCTTCTTGATTTCATTTGTTTACCATATGAGTCAAGCTTTTATAATTGTATTGTTAGAGCAACCTTTGGCAGTTTGTACATTGCATTTATACAGATTTTGCAGTGTTAAATTATTGAATTATCGTATATAACCCTTTAATGCACCCTAATGTAAAGAAAAAATGTAATGCATCAATACATTGATAATGCCAATCTAAAGGATTATTGCATGAGAAGTGTGGAATTACTGCATACCGCTTTGCAAAGGTTGATATTCAGTCTAATTCGTGCAATGATATAATGCTTGTGATTACTTGGGTACTGGTTGTCCCAAATATTGTCTGTGGTTATTTTCTTGTCAACTGGTTATCAGGCTGGCTTAAAAGCCGCCAATTGATGTGTTCCATGGGGAGGATCAATTAAGTATGTCACGCTGAAATTAGGAATGTTCGAAGCTTCCCTCTGCCCCTTTCGTACGGGTTTCTCCTATACTTAATACATTGCTTGTCACACTTTAACAACCCCCTCTCCCCTAGGATCGTGACGTACTTAATGGCCTCATGCATAAATTTGATTTACTTCAATATTTTACCATTTCTGGCGGGGCACTCGTTACCTGTTCTTCAACACTACCGGTTCTCCCAAATGTGCGTCTGAGACTTGAACACATCAGTTAATTAGATTATTGAAAAAGCCGCGATTTGGTGTATCGCATGCACAGGATCGGATCACTTTTATATTTTACCACTTATGACGAGACACCCAAAATCGGTTCCCGGACAGAACCTGTTGTCCCAAATTTGGTCTGAGACTTTTTTTTGTTGCTAACCGTTCATCAGGTTACCAAATAAATCATTTGACATGTCACATGTATTGATTCCCTTTTACATTTTATATTTCCGGTGGGACAGACGGAATCGGTTCCGTAGTGCTGATTGGTCTGAGACTTTTGTCTTGTCGACTGTTCATCATGTAATTTGTGGTGTGATTTGTGGTGTCGCATGCATGGGTTTGGTTCATTTTCAAATTTAGCCACTTCCGTCGGGACACCCGTAAACCGGTCCCGGAAAACTATCGATAGTCTCTAATACAGGGTGTTAGGTTCGTGAGTGCAAACCTTTATTTTCTTGTACCGCGCATCGGCGGCGTTGTCCTTATACTTCATACACACAGCTGCTGTGCTTCGGCAGGTGATCAAGACTGTGTTCGTGGTGCAAAACGATATATTGACTGGTGTGCTGAATGATACACAGCGCGGCCTCTGTAATGTTTTCAAACGCGCATTTGCACGAAAATCCACGCGGCAAGTCCTCTTGGAAAGAAACAGCCGCACTTAAGGAAACGCCGCAATGTTATCTCCCATAAGAATGGAGTAAAAGGAGAGCAAAAAACGCGGCTGTTCCTTTCCTCAGGGATTTGCCGCGTGTACTTTTAGGCAAATGTGATAATATCAGCGTACGCTAGCTCCAGCGGCACAGTGTGCAAAAAAGTGCTTACCTTTACAGTTGCAAATTCATGACCTGAAATACGATGTTGAATTCGGAATAACAAGAACACGAGAGGAGCTAGACGTTTGAAGTTTAAGAACGAGTTGTAGAACGGAATAGTGGCCTCGAATTTTCCTAAAAGAAATTTAAAATTTATTACGCATTTTTTAAAGATAATTTACAAAAACAAATAAAAATCAAAACGAGCTTATTTGCTGTAGAAAACTAAGTTATTTAACTAAACTAATAGATTGAAAGATCTTTTAAGTAGACAATTTAATGAACTTTCGAATGAGGGTTAAAAAGCTGCGATAAGTTTAACCATTTTCAAGTTGTAGCCAGTTTGAGGAAAGCAAAGTCAAAAAAATGTAAAGTTCTAATACTACGTAACGGTTGAGATTTGACCATATGGGTACACCTTGTTTTTTCACCATTTATGATCCTCTATCACTCCTTAAAAAGTTTGCATTCACGGACCTAACACCCTGCATAGTCTGAACCTATTTGCTTGCTAACGTTCATAAGGTTAACAAAAAAGCCGCGCTTTGCTGTGTCGCATGCATGGGTTTGGTTCACTTTTATATTTGGCCACTTCCGTCGGGACCCCCCGGAACCGGTTCCTTCCTGCTAACAGTTCATCAGGTTATCAGGTTATGCCGCTGTTTGATGTGTCGCATGCATGGGTTTGGTTCTCTTTTATATTTGGCCACTTTTTTTTTTTTTTTTTTTTTTTTTTTAAAACACGGACACGTTTAGTACTTCCAGTGAGCTGTTCGCTCTTTGAAGGAAGCACGACACTAGACAACGGACTAGCATGCAACGCCCAGTGGCACAGCCGAAAACTTTTCCTGACAGCTGCGGCGGGAATCGAACCCGCGCTCCTTAGCACGATGCGACTAAATGCTTGGTGACACTAGCCGCACGACCACGAAGCCACACTTCTGGCGGGACATCCGGAACCGGTTCCGGAACACCACCGGTTCAGATATGGTCTGATACTATTTCCCTGCTAACCGTTCATCAGGTTACCGAAAATGCCGCAGTTTGATGTGTCGTATGAATGAGTTATGTTCCATTTTATATTTGGCCACTTCCAGCGGGACACCCAGAACCGGTTCCGGTAAGCTACCACTTCAGATATGGTCTGATGCTGTTTTCCTGCTAACCGTTGATCAGGTTATCGAAAATGCCGCTGTTTGATGTATCGCATGCATGGTTTTGGTTCTCTTTTATATTTGGCCACTTCCGCGGGACATCCGGACCAGTTCGGAAACACTACCAGTTCAGATATGGTCTGATACTGTTTTCCTGCTAACCGTTCATCAGGTTATTTAAAATGCCGTGGTTTAAATTGTCGCATGCACGGGTTTGGTTCTCTTTTATATTTGGCCACTTCTGGCGGGACATCCGCAACCGGTTCCGGAACACTACCGGTTCAGATATGGTCTGATACTATTTTCCTGCTAACCGTTCATCAGGTTAACGAAAATGCCGCTGTTTGATGTGTCGCATGAATGAGTTATGTTCAATTTTATATTTGGCCACTTCCGGCAGGACACCCAGAACCGGTTCCGGAACACTACCAGTTCATATATGGTCTGGTGCTGTTTTCCTTCTAACCGTTCATCAGGTTATCAAAAATGCCGCTGATTGATGTGTCGCATGCATGGGTTTGATTCTCTTTTATATTTGGCCACTTCCGGCGGGACATCCGGAACCGGTTCTGGAACACTACCGGTTCTGATATGGTCTGATACTATTTTCCTGCTAACCGTTCATCAGGTTACTAAAAATGCCGCTGTTTGAAGAGTCACATGAATAAGTTATGTTCAATTTTATATTTGGCCACTTCCGGCGGGACATCCGGAATCGGTTCCGGAACACTACTGGTTCTGATATGATCTGAGACTATTTTCCTGCTTACCATTCATCAGGTTATCGGAAATGCCGTGGTTTGATGTGTCGCATGCATGAGTTTGTTGGATTTTTATGTCCGGCCCCTCCCAGGGGTACCGGTCCGGAACACCTAAATGGCCATAACTCCGGAACGGCTGGACCGATCCGAACCATTTTCAATAGGAAACAATGGGACTATATGCCGCGTCGAATGAACCATCGGTCATTAAAATCGGTTGAGGTTTACTGCCAAAAAGTGATGTGAGTTTTTTGTACACACACATACACACACACACACATACACACACACACATACACACACACAGACATCACCTCAATTCGTCGAGCTGAGTTGATTGGTATATGTGACTCGACCCTCCGGACGTTCTATCAAAAAGTCATTTTTGGAGTGAACATATAGCCTTTCCAGTACACTTAGTGTACGAGAAAGGCAAAAAACATTATCTATGTGAAAATATATTCTTTACGGTGCATCAACATATAATTACATGCTACGCATAGTGAGCTCTTTAATAGAGATGTTTTTGATTTTTTATAAACAAATTTTGAACTGTTGTGTTCAGCTACATAAAATTACTAGTGCATTGCATACATTCAGACGTTTTTTGGTGTATGGAGATTTCTGTTCAAATTTACAAAATTGATTCCATTTGACACATTTCGTTAAGAGATACAAGACCAGATTTGTATTCTACTATGATCTATGTATCATTGAGAATAAGTGACCATTCATTTAAAAATAGTCAAAACAAAGTTTGTTTTTTTTTTTCAAAATTAAACATAAATTGTAACTAAAAACTTGTCAAAAACGTGAAAATTTCAAAATCATCTATTTTTTCGTGTGGTACTTTCTGGTACCCGTTCTCTTGCGATTCACAAAGGATATGTATTATATTTTATTGTTATTTTGTTCAGATCGCGGAATGCTGCAGAATCTGAAAACTTTTTGAAAAAAACATGATTTTGAATACTCTTCTGTAAGAGAGCAAAATAAATGAAACCATGTGCAGTTTTTTGTTTAAATGATACACCCTAATCAGGAGAACTGGTTTCCATATTCAATTATTTTTTTAAAACTATCGATATTTCGAAAATTGAAGTACTTCCGATGAAAAAAATAGTAGAGAAAATTATCAAATTCAGACATTTTGTTCATAAAAAATACACATCCCAAAGTGTTTTATTGATTGCCACATGATGAAGTAATACTTCATTCATCTTCAAAAAATATTAAACTTTGGAAAATCCCAAAAAAATTATTTATGGCCAGGAATTTGGTCCATTTACGCCTATGTGCGAACGCGGGACATTTCGCAGGACATAATTTGCCGCGGGATATTTGGCCAAAATGCGGGACCTCTGGTTACTTTAGATAAGAGGGTACTTTATAAGCTAAGCAGCTTGTTCGAAGTTGCTCATTAGCCTTTTAAGCAGCTTCATTTTAAAGTAATTTTGGAACTTAAAAGTTCACATAAGGTAAGTTGGATAGCCTGCTTATTCTAACAGAACTTTGACAAAATTAATGCAAAAACAAAAATGTAGTTTTCAGAACCATAACCTTTTGTTGGTGGTATTGAGTTCATGTCTGAAATTGCTTCTGATAATACGTCGCTCCTATGTAGATTAGAACCGGATCCTCCTGCGTGATAGCCTGTTATCAGCTTTAAAGCTGCTTAAGAGGCTAACAATGAGCCTTGCCGGAACTTGTGACCGAAGTTCCAGCAAGGCTCATCGTTAGCCTCTTAAGCAGCCAGAAAGTTCCATTCGGAACTTCGCGGAACTTTAAAGTGCATTTTGTCATGGGAAACGGAACTTTTGGTTACTTGGGTCTTGGGGAAAAGCATTATGTATTAAAAGACATTGTTTTTCAGGGAAATGGCATTCGGGGAAATGGTTTTGGGGGTAATGTGTAATTCGGGGTAACGGACTATTCGGGGTATTGGATCTCGGGGAAGTAATATACGAGGTAATGGTATTCGGAGAACTGTTATTGGACCATACGTAGAACTTATTTTTGGTATAGGGGTTGAACGCAACTTTGCCTAGCGAGAATACAATCATTTTCTTTACAAACAACTATTTTCATTTTTTATATTTTATTTTCAAGTATTTTCCAAATATGAAGTTCATCAGTTAATAAGGTTGAACCTTTAATTTTTAATCATTTTAAAAAATGCACATGTCTAACAAATGCTTAATATTAGTCTAACATAAAAGTTGCGCTGGTTGTAGAAGTTGTGGAAACCCCACGAAAACGCCAGAAAGTATGCAATTTTCTTTAAATATGCGTTAATATTACCAAACAGTCCAATTTTAATCATAAATACGAATAGTTAAACCTGGAACACATAGCGTCCGTTCCGTCCGTTTTTTTTTACAGTTTTTTTTTCATTGGGAATGTGTCAAACTACTGTCACGCTCACGCAAACGTATGCAATGCATTGTGTGGGGCACTTTACAGAAATTTTAATGACACAATCTATTTTAGCAATTATTTGAATGTCGAATACACTCATTCAAAGGCTTGTTGCATGTATGGTACAGCTACGGTAACAGAAGTTTGGATTTGTCTTTCGAAATCGCTCAGCACGTAGGGGTACTGATGTGACGTATTCTCGGCAATGTTTTTCTCTTCGTCATGGGTTTTTTTTTAATCCTAATGAACTCAATGTTGTCAACAAATCCTTCCCAATCAAGCTGAATGTTACAACCAAGTTTCAAGCAAATTGACCTACAAAAACCCCTCTTGACGAAGAGAACAAACCTGCCGATAATACCCTTTGTAACCTTATAAGGAGAAACCCGCTTTCCGTTACAAAAAAATGTAACATATTGGCTAAAAAACTTGATAACTCTTGTTCATAGTTCATAAGGTTTTAAAAGTTTACTATGATTAGTTTCCAAAATATTTGATGAGGAAAGAGGCGATATCATTGAATGAGTTATTCTATGTCTTGAAAACCACTTAAAACCGGCAAATGAGACAATAATAATTGATTTCACTTATTTTAATTGCGACCGAGCAATTAGGTGAAGTTTTCCCTCAATGGTTGGCTTTTCGGTCAGGTTCAAATAAAAGCGGAATAGTTCTATATCATCCGATGTTTCGACCCTTAGTTTGGGCCTTCTCAGAAAAGAATAATAGCTCTATAACTTAATAGTTACTATATAACTATAACTATTGACCCTATAATTTCCCTGAAGATGGCCCAAACCAAGGGTCGAAACGTCGGATGGTATAGAACTATTCAGCTTTTATTAAATCTGACCGAAAAGCCAACCATTAAATTAATTGTACGATATTGTAATGTTCAGCAAAATTACTCGTGCAGATGCAGTGAAGATTTGTGTCAAATATAAACATGCCAAAAATATGCACCATTCAAAAACTACGTCCAAAACTACGGAAAATTACAATTTTTTTCGAGCTTTCTCCAGCAAAAATAAACTGTGCAATGTTGAAAATATTGTCTCAGCGACATGTTTATAAAAGTTGTGTATTTCAAGGTCAAAAACATTTTGTCTGAGGAAATTTCAAATAATTTGCAAGATATAATCGTATAACACCAATTTCGTAGCAAAAAACTTTCTGGTGGCACAAAACAAAATGTCGAAAATCCCCAAAATTGTTCGCAAGTTTTTGCATATATTATCAAAAACTTAATTTAAGAATAATTCGTATAAAAGAAATCTACTAGATTCAGTATATGAAGTGCTTCGAGGCATATAAAATGAGAATCAACTAATTTCCAGTTCCAGTTTATATTTCTTCTGAAAAATTACCAAGGTTTTTTTTCGGAAGCTTTTCTACAAAGAACTCAATACTAGATATTCCTCAAGGGTGTAAGAATACTTTGATAACTCTTAATTGAAAGTTTAAATCGCAAATTAAAATATCATAATTTGTGGAATTCTTTTCAGACTAGATTAAACATTACTTGCAGTGATGAACATGTCACATGTAACCGACAACATGCATTCAACACATTTGTCTATCAGTGGACTGTCACGCGTGTATACTTTGCTTCGTTCTGCATGATAAAGCAACCGTGCACTTACAAACTAAAATTAATCCCGCACTGCAAAGTTTCTATTTTCATCCTCTGCCATGAAGTGCCTCCTCGACATGCAAGCTATCCGTAATAAAAGACTAGCAAATTCTCACGCACATTTTGTGCGAAAAAGCATTATGTAGGCTAGAGATAGACAGACACTACTGTCGTTTGGTCATCTGCCAGCATTTCTAATGCTCTCAACGGTGGCCGACCAGTCATGCTTTGCGACCAGATGGCAAAATTCACACGGTATTCACTTCTGTCAATCTTCTGAATTATAAATCAGTGAGCAAACCGTTTGTGCATGCGTCCACAATATATGGTACAGGTGGAATTTCTCGACATCACCCATAGTAGGTAGTTACCAGTCCTTTTCCAGAAGAATATCAAAACGACAGACACAAGTCGTAGGTGGAACGGATCGCAAAAGTTTGATTTTAATCCCACTAGTCACTAACTGGCTGCCTGGGTAAGATGTTTGATTCGTCCCTTCCATCCCAGCCAGACGATGATGGCCAGCAGAACAAACAGGACAGATGGGAATCGTTACACATGTAAGCAACCGGCATGACTTTGGCTCTTAACCGGAAACTTTCTGGCAATGCAATGAGGTAGGGGTTAGGGAGAATGTACCAAATGTGGATGGGATATATGAATGACATTCACTTGAATCAGCTATAATTTGCAATTGTAGAAAACAAGGTACTTGTTTGCTAATAACTTCATTATTTTTTTTCTTGAGAAACAGATGAACCGAACAGTTTGTGGTTCTGAAAGTATGAATCCCCAATTAGTACATCTAAGTACTGTATCTGAGTATCTAAGTCAATTGCTAGTTCTGGGCTTAATATGGTTTCACGCAGTTGTGTATTTGATCAATTCACGGGCGCGATGAAGATCAAATTATCAGTTGTAGTTTTCAGAGAGCCCCTGTGAGGGGTGATTATTGTGATAGGATAAACCATCTTCCATGGGAGACTCCAAGATTCGTTCTCTAGCCTACAAACAAATATTTCTGCCTGAAACATCTGTGGAGATATTGTGCCTCTAGTAACTACGGTTGCCCTTCCCTTACACGATAATCGTACGGGCGTTGTAGGTATTGACTTCGAGAGATCAACGAATTGTGCATATGGTGAATTTATTTATTATTTATTTGAAACCGGAGGTAGGTTCTTTACTGATTCGCCAATGGTTTTAAACTATATCTAATTGAAGCCTTAAAAAGCCAAAGCGAAAATTATACGTAGTACTCCCGATCCTTTTTTTTGCACGGGTCGTTATTTTGCTGTAACTCTGTCAATTTTTTTTTTAAGACACGGACAACGTCTTCAGCTTTCGGCTGTACAGACTGTTTTAAGCTTAACATTAGACAACGGACAACGGAACATGCACCAGTGGAAACGGGGAACCCAAGTAACACAACTTGTTGTATAATAGTTTATAATTCACTATTAGTACTTAGTCAGAAGTACTTTTCTGGTTATATTTACTTAAAACCGAACATCAATAGAATTAAAACAGCGCAAAAAATGGCGGCTTATAGAACATCTTACAAGTTATATAACATGTATTCAAATACACTTATAGTGCTAAAATTGTCATCCACAGTGCGTTCAATTCAACACTTGAATAATTATTAGTTATATTTAAGTTATTCGCCTACAATAAACACTTGGAAAACTTGTTTATAATGCAATAATATTTGTGAGTAGAAATAAAGCTGCTTAGTAGTAATTCAACCTGCAGAATACACTTATATATCATACCATATGCAGATGTTGAGATTAAGCTTATTCTAAGTTATATTACTTAAATTTCAACAAACAATGATTTTCTTCAAACTTCCTCTTCTACTGTGAAACGTAGAAATTGTTCAAAAAAAACAAATCAAAACAAATTGTATTTATATATAAACGAGATTCCTTCAACTCGAAAAATAATTTCCAATGGCTTTTCAAATTTATCAGATAACAAATTCTGAAATGGGTTTCACTCAGTAGTGTTAAGGATCTTTTACGTGCGGTTCAAGATTTATCGTGAAACCGCTGATTTTACTCGCCCGTAAATTAGGCGCCATTGAATTGAATTGAAAACGATACGTGAATCAATCAAATATTACTGCTTTGTGAACATTATTTGCAATTCCATGTGAAGATGCAATATGGCAGTTTCCCAAAAAATTACAGTGCTGTTCAAAGTGTCATAAACTATTTCAATCATAATATTGTTAGCTTTACGACTTAAGTCATAAATATTATTATTACTGATAATATCTCAAATAAAATTCCATTAAGAAAAGTAATAAGGGAATTCACTAAATAAATCAAATAACTGTGTAAGCCATACTGAGTATTGAAATATTTCATGGAATTGCCAATGAAATAATCCAAGACTGCCTTGGTGATCGCAACGTTTAATCAGGATAAAAATTAATCAGCGGTTTACGCTGTTAAGTGAATCCCTCTAATGTCAAACTATTTACCATTTTTTATATGAAGTATACGTATTCATGTTTATGAACGGTACTGTAATGTTAAAAGTTTTACTTGAAGAATTAATCCATTTTTACATTCTTTGATTTGAACTTGTTGTAATAACGTTAAAACTACATCATTATGACAACTATCCAGCAGTGGATTGTGGTTGTGTTTGTGTATCATTAAAGTTCATAACATGTCTCAATTACATTTCTTAAACATGCACACATGGACAATATTACTTTTGTTTTTAGACAATCTATACAACATTAAAATAACATTATTACAACGTCTTTTTTAATGAGACCAGATTTGTCAAATGTCAAAGTCTTATTGTCAAAATTCGTGTTGTTTACTTTTTGGTGATCGAAATTCTCGTCGGGTTTTACGATTTTCACGGGATTTCTAATGCTTTTTTGCATAGTCATCGACGATTCATTTAATTAACCCGTGTCCCGTACGCAGTAACCCGTGAGTGCTTCTACAACGAAATGCAACAGAATAAATCAGGGAATTAACTAATACCACAAGGACGATTAGTATGACCCAGAGCCATCGGCAATCAGCACTGTTAGCAGTACCAACCAAATGCTGAGGTGAGAAAAATGGTCACATCAGGAAGCTGATGAATCCACGGTGGATGTGGATGTGAGGCGGTGTCGCTAAAACTAATTGGTTTTATTATGAGAGGTAACAATTACAAAATTGATGACAAATGAAGCTAAACAATTTACGGCATTGAGCTGAACTAAGGTTGATTCGGGTGGATTGCCAATTGAGTTCTTACGGTTTTAACTGCCACCGGTCTGGGATTGTGACTGAGCAAAGTGCTGAGTGTGTCTGTTGAACCAATTTAAAAATTGGTAGGTACTTTGTGTTTTGAAGCTCGAATAATGTTATTTATTAGTATATAAACCATATTTTATACATGGTACAGCTGATAATCGAAAAAACAAATATTCCTGTTGTTTGTAATTGAAAAACATAATTACAGCTCAAAAATCACATAAGATGTTTTCTGAAACTCATATATGACAATTATAGCGCATCTCTGGAAGAGTTGATTTTAAAAGATGTTTTCTGTGTTACTTGGGAAGAAACTATTCTCACGAAAAGTTTCAACGCCCGAAGCGGGAATCGAACCCTCACCCCATAGCATGGTGCGATTATAAGCTTGGTGACCCTAACCGCACGGCTACGAGGCTCCACAAACCGATTCTCATGAAATTTTGTACACTGATAGTACTAATCGTACCTACATGTGTACAAAATTTCATGAGAATCGGTTGAAAATTGACTGAGTTATAACAAAAACCAGACCCGTGCAAACAAAGAATCGGGTGTATATGATTCTAATGCCATGTTTGGTACAGTAACCGTATCAAGATATGCTTTGAAACGAAGAGCGAACCCCGGACAATAACACATGTCACACACTGCTCAACTTCTTAACTGTGACTTCTGGCACTGAATGGTGAACGACAGGTCAGACATAATCTCACACCTAGCAGGGTTTCAATTTCCCATTCAAAACCATAGAAACATACCCAAGCCAAGCATACCGACCCAAGTATGTGAGGCTTGTGTTTTGATATCCGAAAGAGGATACGATTTGCATTACCATACATACATTTGATTCCTGGCTCTTAAATTCTCCACCACCCTATCTCCCATGCTGAAATCGATTGGACAATCAAAATTTAACGATCACTTCAACTTTTTAATGTTCATTTTCCGTTTTCCCTCCGACAGTGACCTTCACGCGGGCCTCCACTGCATACGAAGCTACACGCGACGCTGCATGAACATCCACCAGAGAGAGCACTTCAACAAGCTGTATCACGGCACCCACGAGGTCATACACGAGCTCTGCCAGGAAGGACCCTATCAGGAAGGCACGTACGTATTGTACTAGTTACATCCATGTTTCATGCCACGTCCATTTGCACCTGTGCGCGACGATGTTCTTGTAGTGCGATCAGTTTACGTTGTTGTTACGTTTTGGTTACAAATTGCAAACATGTTGCGTCTAATCATCATCGGCTAGCTTTCGTCGACATTCATCATAAACACATCATACAAGTAGCATGTCAAATTCCCATCACTTCCATTATGCGATAACTCGTAAAAAAACATTTCCTATTGAGCATTTCTAGCTCAACGCACGAATCCTACAGACGCGACCTTTTTCAATTCAAATGAAGTTATTTGTTTTGTAATGTTCTTCACTTATCGTATGAAAAAAAAAAACTAATACAATATTTCAAAAAATATATAACTTGAAAACCGTGATCAACAATAGATTCTAAATCAACAATGAAAAAACTATACATATTTTTTTCCTACATTAAACTATACTTAATTAAGAACAAATTCAAAAACTAAAATGAAAATTAAGAAAAAAAAATTGGAACTTTTTGAATGTTATTTGAAACAGTCTGAAAATTAACATACCTGAGAAATAAATGATTCTTTTTTGATAAAAAAAAATAACTGGAAAACAGTAAGAAATCTCGAACAAACATTACACACGTTCCCATTTTTCTTATTTTTTTTTATTTTTAAATTTGCCATTACTTAAGTACGATTAGATGAAGGAAAGAAAAATACATAGTTTTTTTTTTTTTAATTTGAACCTATACGTAGATTTTAAATATAAAACATAAAAAAATCGTTTCCTTTTGCTTGTTTATCGATGAAAAACTAAAAAAATGGGAAGAATGAAAAGTTAGAAGCATTTGACCATCTTGGACAGCTAAGAAATTGTTAAGTCAGCTTTCTACTGAAAAATAATAAAAAATCGATGGGTAAGGTTTTTGGACAAATTGATAAAGAACATCTTCAACAAATTTAAGACACTGTTTCACATGTTTTGGTAAACTTGCTTGAGGAGTGTCTTTTGAGCCTCTCAATATCTGGCCCGGAGTAGGAACTAGTACCCAGATAGAAGTAAAAAGTAATTTGCAGAATGTTTGGCCGGTTTTGGCTGGAAAGGTTTTTAAGAAATGACATGCAAATTCCGAAAACTAACACGAAAAATTGTTGTTAGAGTTTTCAAAGAAAATTGAAAAGTTCTTTTTGATACATAAAACAAAATTGAGACATTAACTAAATGAAGTTTCTGGAGGAATCCTTAACAAACACTTAGCACATTTTAAAGTTGTTGAAGACGACAGACATATCTTAAAACAGTTTTTTATCCGGAATGTATGAGTAGTTTCTCGTAGATACCGCGGACGGTTTTCAATTTAACTGCTTGGCCCTACTTTTTATTTTTTTAAAATCACATCTCACAATAATAAAAAACATACATCTCTGCTTCTTTGAAATGTTACGCCAAATTTTCTGACTTTTCTGATGAAAATAGAGAACTTGGGTACTTGATTTGGTTCCAAAACCATAAAAACCTGAAAAAAATAATATATTTACATTGTTTATGCACCTAAACACAATTTGGCCCTTTCAGCGTATTTTTCATGAAAACCACAATTCAATATCTCGACACTGATTTTTCATTAGGGCCTAACTGACATTTTCAAATTCTCTTCATCGATCCTCTCTTTGTGTTATTACAGAATGTATATTGAGTTTTCCAAAGATTTTTTGGATGAAATGCGCAGAAGACGACTACATCTTGCTATAGAAACAAAAAGAATAATGATTTTGTTTGTTTTGATCAAGTTATTAGCGAAAGCGAGAGTCGACGAAGAGAAATCGAGTCAGTTAGGCCCTTATGAAAAATCATTGTCGATCTTTCAATCAATACAAAAAGGATGTGTTGAAATTGTCAACAATTATGTATTTATTTAATTTTCAGTTTCTAAAAAATTCGTTTTTTTTTTGCCAAACTATGTTAATGACAAAATACAAAAAAAATACGGATCTAATTATTTCCGATGAACAAGTCTACCAAGTATCACGTTTTTATTATTTATTTTTTTAAATATTTATACATTTTCTTCCCCATTCTTATTCACCAACAACTCTGCCCTAAGAAAAGAAGTCGAAAGTATTCTATTCAAAATTTCTTATCTTACTGAAGGGTTGTGCGTCTACCGCTCGGCTGGAGCTCAATAAGATTTCACAGCATAACATGTGAAAAGGGCCTAAGTGCTTTTTGTAAACACACATGTCTCGCTCGCTGTAGGGCCCAACTGCATCCACCCACGCACATCAACACCCTTATCAGAAAGAGTAATCTTCGGGCTATCTGTTAAGGGTGCGGATGTTCGTGAGTGGATGCAGAAGGGCCCTACAGCAACCGAAACATGTTTATTTACAGAAAGCACTTAAGCCCTTTTCAGACGATTTGCTATGTTTTCCCTACGTTTATTTGGATTAATTTTATAAAAGACCCAAAGAACCAGAAAAAAAAACAGATAAACACCTTAATGGAGTGAACTATCTATAAAATCACAAAGAGAGATGAACCAGCCCAAGGCAGAAAGTCTCTAAAATAAAGCGAATTGAATTGAATTAAAATACAAAGACTAGTGCAATTCCTAGAGTATTTTCAAAGGGAATTTAAGAAATAAAAATCTAATGAAAAACTTCACATTACTCTACAAACTTTTAAAATAATAATAAAAATATTGAATCTTTTTTAAATAAGCACAATTCATATGAACTAAAAAGAAGTTTTAGTACATATTACTTTAAACTTTGTATAGGCTCGTTGTTGTTGGCTGTTGGCTATAAAAATACATATGACAAAAAATTAGAATGGAACTAAAAAACTGCGGATATTTTTACCCAAAAGTGGGTCAGCAATCATAACTTTTTTTAAAGTGGTTTTTTTTTCAAATAACAAAACCTATAAATTGTGTTCCCCTGTATAATGTGCAGTGATTCATTTTCACTTATATTGGTCGAATTTTGAGCGAAAAAAGCTCGATTTTTTTCAAATACGATGAGAGTTTGCTTACTTTTGTCAATTAGTTCATCTATATAAATAAAAATGGAATGGTGTTTGTATGTCACGAACAGGCTCGGGAACGGGTCAACAGATAAACATGATTCTTTCACTGTTGCATTCCGCCAGGGCTCCGAAGTGTTTGTACGAAAAAATAATTAGAAAAATTGACCGGAAAGGCAAGAAAAACAGGAAAATCTGAAAACCCATTTTGAGGAGCATTTCTTCATGGAACCGGATGTCAAAAAACAGAGTGGGCAGGCAGGACGACGTTTGCCGGGACTGCTAGTTCCACTTAAAAACATGATTTTCAACAAACTTGTATTTTTTTTTTGTTTATCATACAGTTATGATCAATAGCTGAAGTACTTGTTAGTCTGATGAGTACAGATATCGATTCGTATGCAAAAGATTCTGGGTTGAATCCGTGGCCCGTATCTTGCCTCCTCTTGTGTATTTTTCTATCCACATTCCTCCTCTGTCTCTACAACGCTAGAATTGATGTTAACCCACTCACCGTAAATATAGAGTAGCGTTTTCAGCCTGATCTATTTGATGCATCTTAACATGTTTGAACAACACGTATAAATTGCATTGTTTGAAAAGACTTAACAGTGCACCTTCATCTGAAATTTAATTTCTGCTGGAAAACATTTGTATTGAAAACTGAAGAAGACAATTACACCGTCTTCGACCTTGCGGCCTCTACAGACTGAACAGTACTGACATTCGACAACGGACAGCACATATTACACCCAGTGGCCCAATGGAGAATTTTTCGTTTGACGAAAAGTTTTCCCCGATTGGAGCGTAAATCGAGCCCACATTCCGAGGCTTACGAGACCTACACGACTGACGCCGCGAACCGCTCGGCCATGAAACCCACAAACTTACCAACTTATCTGAAGTTCTCAAGAAAATCAATGCATCAAAACTTATTACTTGTGCACCCTATCTTTATTTTGACTTATTTTATTTTAAAAAAATCAATATTTGTACGAATAAGTGTTTCGTAACGTCAGCTAAACACTATTGTTAATTTGACATTGTTGATTCAATTAAGATTAATACACAATGGAAGCAATCAAATGTGTTCATTTGAAAATACAGTCCAATTTTTCATTATTTTTCAAATTTAAAATGTTTTGAAATTTCGTTCTGGAGGGTCGCTGAAATCTATTACATTCAGATGTGGAAAAGTTTGAAAATCCCTGAACTGTATTCACGGAACACAACTTCAGAATCAACCTTCGCCACGACCTTCGCTAAGACGTTGTTGAAAAATCCTGGAAAAGTCACGGACCTAGAATTATAGATATTTAATTAAAAAACTCTTGGAAAATCCTAGAATTTCATGATTTATTACCTATTCTATGGTGGAGGTTAATATAGATATAAGTTTTTGCATGCTCGGGAGAAAAAAAAAGAAAAAAAAACAACCTAGATTAAGTTACCTATTATTTTTACCTAAGATGTATAAAAGAATGCGATGGATCTCTTCAGTCGAGTCAAGTACAAGACACTGAAGACGACCTTACAGTTGAGGTCGAAATACGTATCTGTCAAAGGTTGCAAATTCTGGAACAGTACTTAACGGAATTCAAAGGAACAGTACTTAACGCGATTTTCTTTTTATTTACTAGAATTTCAGTTTTTCTGGATAAACTTTCGTTAAAGATGGGTAAAAATATTAAAAAAAAACAGAAAAACAGTATTAAGATGTCATTACTATTTTTATTTTTTTTTTTCTTATTTTTTCTAGTTTAAGTGAAATTCTGAAAATAATGGTACTCGCTCATGCAGGAAAGAACCAATCAAAACAAACAAACTCGCCATAAAACAATATAATTTTGGAAACCTGACGCCAAGGACCTGAGATCGAAATTCACTCCCGATATACTCACAAAAATGTGAGTTCTTCTTTTGAATGGGTAGTAAAGCTTTGGTTGCCGAGATGAGCTAACCATTGGAAAAAAATCTTGTTAATAAAGATAAAAATAGCATTTTTTTTTAATTTTCAAAACAGCTTTCAATGATAATTATGGGAATATTTTTGATGGATTCGCATTAAAATTTCAGAAAATGTACTTTAAGAACTTTTAAAAACGTGGAGGAAGTTTTTTGCAAAACATAAATACACGAAAACATAAAAAAAATATGCAAAAAAGCATTGGCCGTGGGCTCACGCTACGGCTCTGTGTACGCATCTCACTACGTACAAAAAATAAAGTCAATTGGCACAAAATTGACTAAGTGAGATCATCAAGCACCCAAAATAGATTTCCCAGCTAACACATAGGGCCATAGGGGCCATCCATTAAGTACGTCACGGTCCTAGGGTGGAAGGGGGGTCTGTAAAAGTGTGACAAGCAATGTATTAAGTATGGGAAAAACCTGTACGAAGGGGGGAGGGGCGGTCAAAAATTCTCTATTTTAGCGTGACGTAATTAATGGATGCTCCCATATACGTACATACTCCCATTTAACCGCGTGTGATGTGTACGCATATTGTCTCCTCTTTTGCATCCTATTCAACATCATATGCGATCGTGTGTTGGTTGGGTTCCTGCCTAAATGGCCTAAATATTACACCTACAAAAAATTGGCTTTTTCAACATTATCTTCATAGTTTAAATACGGGACACAAACTGGAAACACAACACAAAATCAATCAATGTCCAAAAACACGATTGGATGTTGTAAATAATGCTTTTTCAGATGGAAAGATCAAATCAATCAGGGAAAAAAATGAACAGTGCTCCAGTAAGCGAGTCTTTGAAAATAAAGTTGTCCCGTTAAATACGAGACGGATGGTCACGGTCAGCCTAGCAAAACCTGATTCTTAACTTTTCTTTGAACGCTTCCACAGTTGAGCATTCTTTGCCAATGGCCATTTTTACACTCTTATACCATGATATAGAGACTCTATGCCCCAAGAAGTTAAGAAAACATTGGAAAAGAGTCTTGGGCAATCATAAACTGTACTAAAGCATTCTCAGCATGCCCTTGCTAGATATCTGCGCGATTACTGCTTCAGCTATATGGGCTTTTGATTTCAAACATTACGAATAACAAAAAAGCATTGACTCTTGTAAAATGAAAGAAAAAATGTTAAAACGTCAAAGATTGAATGAAATCAACCCGAAATAACTTCTCAACTCAAAAAAGTTATTACGTTTGTATACTTAAATTCGTGTTATACCGATTTAGATCTTCTTGCAGAAGTGCACACGAATCACGATCAGAAATAACTACAAACAAATTTAATTCATCGTCCCCCCAGCTGCGTATCCAAGCTTAAGCTCGTGAAAATGTTCAGATCCATTGATGATAGGTGGTACGTGTTCTGGCCGCAGCACGGACTCTCACGTCACAAAAGCTCATATCTTCCTGCGAGAATTCCAAAACCGTCCTTTATACGTGTGCGAGCAGCAACAATGACGTGGAAACATCAATCCTTTTGTACGTCACTTCTGATCTGAATTTTCAATATATCGCTTGCTTGAAGAGGTCTCTCTCTCTATCTCTGCTCATCCCATTTGCGGACAGGTAGAACCTGGAATAGAGTCCGCATTTTATATATACATTACTCGATGCCCCGATATCACAGACGCGCAAGTGTAGATTTGCCATAACCGTTGTCGAGCGAGTGAACAAGGCTGTTCTGCTGAGATCTCAACTGACCGATAGCATTTCATTATTCATTCCCCGAAACCAAACAGGGGGACATTCCAGCACAGTGCCTTTACAGAATTCAATTTTGTTAAAGGACACTGGCCGACCGGCCGGGCCATGCGGCACTTCACCCGGTTTGACTTGCTGGGATCTGCACTCCAGGATGGCATGTGCACCACATCATCCCCGGATGGTTTAATACGTGCCACAATGTGCTCTCCTCCAGTCCGGCCGCCCGTAGTAGTCGGTTGTTTGGGGCAAAATGCTAGTCGCCATGAATAGGCTCCGGGTCAAGCCAACCGGCGACCGTTGGCCATTGGACTGACACAGAACACACATCTGTTTATCCTGTTCTTCCTTTCGAACGCTTCCGAACATTTTTCATTATCGGTTGTAAAACGGTTGTCCTTTAGTAGTAACAACAGAGCTTACTTAGTGCAAACCTATATTCATTGATAATAGGCAGTAGCGGCCACAGTTTTGCATTTGACTTTTTTCTATTGAAAGTTTTTTTTTTCAAGTTTTGTTTCAAGAACGCCTCTAGGAAATCTTCTTTGTATGCCTTCTGGGGTTTCTGCAGAAGTTCCTTTTACGATTTCTTTAGATATTTTTCGAGGACTCTTCCACAAAGCCATCTTGGACTTTCGTCAAGTATACCAGCTGGGATTCCTCCAGGAATCTCCAGGAACTTGTAGTTTCTCCAAATATCTTCTCAATGAATCCATCAAGAAACCCTCTCAAGATTGTCTCAGTATTTTTATTGAAAATGTTCTTGAGATCCATTTCGGAATTTCTGTTGTACCAGGAATGCAGCTGGGATTTCCTTAGGATTCATCAACGAACTTCTACGGGAATTCCTTTAGGAGTTCATAGAAATTGCCCTGGAAATACCAGAAGTTTCCTCCGATAATTCCTCTAGGAGTTTCTCTTGTAATTCCTCTAGGAATTCTTCCGGGAATTCTTCTGGAAGTTCTTCCGGCAAGTTATGTAGGTGCTCCTCCTGGAATTCTTCCAGGAGTTTCTTTAAGAGTTCGCCCGGAAATTCTTCCAGAAACTTCTCCGAACATTCCTCTAGAAGTTCCTTTGGGAATTCCCAGAAGTTCCCCAGGCAATTTCACTACGAGTTGCTATATTGTTTTTTTTTCTAGAACTTGCACTGGGTATGCCAGGAGATTCCTTCGAGAAGTCCTTTAAGAATTTCCCCGAACGTTCCCAGCAGTTCATCCAGCAATTTCTCTACGAGTTCTTCTGGGAATTTCTTCACGAATTTCTTGGGAATTCTTTTAGGAGTTCCATCGGGATTTGCTCTAGAAATCCAGCTGAGAATTCCTCAAGAAATTCTTCCGGGAAATCCATTAAGAGTTCATCCGAGAACTCATCTAAGCATATCTCTGGTAATTTCTCTACGAGTTCCTCCTTGAATGCCCTTTTGAATTTCTTCGGCAATTTCTCTACGATTTCCTCTGAAAATTCCTCTGGCAATTACTTCACTAGTTGCTTTAAAAATATTTCTGGGAATTGCACAAGGAATGCCCGGAATTTCCTCCGAGAATTCTTCTATGCATACTCAGTTGATCTCGGCTAATTTCCATTCTTTTGCCGAGATTTGCACAACCGAGCGCTCGGTTATCGAAATTTAACTGAGATATCAGCAAAAAGTCAAGTTTATTCAAATGAGCTTTGACCGAGATTCGCACAGCCGATCTCGGCATTTTGTTTTTAGTGTGTGAGTTCCACCGGCAATTTCTCTAAGATTTGTTCTAAGATTTGTTTCCGGAATTCTCCCAGGAGTTTCCCTAAACGTTCCTCTACTAAGAGTTCATCAGGGAATTCTTTTAGATGCTATTTTAGAAATTCGTTTAGAAGTTTATCCGGGAATTCCTCTAGGTGTACCTAGAGGAATGCCTCTACGAGTTCCTCCGGGAATTCCTAAAAGAGTTTATTCGGAAATTCCTCTAGAAATTCCACCGGGAATTCCCCTAGATTTTTTTCCGGGAATCCCTTTAGAAGGTCATTCTGAATAATTTTTTGGGCAGCTGATTCACCATAACAATTATTTCAATAAATTTTCAAGAAACATGTCATTGCATCTTCAAAATGATGAGTTGCTAAAAATAAAACTCTGATATTGATTAACGAAATTAACAAAAAAAAATAAAAAATATGACCACGCCATTTCACGCCGCCGCCGCCGCCGAAAATTCATTCGATGTCACGCCGCCGCCGCCGACCAAAAAAGTGCAAACGCCGACACATTTCAAATCGGCGCACACCTCTACCTAGAGGAATTCTTGGAAAAATGCATTTAGGGATCCACAGGAAAATTTCCACTGGAATCCTTGAAAAGTTCTTGTATAAATCACAGAACGGACAAGAATCCCAGTGGGCATTTTTAGAGTAATTTGTTGAGGAATTCCTGAAAGAACTTTTGGAGAAAGCCGCGGAGAAATTCGAAAAGGAATTCTCGGAAAAATTGCTCTTGGAATACCCCCGAAAATTATTGCTGTGATTCCTTCAGGAATTTATACTAGGATTTCTCCAGGAATTTTAGTTATGACTCTCAAGTACTTCCAAATGGTATTTCTGCAGTAATCCTGGAGGATTCCCAACAGAAATTTCTGGAGCAACTTCAACAAAAGTTACTAGAAAAATCTCACAAGGATTTCCAGTAGAATACTAAAATAAATACTTAAAAGAGTCTTTAGAGGAATTCCTGAAGGATTCCCTGAAAAAATATCTAGGCGAATTTCTGGATAAATCCGTGGAGAAATTACAACACGAATTGCTGGAGGAACACGTACGTCGCTCGCCGGGATGCACCTGCGAAAGCCTCATGGAGGACCCTGACCCGCCCGAAACAGTCGCGCCGCCCAACGTTTACTGTGAAACATCTGCCATTCAACACTCTACGAGCTCCAGCCATCAGAGTCATCCCGGCCCTGTTTTCGTGGCAAGGGAAAGGGTACCTGAAGCTTGTCCAGTTTTCAGCAATACGCATGCCGAGGCTCTGAATGTTTACGATCCACCCTGTTCTGCTGAGACAGCTTCACCCACGCACAGCAGTCTCCAGATGGAATCTTCCGTACGAAGTGCAGCTGTAGTCGAACGAAATCCCATGTCACCGGACGGTTTTCTTTTGGTAATACTACCAAAACGAGGATTGCGCACCAAAACTACAACGCTTCGCCTGATGCTATCAAGCTGCGACTATGATGTAGTTGTACTAACCGAAACCTGGCTTCAACCAGGCATTGCTGATAGCGAAATTGCATCCGACTATCATATTTTTCGTTGTGATCGGAGTGCGAACACAAGCGAGCTTTCAAGAGGTGGTGGTGTACTTATTGCCGTAAAGTCAATCCATCGCTGCAGTTCAGTTTCATTGAGTGATTGCGACCACCTCGAACAGGTTGTAGTTCACATTAAACTGGAACGCCGATCACTTTCCATAGTTTCCATTTATCTACGTCCCAACTCTGACACTGCAAAGTATATCGCTCATTCGAACGCCGTTCAAGCTGTGTGTGATACGCTAGCGGACACAGACATCGTTCTGGTGTTGGGTGACTATAATCTTCCAAACCTCCATTATTGGCAGTTTGACGACGATATTAACGGATACCTACCAATGAATGCTACTACGGAACAGAAGATTGCTCTAACTGAGACGATTTCCACTTGCGGTCTCGTTCAAATGAATTCTATCAGTAATCACAATAGCAGAATTCTTGATCTGGCATTCGTGAACACTACTGATTGTACGGAGCTTATTGATCCACCCCTGCCACTTTTAAGAATAGATGAACATCATAAACCATTTATTCTCAGGCTAGATTCTCGGTTTATTATTCCTTCTTACAATGATACTGACGAGCCGAAGGATGTAATGGAATTTGACTTTCGAAGGAGCGATGTTAGTCTACTTCGCAATAAAATATCAACTATCGACTGGAATCAACACCTAAACCGTTCGACGGTAGACGATACTGTTGCCGTTTTTTATGACACGTTGCAAGGTATATTTGAAGAATGCGTGCCTCGCCGAAGGAATATTCCGGATGCCGTCACTCGTAAACCATGGTGGACAGCCGAACTTCGCCATATGCGCAACAAGCTCCGGAAAGCGAGGAACCGATTTTTTTGCGAACGGTCCGACGAGAATAGGAACGTGCTTCTTCTAATCGAAAGCGATTATAACGATTTACTTTCATCGACCTACGAGAGCTATGTTAACAGGCTCCAGTCCAACATAAAGCAAAATCCGTCTTCATTTTGGGCATTCGTCAGATCACTGAAATCGTCAAAACGTACTCCTTGTAATGTTCAATACAAGGGGCGAACAGCGAACTCGACCATAGAAACTGCAACCCTTTTTGCCGATTTCTTCAGAAGCGTCTATTCTACCACCTCTCTCACTAGTAACATATCCACGGCTCTCCCATCGTATGACATGAATTTGCCGAATTTCCGATTTTCCACCAGAGAAGTATTAGTGCTTTTGCAAGGCCTTGATGCCTCAAAAGGTTCTGGTGTTGACGGACTGCCACCTTCAGTAATCAAAAGTTGCGCTATCGAGTTGGTTGATCCAATAACTATAATGTTCAATCGTTCCCTTGCTGAAGGCACATTTCCGACCATGTGGAAAACCGCCAGAATGATACCGATCCACAAAGCAGGAGCTATTAACAACGTAGAAAATTATCGTGGAATATCGATACTGTGCTGCCTCGGAAAAGTCTTCGAAACCGCTGTCCATCGTGTCTTGTACAATGCTGCGAAACCAATCATCAACGAATTTCAGCACGGATTTGTTGAACACCGCTCCACAACCTCAAATTTGATGGTTTACGTCAACACGCTCTTTCCTGCAATGGAATCCCGAACCCAAGTAGACTCAGTGTACGTAGATTTTTCGAAGGCCTTCGATTTAGTTCCGCATAGTCGTATAATCGAAAAACTAACACAACTGGGTTTCCCGAGTTGGATTGTCATCTGGCTGAAGTCGTATCTCACTAATCGTAGAGCATGAAGAGAAGCAACGGAAGAAGCAAGCCATGACTATTGTATAGATTATAAACCTAGTATAATAAAGTCATTCCTAATTATTTGTTCAGAGAGAGCAGACGTGTTTCCCTAGTACTCTCATCAGGTTATGGGCCTGAGTGCATCAAGTCTGCACTGAACTTTGGAAAAATTTTGACAAAACGCTAACCAAAGAAAATGGAAAAAGTTGGAGTCAAGAAACTCAACGACGTCAATTACTCGGACTGGAAGTTTGAAGTGGAGCTTTTGCTGGTTCGAGAGAAGCTTTGGAGGTACGTGGATCCTGGAGTCCGACCTGTGGAGCGACTTGGTACAGCAACTACTCAAGGCAACGAAGCGGATCTTGCGGAGTGGGACGACGGAGACAAACGGGCAAGGGCCACGATTGGGCTTCTTGTCGAGTCTACCCAGTACAGCCTCATCAAGAAAACCAAAACCGCCAAGGAAGCATGGGAGTCGATCCGGAGTGCTCACGAGAAGCAGGGACGTACCAGCAAAACCACTATCCCCAGGAAAGTGATGCGGATGGAATACGTTGACGGTGAAGACATTGGAGCGTACGTTAGCCGGATGGAGGATCATTTCGAGAAACTCGCGATCGCTGGTCAAGAGCTCGACAAGGATCTGAAGGTCAACATCGTGCTCAGCAGTCTACCCGATTCTTTTTCAACGCTCGTCACGGCACTGGAGGGACGTCCGGATGGACGATGGAGTTCGTGCGCGGTAAGCTGGTTGATGAAGTAGCTCGGCGGAGAAACTCGAACGGAGCGGAGTCAGCGCTGAGAACGTAGTTCAAGAAGAAGCCAATTTTGTGTCACTTCTGTCAGAAACCTGGGCACAAACGCAAGGATTGTCGCCAGTGGATGGAGCAGAGGGACGCAGAAGAAGCAGAGAAGGTAACTACCAAGCACAGAAATCGCCAGAGAGCAAAGGTTGCGGAGAAGTCCAAAGGAGAATTTGCGTTTCTATCAAGAACACAAGCCGATGGAGGACAACCAGGATCGGAGTGGATCATTGATTCCGGAGCGTCATGCCACATGTGCAACGAAGAATCCAAGTTCTTAACCATGGACCCGGGCGTTGTCGTCGAAGTCACGCTTGCGGATGGAAAGCATATCATGTCAAGAGGTGCTGGAACATGCCTGTTGGAAACGTTGGATGACCATGGTGAGAAGAATTCACTGAAGCTGAGCGAGACCCTGTTCATGCCGGACCTTGACGTCAATCTGTTGTCAGTACTGAAGCTTACAAGCAAAGGAGGTAAGGTCATTTTCGAAACAAACAAGTGTACCATCGAGAAAGGTGGATTTGTGGCGGCAACGGCAACGGCGCGCGGTGGACTGTATTACGTCGACAACATCAATGTCGCGGTTCAAGCGATGAAGGTATGTCAGCAATCCGACTGTGTACATGGTTGGCATCGAAAGTTAGGACATCGCAACAACGAGGCCATTGTGAAGCTGGAAAAGTTGGAACTTGCAACCGGTATCAAGATCAGTGAATGCGGTGTGCGAAGCGGTTCGTGTGAATGCTGTATCGAAGGGAAGATGACGAGGTTGCCGTTTCCCAAGAAGGCAAAGCGCAGATCGAAGGCAGTTCTGGACCTAATTCATAGCGACGTTTGCGGACCGATGAATACGAGGACTCCTGGTGGACGCCGGTATTTCCTGACGCTGATAGATGACTACAGCAGATACACGACGGTATTTTTTCTGAGGCAAAAGTCAGAAGTTCCTGGATGCTTCAAGAAATTCGTGAGAGCCGTGGAAAATCGTTTTGGAAGGAAGCCGAAAATCCTACGGTCGGATCAAGGAGCAGAATTCAAGGGCGTCGAGATGAAGTCATTTTGCGAATCTGAAGGAATCCAGCAGCAATTCACGACGGCGTATACACCAGAACAAAACGGTGTTGCAGAACGCAAGAATCGATCGTTGGTCGAGATGGCACGTTGTATGATCCTGGATGCGAAGCTACCATACAAGTTCTGGGCGGAGGCAATAAATACAGCGAATCACCTGCAAAATCTACTCCCGACGGCTGCAGTAAGTCAAACATCGAGCGAGCTGTGGAATGAAGAAAAACCGGATTTGGCTCATCTGCAAGTATTTGGCACTCCTGCGTTTGCTCATATTCCGAAGGAAAAGAGGACGAAGTTAGAACCGAAGGCGATGAAGTTGATCTTTGTTGGATACTCGGACAGTCACAAAGGATACCGTTTGATCGATCCGAAGACCCATAAGCTTGTGGTAAGCCGAGATGTACGATTCGTTCCGGATGACACGATTACTGATGATGACGATGAAGCGGTGGTTGAATACCAGTTCAGCAAAGTGCAGAATTCGGGACCGAAGGATCAAGAAACTGCAGGAGAATTTGAGGATGAAAATCAGAGCGTTATTTCGGATGCGGATGAAGAACTTTTCGACCCTGCAAGCGGAAACAGTACAATCCTGACGGAAGATGAAACCATCGTGGAAGAAAATCCTATGGAAATTCAGGACGAGATTCAGGAGGAGCTGGAGAGCACGATCGAGAATGTAAGTGAAGTCAGACGTTCGCTTAGGAACAATAAGGGCGTTCCACCTCCCCGTTATCATGATGTGGCTCTTGCAGCACAGCTGCGAGACCCGCGTATCGTTGCTGAAGCTAAGAGCAGTTTGCATTGGGACAAATGGAAGGCTGCGATGGAAGAGGAAATGGAGTCGCTGAAAAGCAACAAGACGTGGATAATGGCCGATCTACCAGCCGGAAAGCGAGCGGTAGGATGTAAGTGGATTTTCAAGACGAAGGAAAACGATCGAGGAGAAGTGGTGCGCTACAAAGCTCGACTGGTGGCACAAGGATTCACCCAAAAATACGGATGTGACTACGATGAAGTGTTCGCAGCCGTCGCGAAGCAGGTCACCTTGAGGCTACTGTTTACTGTTGCTGGGAAGCGGAACTTACTGGTGAAGCACATCGACGTCAAGACGGCGTACTTATATGGTGAATTGGATGAGACAATTTTCATGCAGGAACCCCCTGGCTTCGAGACGGATGCTGGAAAAGTGTGTTGCCTGAAGAAAAGTTTGTATGGACTCAAGCAATCAGCAAGAATGTGGAACAAGAAGATCGATTCAGTTTTTCGCCGGATCGGATTCAAACCATCAAATGCTGACCCTTGCTTGTATGTGCGACTGAAGGATGGTAAATATAGCTATATTCTTTTATATGTGGACGATATGCTGGTGATTACCCCGAACCTGGAGGAGTACAACAATCTGGTGGCGTATCTGGAAGGATGTTTTTCCCTGACGGTGCTTGGAGACGTGAAACATTTTCTCGGAATCCAAATTGAGCGCACGGCGGAAGGCTATTCCTTGAGCCAGGAAACCTACATCAAGAAGTTAGTGACTCGCTTCGGTTTGGAAGACGCAAAACCATCAAAAGTGCCAATGGAACCTGGCTTCATCCAGCAGAAGGAGGAGAGTGAACCACTTTCGAGCAAGGAAAAGTACCAAAGTTTAGTTGGTGGTCTGCTGTATATCGCAGTCAATAGTCGGCCTGACATCGCTATTTCGGCATCGATTCTCGGAAGAAAGGTGAGTTGCCCTACAACCGAAGACTGGAACGAAGCAAAACGGACATTACGGTATTTGAGCACGACGTCCAAACTGAAGCTGCGATTGGAGAGCCATGACGATGAGCTGACTGGTTTCGCAGACGCAGACTGGGCTGGAAACGCAAGCGACAGGAAATCAAACACTGGTTTTATCTTCCAACTCGGTGGAGCACCCATTGCCTGGGCAGCACGGAAGCAGTCATGTGTGGCACTTTCAAGCACAGAAGCAGAATTTATATCTCTAGCGGAAAGTTGCCAGGAACTTCTCTGGATATTGAAGCTGTTCAAGTCTATCGGCGAGGAGGTCAAATACGCAGTTACAATTGGAGAAGACAACCAAAGCTGTATCAAGCAGTTGAAGCAAGATTCCGTTCACCAACGATCAAAACACGTGGACACTCGATACCATTTCATAAAGGAACTTTATCGGAACGGAGCCATTCAAGTTGTCTACATTCCGACAAACGAGATGGTGGCTGATGTTCTGACCAAGCCGCTAGGACGGATCAAGCTCGAATATTTCCGGAGCAAGCTTGGACTTCGCGTTGAGGAGGAGTGAAGAGAAGCAACGGAAGAAGCAAGCCATGACTATTGTATAGATTATAAACCTAGTATAATAAAGTCATTCCTAATTATTTGTTCAGAGAGAGCAGACGTGTTTCCCTAGTACTCTCATCAGAGCATTCGTTCAAATTGGTCATGAGGTTTCTGCTGATTTCATGATTACATCCGGGTTTCCACAAGGAAGTGTTCTTGGACCTCTACTGTTCATCCTATTCATCAACGAGCTAGCAGATCGATTATCATCTGGAAAACTATTTTTCGCCGACGATCTAAAAATGTTCCGAATAATAACATCCGTTTTAGACTGTGCAGAGTTGCAGAATGATATAGATCAACTTTTAATCTGGTGTGACGAAAACGGGATGCGTGTTAACATAACAAAATGCAAAGTGATCACCTTTACCCGCAGTCAATCGCCAATTCGATACTCCTACAAAATTGGCACTGATTTACTCGAACGGGTTGATTCCATTCGCGACCTAGGAGTGATTATGGACAGTCAGTTGAGGTTCAATGAGCACGTCGAGCTGACAACAGCCAAGGCACGGTCAGTGCTAGGTTTTATTCGTCGCCACGCAACATTCATCACTGACATCTACGCTTTAAAGGCTCTCTACTGCAGTCTGGTTCGTAAACGTAAACGTAAATTCTGAAACTGGAGCGGATACAAAGGTTTTTCATCAAATTTGCTCTTCGGCAGCTTCCGTGGACGAACCCCGAAGATTTGCCACCATACAACTCACGTTGTCAATTGATCGACCTGGAAACGCTTGCTAATAGACGTATCAAATTGCAGCGTGTGTTTATATTTGATTTACTCACGAATCGCATAGATTGCTCTGCACTACTTCAGAACATAAACGTCCACGTTCCACCACGAATCCTTCGAAATTATGATGCGCTTGTTCTACCAGTTCACAGGACGGATTATGGGTTCTACAGTCCTTTTAATGATTGTATTCGTGCATTTAATTCAGTTTTTTATCTGTTTGACTTTGATGTAAGTAAGAATATGTTTGTAAGTAGGATTAAGAATATAGGTTAAGAAACAGTCTGTACGATGTTTATCGAAGACCAAGAAATAAAGAAACATATAGGAAATTCTAGAGGAATTCTTGGAAAAATGTCTTAAGGAATCTCAAGGAAAATTATCAGATAAATATCTGGAGGACCACAGGAATCAAAGGAAGAATTTAAAAGGATCCTTTGAAAACTCCTGTAGAAGCCACATTTCTGGAGCAGTCCCAGCAGGCATTCCAGGGAAAATTCCAATCGGAATTTCTTAAGGAATCCTTTGAAAAGTCGCTGCTAAAATCACAGAAAGGGCTTCTGCTGGAATCTCCGCAGGCATTTCAAGAGGAATTCTTCAAGGAATTCCTGAAAGAACCCTTGGGGAGCTCCGCGATGGAATTCCTAAAGGTGTTCTTGGAAGAATCTAGAAGGAAATAGCTTGAATAATAACAAAAGAAAGCAGGAATTTCTGGAGTATATTCAAGATCAATTTCAGTTGTAATTCTTGGGTAAATCGTTGGTGTGGAGTGCGGGAAATTTTGGAAAGAAAATCCATAGAGTAGCTCATAAAAAATGCTTGGAAAAAATCCTGGACGAATCAGGATCGATGACTACGATTGATGTTCCACTTCATCTGCCGGGCACGTAATCCAACAACTTTTCTACGGTTAGATACAATCTCAAAAGTTGACTCACATTTTAGGAGCCCAAACAAAAGCCTTTGGTTGCTACACATTAAGGTGAAACTTTAAGAAATCCCATTGCACTTTTGCATACAAACTTTAGAAGCACAAATCTAACGAACGAAGCATCGAACTAAGCCGCACTTGTTATTCGTGGCTTTGCTCACTCGAAAAAAGAGGCAGCTTTTCCAAATCGAGCACATTTGTTTACGAATTTTTAAGATTGGTGCTTTTGAAAACGTGAGTAGGGGTCCAAGCCGGCCATTGTGGCAGCCATATTTGGATTCTCTGAAGTATCTCTATAAGTACTGTTCGAAACTCCGGCCCCGAGCACCCATGATCAACAATCCGCGCCTGGCAGTAAGCAACGATTCACTGTATTTTGAATTTGATGCATGGCTACACACGTAGTCATCGGGGAAGGCAAAGAATGTTGGATGAAATTGTTATTGAGTAGGACTAAAATAGGGTATGTGTGCCATCAGTAATCTCACGCTCCCATATTCATCCCATTCGAAAACAAGCGATTACGGCACCGATTGATTCCGTTCTTTTTGTTTACATGGGTGCTCACTTGTAACAAAAAATACAAAAATAAGAAACAAAACAAACAGCGCTTCAATCCTTTGTTTTTCGTAGGATGAAATGGGAGCCACATGCTTAAGAAGGGAACCAATACCCTGCTAAAAGGTGAACCAGTCTCACTCGTCCTCGATATCATTTTAATCATTTATCAATTAATTTATATTGAATAACTTTTGTACGCTACTGTTTCTGAACGCCCTCTACACATTGGCAATTTTAATTTTCTATAAAGCATTTCCGATTTAGCCTTCTAAGTAGTGCTTACCCAAGCTTGGGTCCATTTCGTTGCATTGTACCTATAGTCAATATGCCACCAGTTCACGTTCTCGACTACCGGGTCCATTTTATCATCATTCAAAAAGAAGCTCAAACTCACAAACACACATCATGTCCCCATACAGCATGCCAAACCAGAAAACGACAATCGACGGACGAAAACTTGCCAAGCTCATCTAACCTTATCTCTTTTTCTCAATGTACAACCCCCGCCCTTTCCATCAACCAACGCCGTCCCCAATCCCGTTTTACAGACTTTCTTAGACATGCACCCTGCATGCGGCACGTCAAGAAGGACTACGAAGTGTGTGCGGTCAGCTATCAGAGCACAATGGCCAAGATTGGACAGACGGTGGCACATACCACGGTGAGGCCCCCGCCGGTGCAACTGACGACACCCAGTGCGGCCATGGCTCTTTCGTCGTCGGACAACGTGCACCAGCAGCAGCATCATCATCACCGGCAGCATCAGCATCAGCATAACAGTGGCAGCAGCAGCAGCAACAACGACACCAAAAGTGCTGAGGATGCGGAAGAGGAACGACTCAAAACTGTTTGCTGGTGAGTTGTGGGGGTAGTTCACATTGAAAGGGGGTGGGTCAAACGGGTTCCGGAGAACTGTTCGCTTCGGTTGATTGTTTGTTTTGATGTAGGAACGTGGAGTTAGGAAGAAGGGGTTGTGGTGGGGAAATGTTTTGGGATGCTAGATTAGAATTCGGTAGAATGGTATTACTTTCAAGTCATTGATTGAAGACCTCATTGAAATTTGGGTACCAGGAACGGACACACTGGCACTCTGCTGTGCAAAACATTGTTGCAGGGAAACACAAACTGAGCTAGATGAAAGTTGTGCAAACAGGATTCACTATCAAAACAGATTTTTTTTCCTTTATGGGCCAAATGAAAACAATTGTCAATAGAGTAATGATCTGCCTTTCACATCTTCTTACATACTACAAATATATCCAAATTTGGAAATGGGATTAGATGAACATCTCACACACATTTTATTGAGTACATGTATGTCAATGCGGGAGAAAAATGATTTTTACCTTTTCATGAGTTTTGAGCACTGTCTACCGATGACTTATCGTTATGACCTCAGTGTGCCGATTGACTCTCAGAACGGGTCGATCCTCGGTCGACCATTCAGTGTAGAGCGATCGTAGCATTTTAGAAATGTGAATATCTTGAGCCTATGTAAAGGCTCACCATGCCAAGTTAGAGTTAACCCGTTAACATCCCCGATGTCTCACAATTTGAATCTTTATGTGAATATTTTATGAACAGTCAAGTTCCAATAAAATAAACATGATTTTACAAAAAAAAAACTATTGAAGTCTATGGTGTAGTTCCCAAAAAAATTTTCCATATAGGTAGGTCCTCAATTTCTGATGATTGACTAAGGTTCAATATATCAACTCAATGGTCGCAGTGGTACTATGTCCCCAACAAGGAAAAAAGGTTCTAAATAAGTACAACTTTAACTAATACCATTAGGTACATGCTGATCAGAATAGATACAATGCAATTCTAAAAGAGAAAAAGATGTTAAATTCTCAAAATTAATTGAAAATGGACTATAAGATTACATTGCGAAAATCGTGCATTCCGAAAGAATGTCGGAATGAATTCCGGGAGAAAAAGGAATTCCAGAAGAAATCTCTTTAAAATCTGGGAGTGTTCCCTGAAAGAATCTCAATAAGAGTCTTTTCGAATATCCTATAGAGGAATTCCTGAAGTAAACCCATTAGAGATCTCCAAAAGGAGAACCAAGGAGACCTCCAAAAAAAGAAACTAGGAGAACCCCTGAAGGACATCCAAAAAAAATTCACGAAGGAATCATTGAAGGAATCCCTAGAGGAATCTCAAGGAAAATTCATGCATGAATACCGGGAAAACCCTCTGGATTGAACCTAAAGAACTCACGGAAGGATTCCCAGGAAAAATATCGAGAGGAATCTCGGAAAGAATCCCAGAAGGATTTTATGAAGAAATCCCAGATGGAATCCCTGGAGGAATCCTTGACGGAAACTTGGAAGAAATTTCTAAAGAAATCCCGGGTGGAATAATACGAGAAATCTCTGAAAATATTCATAAATCTCTAAAGCAAAGAACCTCTAAATGCATCTTGAGAGGAAAAAGAACCACGTATTTCTGACAAAGTTTAGGGAGATGTCAACGTAGGAATTCTGGAAGAAATTCCTACCCAAGCAGCACACATGTTACAAAAGAGTCACGCAGCACAGTTTTTTGGTTGCACACGAGTCAAAGTCAAGTAAGTCTAACATGGGATAAGAATAACATAATTCTTCTGTGTGCTACTTGGGTAATGAAAACTCGGCAGAAATGTACTATAAAACGTGTAACTAGAAGGCACGAAATGTTGCTAATTGACACATCGAGAGAAATCCTTGAAAAAATCCCGGAAAAAAACTCAGGAAGAAGCCTGAAGGAATCCCTGATGCAGGAATGACTCAGGGAAGAAAGGCATCCCAGAAGGAATATCTAAAGAAATCCCAACAGAAACCTGTAAAAGAATCCTGGAAGAAATTCCCGAAAGATCACTGATGAACTACCTAAAAGAATCTGAGGAGGAATCTCAAGAGAATAAATTTGTAAAGGAAAGCTTGGATGAATCCATGACGGAACCACAGAAAAAATTTCGGAAGAAATCTCTGAAGGGACCCTGGAGGAATCCCAACAGGATCGCCAAATAAATTTTAGGGGGAAAACTTGAAAGGATGCCAAAGAATTCCGGGAGAAGTCAATAAAGGAATGTCAGAAGGAATTTCGGAACAATTCCTTGAAGAAAACCTTGGGGATACAACAATTAAGAAATCCCGCGAGGAATAAATTAAGGAAGCCCGGGAAAAAAACCTAATGAAGCAACTCCTGATGTAGTTTCCGCTAGTAATTCGGCTAGAAATCCCGGAAGAAATTCCTAAAGGAATCCTAAGGAATTCTGAAGAAATCCACGGAAGTATCCGTGGATGAATTTTTAATCGATTCTCAGGGATAAAAATCTTAAGGAATCCCGAGACAAATCCATAAAAAAACATGTGAGAAATCAATGAAGGAACTTCGGAAGAAATCTCTGGAAAAATCCCTGAAAATATCCTGGAAAAAATCCTAAATAAATCTCGGGATAAATTCCTGAAAAATGGTGGTTGATTCCCGGGAAATATCTAAGAATAATGGAGTCCCTGAATTTCCTGAATAAATCTTGAGAGATATTTCTAGAAGAAACTATGAAGTTCTACCCAATGCAGGTGGAGTAAAACCAATGGATGAAGAAAAAAAAACATGTGGAGACATCTCTGGAGAATTTCAATGAAAATTAAATCATTGAAAAATATGGGAGAAATCAAAGAAAAAAATTTGAAAATTATCTCCGAAGGAATTCCCCGAGGAATCCCTGATGAAAACTCAGAAGTCATGTTTTGGGAATTACTCAAAAACATCCCGTGAGAAATCAATGAAGAAATCATAGTGGAATCCCTGGAAGGATCCCGAAAAAAAAACAAAGTGAAATAACTGACGAAATGCAAGGTGGCATCTTTGATAGAAATCTGGAGAATCCTTAGAAATCCTTAGAAAAAAAAGAAGGAATCTCATGTGGAATCCTGAGTTGAATGCCGGGACGGTATCCAGGAAAAGTCCTTGGGACAAACTCCTACAGGATTCTTGGAGGCATAACTACAAGATGAAACCTGGTATATTGGCCTACAGCCATTCCATAAAAACGATATCATGCAACTCCGATTGCCGTGAAACTTGGGGGGTTTATAGTTCATCGAAAATAATTAGACCCGTATTTTTTTTATTTTGTCATTAGGGGGCCATTTTTCAGATAGGGTGGTCCTAATAATAAAGGTTTTAAAAAACAAAACAAATTAATAAAAACATAACTTTAGGACCAGTTGATCGATTTTAAACTTCTATTTTTTTTTGTTTGAAAGCTATTAAATTGTAGTTTTAAGAAAATATACGTTGAAGGGGACAAAATGTGTTTAGGTTAAAAAATATGCATTTTTTCAAGTCTTTTCACGTTTTTATGATCTCATGATCATATCAAAAAATCATAAATGTATATTTTTTAGTTTTCGAAATGTGTTTTTTTAAATATAGAAAGTTATATATTTTAATTCCACTAAAACTGCCTGATTTTGTAAATCCTCATAAAACAATGCCTTTTGCCTTTTTGAGTGATTCCTGGTCTTTTAGGTATCCATAGTTTTATAAGGATTCATAATATAAGCCAATTAAAAAAAAAAGCTTTGTATGGGAAAATTTGTCCTTTTATTTTTAAAAACTCATATCTCAAAAACTAAAAAAAAATACATCTCTGATTTTTCATATGTTACGCCAAATTTTCTGATAAAAATATAAACTAGGGTACCCCTTTGATAAAACGTGAAAAAACTGAAAAAATGCATTTTTTCACCTAAACACAATTTAGTCATTTCAAAGTATTTTTTATTTAAACTACAAATCAATAGCTTTCAAACAAAAAAAATGGATCGGTCAACTGGTTCAAAATTATTTTCTTGTTTTTAAAAACTTAGATTTCTAGGCCCACTCTATCTGAAAATTGGTCGAAGAAACGCAGTAGGCGTTGCCGCGCGCAGTCACGTTTTGAGCCACGGTGCTCCATTTACCGTTAATATAAAATAAAATATACCATCAAAACCTGAAACGCCATTCTCTTTATTACTTTATTTACTTTATTACCTCTGGACAAATTTTTAAAATCATAGTTGGGTGAAATTTTGAGGTAGGCCCTTTTAAAGGGCCTAACCTATACAAAATCGAGTTTTCTATAGAATAACACCGCATTTCATAACAGAACCATGAATTGAAGGCATCAATAACAAAAATTATAATGAATAATATTCAAACTTGGTAGTATGCATCCATATAAATATCGGTGGAGTGCATTTTCTATCAAAATTGGTCATTACGTCAATATACGGTAGGTGTTATTAGGGCCTGTATAAAACAAACATTTCATCGGTGCAGCAAATTTAATTAAAAGTAGGAGCTGGGACCATTTGGGCAGGAGCACCTATTTTGGGCACTTGCTGCTATAAGTAACTCAGTCAATTTTGAACCGATTCACTTGATATTTGAGATACGATCAGATACACACAGTATCTAGCCATGTTCTAAATTTCAAGTCAATCGGTCTGAAATTAACTGAGTTTTAGCAGAAAGTGCCCAAAATAGGTGCTCCTGCCCAAATGGTCCCAGACCCTATATTGTATTGTGATTCCATGTCTAGTTCATATTACTCTCAGTCAAGGCGATAATATTCACATGCATAATTCATCACCAACATTTCAAAAGCACGTAACTGATCTTCAACACAATATATTTTCCCTTAGCTGTAGATCGTTTCTCATCTTTCCCAGGACACCAACAACCACTATCGGAAAGAGTTGCATTTTCTCCGTCCAGTAATGGTTGTACATTGCGTCAGAGAGATAAAGGTTTGTCTTCGGCAAGCAATTTCGCCATTTTGAAATGTTAGCACCGACATATTTAGAGCGTACACTCTATATACAGCAAATTTGCATTAAAAACAATAGTAAAATTTGGGCAACCGCAAATTAAACAAAAAGAAATATGTCTGTGTGCCAAACGGCTTAAGGCGAAGCTGGAAGCATTTCCTCACTTTCTGGTTTTTGATTTTTTATTAAATAACGAAGCAATATTTTCAAAATCGGTTTTCGTGCACATGTAGAGTATGGATCAAGGTATCTTCTGAATTTTTTTTGTAGTGGAAAATGTTTTTCATTTTGCAGAAATTATTTTTGAACAAAATTTCACAAAAAAAAATGGTTTCTGAAAAAATGGAAAACATTTTCCAACTAAAAAAAATACAGAAGACACCTTGATCCATACTCTACATGTGCACGAAAACCGATTTTGAAAATATTGCTTCGTTTTTAATAAAAAATCTAAAGCCGAAAAAATGAGAAAATGCTTCCAAACTGGAAGCATTTTCTCATTTTTTCGGCTTTAGATTTTTTATTAAAAACGAAGCAATATTTTCAAAATCGGTTTTCGTGCACATGTAGAGTATGGATCAAGGTATCTTCTGATTTTTTTTGAGGTGGAAAATGTTTTCCATTTTTGAGAAACCATTTTTTTGTGAAATTTTGTTTAAAAATGGTTTCTGCAAAAACGAAAAACATTTTCCACTACAAAAAAAATCAGAAGATACCTTGATCCATACTCTACATGTGCACGAAAACCGATTTTGAAAATATTGCTTCGTTATTTAATAAAAAAATCGAAAACCAAAAAGTGAGGAAATGCTTCCAGTTTCGCCTTAAGTGAAAAGGATAGAAAACAAAAAAAAACATTAAAAGGCATAAAGACAAAAATTCGAAACAGGCTTCAAATAATCAAACATAATATACTGCATAAAAATTCTCTCTTTTTTAATATAATGGTAAGATCGTCTTGGAGAAGCGTTAGGCAGCATCCATTTATTACGTAACGCTGAAATTGACATTTTCAGAGCCCCCTCCCCTCTTCGTAAAGTTTTTTTTTTTGTATAAAAATCCTAGAAAATTTGTATGGGTTATAACGCGCGGCTGCAGAAAAATTAGAAAAATTACAATAAGTCATAGAAAATTGGGTCGATTTTAAAAACTCCATACATTTTGTATGGGATGCAAAAATTGGTGAAAAACTATAAACCTCAATTACTCGAAAGTGGGTTTTTATCACTTACACCTCTTTGCTTCTAACCCCCTTATTTATACTTGGCTTAGTCAATAGGCCGACCCTTATTTTGCAAAAATTAGAAATGTTATAAGTTCGTTAGTGGAAAATGATCGTTTCAGCTAAGATATGATCGTGTCAAAATTTGAAGTCCGTATCTCAAGGCTAAGTGGTCCCTCAAGGGGTCTAAAGTTGTCAAAAATGGTATGAAACCAAAAAACATGAAATTTTTATCGATGAAAAATACGCTATTCTACTAAAACCGGTGATTTTAGGACCCTCAAGGACCGAAAATGTGCTTAGAATTGCGATATCTCTACCCGTTTTTGAGTTATTGAACAAAATAGGGTACCGTGATTTCGGGTGAAATTGATCACTTTTTGTAGTTTTTGGCGAATAATTTTTGAACACTTATCGATATGGTTAACTTTAATGCTTTAAAACAAGTACGACCATGGTTTTCATCAGTCATCGAGGTTAAAAATTCTACCGAAAATCATTTTATTACATAAAATATCATTTGAAATAAAAAATCAAAAATTTCAATTTCGGAGTGAAATTGATCAGTCAGTGAAATGTTTTTGTATGTGCTGAAAATAATTTTTCCTCCCGAATTAACCACCCCGGACTGCGAAAAGCTATGCCAAATTTCTACAAGTCTACTAAATCTGTAATTATTTAACTTTAAAATTCAATAAATCTTAGAAAATGCCTGAAAGTATGCAATTTCCGTACTAAATATGTTATAATTTCCGAAAAAGTACAATTTTTGCATTAATTTCAATATTTATAGAACTTTAAATGACGAAATCAGGTTAAGCGACTACTTGGCAGCTAGAAACATTCATTCAAATATTCATTACATTAGCGATACAGCTACGGTAACAAAAGTTTGAAAGTGTCTTTGAAGTTCGCCTGACAGGCAGTTTCGGAAAATACTGAATTTTATACAGAAATATGTGACTAACTGGCTGTAAAACATGTGAACTGATCATTCAATAATTCTTGAGCCAGATGATGAACATTTTTTTACAAATTGTTTTGAGTTTAAAGCGTTATTTTTAACAAATAAAAAGAGTCCTCTCGTCGATCAATTTCACCCCACTGATCAATTTCACCCGAAATCACGGTACGTTTCCCTCGGAATCTAAAAAAAATGGTCAAAAATGCTGATTTTTCGGTTGTTTTTTGTCAATAATTCTTTTTTTGTCGAAAAAAAATCATATTTTTTGGTCCCATATCATTTTTGACAACTTTAGGCCCCTTGAGGGACCACTTAGCCTTGAGATACGGATTCAAATTTTGACACGATCATTTCTTAGCTAAAACGATCATTTTCCACTAACGAACTTATAACATTTCTAATTTTTGCAAAATAAGGGACGGCCTATTAGTCAAGAAATTGACGTATAGTTCAATGATTCATTATTTACTGACAACCCATAAAACAAAATCATATCAACAGTTCTCAAATAGCTTGAACTGTATAGAAATGAGCGAATAATCATATTAGTCAATTTAATGTTCTATCAGAATAAAGTTCATGCAACTAACTACTTCCCTTTCTCTTCATCCCCAGTGCATTCCACAAGTACATGCAGTGTTCCGAGTTCACGGTCCGTCACGCGTGTGGAGACGAAACCGCGCTCTTCACTCGGAAATTCCTCGACAAAATGTCCAACAAACTGATGACGGTAAGTTGCCTTCTGACCCAAATCACGGCATCTTTGCATCAATCGAAATGGCAAGCATCCGTTCGCTGCTGCCCGGAAATGTTAAATTAAACGGTCTCTATTTGAGTCTGGCTGGAGTCATACACATGAATGGCGCGGTACGCTACATTGGCAGGCGTTCCAACCGAGTACTAAAGCCCACTGCGTGGGCTCGCTAATTAGTCGCCAATTCGTTAATATTTGAAACTAATTTTCAAATTTACGCCAAATCACCCCAACTGAAATTGTCGCTCCGCTTGTTGGTGCCTACCAGCAAGGTTCGTACAGGAAAAACGGGGTATTGCCATGTGACGACCAGTATCCAGTGGCGATCGAATGCAAACCATTCAAAATGCAATATTCCACACAACGGCTCCCTTCAACCCGCTTTGGGGCATTTTTTGCATACGGAAACAGCGCTTTTAGGGTGGCGAATGTATTTTGGCCACGAGCTTGTTGAAGATAGGCATCCAAGTATAGATGACAGCTCTAAGGTATGCTAGATCACCATTTTTTCCACCCATACATGAAAAATAGTTTGGAATCCCATTTGAGCTCTGTGCAAAACTTTTTACCACTACTGATGCAAAGCAGGATCTCACATAACTAAGAGAGCTGTCATCTATACTTGGGATAGGCATAAGCTATAGAATCGTAGCATGAACGGAAACTCATTTCCCTCCCTGTCTTCTTCACTGTTTTACACTCTTTTTCTACTTCTCTTGCGTACTCTTCTTATTATTCGTTTTTTCTTATTCTCTCTCGTTACCATATTCTTCCTCTTCATTATCTTCATTATTATTCTTTTTTTTTCATTTTTCTTCTTCATTTTGTGCTTTTAGCATCTGCTGATGACCTGTACCCATTGCGTGTTTCTTCTTGTTTATTTGGAATCATTTTTTCCCAGTTCAGTGATCCAGAGAGATCTTTTTTTTCTTGTCATACCCATCAATTTTCCCAGTAATGCAAGTAGCGATATCTTCAATCTGTCCAAAATACATCATTTACCCTATGCTTCATTGCATCGATCTAATATTTCTTCTGTTCTGTTCCATTCCTTTTTCTCCCGCCAAAACAGATGCACTGCGTTGATTACACACCGGGAAGCGGAAAATGCCGGGATTATTTCAGCTCGCACTCGGCACGCGCCCAGCAGCATCAGAACCGGATGCTCTCGTGGCTGGCCACCCTAACGCTACTGCTGGCCATAACTAGCCGGTTGGTCAACCCAAGCGTACTAATTTAATCGGCGGCCCGCGCGCGCGTGTGGACTGTCGAGTCCTTTCTCTGGGGACGCGGTGTTCATGGTGCACCTACTGCTACTGGATGCAGCTCGACGGCTATCAACAGCCAGCAGAAACGAAACAAAAAGCTCTATATATAGGAACAACACATATATTGCTATTATAGGGAAATCTAGTGTTGCCGGAACCTATTTTGTGATCGACGATGACGCGCGAGTGCGGATCTAAGCGTGAATGGGAAACCTACATATACGAGTGAATACAGTGTGAAATAGTGGAATGGAACATGAATAAATTAAAAACTTAAAAGAGAATCCCGCCAGCCAGCCAGCCTGGTTGGTGTGCGTACGTGTTTGATTATTGGTCGAAACTGCCCACGAACTTCCTACCTCGGGGGAACCTCAGGTTCCCGGTTGCTTTGTGTGTACACGTACCTAACTACAATGTTGTTGGAAAATGTTTTGCGGATTTTTTATTGGTCATCATCATCATCATCATCAAAAGTATTGTGTTACGACCGACTGGCACTGAGTGAATCGACTTTATTGCAATTTTCACAAAGTTTGAAAGGCCGATCATAGGCTAGCGAGCTGGTTTGCCTTTTCAGATGAGAATTTCGGGGAACATATGGTGGAAATGTGGTTTTTGTTCTATCGCTGGCAGCGGTATCGGTAGACGTCAACTATGTTCGTATACTTGGACAAAACGTTTTTTTTTTTATGTCGAACAATAATAATTTACGATCCAATTTCGGTTATTTGATTTTCAATTCAATAAGAATTTCCTAGAAACGTTATGTGATCTTTAATTTTTTTTTATTTTATATCTTTACTAGCTGCCCCGGCAAACGTTGTCTTGCCAAGCTGTGGTGGTTTGACAACTGTTGAGCTTAAAACATCACCGCACTCTAGATTGTTTTCATTTCGATCGTGTTGATTTCCTTCCCAGCTCATGAAAAATCAGTACTTCATAAATTTTATTACTTTTCTAGTTGATTTTTATAACTTTTTGTACATATAAACACAGCCACCATGAATACGAACCGAACCGTGCAAGAGTCATGCTGATCGGTTCATCCGTTCTTGAGTTTTATTGCCTCAAAGGAATGTCAAACTCATTTTTATATATATCGATCATATCGTGAATTTCTACACTAATGCTAGTTCTTCACACACTCTTGATTGGAAACTGTCAGATTTATTTACTTATACATTTCTTCTCTATTTTCGTATACACTTCTGTTTTGGTTTTTCTTGTACCAAAGTATTCAACAAACCGAGTATTAAAATTATAAGTGTGTTATGTGGTATAGATATAGCTAATTAAAAAAAAGACACTACACCGTCTTCAGCCAGAGGCTGCACAGACTGAACATTACATACACGAGACAACGCATGACACCCATAACTCCAGCTTTCTTCCTAGTTATTATCCATCAAAACTAGTTGGTGTAGCAACACACTTTGAGTATGAATTTTACATATTTTTTTATTTACTGCAATTAACAGTTTTGCCTCATATAAGGGCTTGACAAAACATGAAATATTGGACCATAGCAGGCTGTGCGCGCGAGTGGATGCGTTTTAAAAACTGTCACGTGTTTTCTTTACTCTGCGTTGTTGTGAATGTGGCCGGCCGAATCGAGTTTAAATGCTTGCAAATTGATCTTCGCTGATCAATATATTTCTCTTACATGACGGTTTAGTGGATCACGTAGTGTTGAGTAGGATAATTCACAATTGATGTGAGAGCCTGTCTTATTCGTATCGCGGTGCCGGAATTCGTCTTTATTTTCGCGTGATATCCGTGTAAGTTTTGGTGATTTGGTGCTAGATGTCCGGGAGACGCCAATGGAAGTCAATAATTCAGTCTCGAGAGTATTGGAATTCGTATGATTTGGTGAGTTTGTTTCTGTATATAGTTTTGGTGCTATTGACCAAACGTATACTTTGAACATTGACCAATCGTATACTTTGGACTTAACCCTTCCAATAACAACCCCCAAATTCCCGTGATACCTGAGAGGACGTAGATGTCTGTACATACCTTTCTAAGGTGCTCAACTAATCTTCCTTACCATCCCTCAGCTGTCGCAAGGATGTGACCAAGACAGCTTTCGACCGTTGGAGGATTGCATCAATCTTGCCTAAGTGCCAATGCCACCTACGAATTTGTGCGACTAGCTTAATGCTTATGCTAATTCTAATGCTAGTACATATAAAAGATTGACAAAACACTAAAAAATATTCCCCACTGCCAGTTGTGTATTGGCATTCACAAAATAATTTATAACTTGCCATGGATTGACTGATGCTGTTTACAGGTTCAAAATGCTGCCATCACGGCCAGGAAGGTTGCATTGACTGCAAAACTGCACAGAACCCGTCTACCGTCAGTTCCGTGTATCCATGCTTATGATCGCGAAGTGGTGGGATGGGGGCCATTTGGGCACGGGCCCTTTTTTGGGCGCTTGCTGAATAACTTTTGAACCGATTGACCTGATTTTTGAAATGTGGCCAGATACAGGGGATAGACAAAATGATCGGGATAGGCAAAATTTTCACTTTTCGAAAAATGTTCAACTAGCTGTAACTTTTCGAAAAGTGCATCGAATATTCTCAAACTTTTACTGTAAGTTCATCAACTAGTTGTTCATCTATGGTCCAAATTTGAAAAAGATCGGGCAATTCTCCATGAAGTTATAAAGAATCTTGGAAAAGATAAAATTATGTGATAGCTACAGGGGGTGGGCAAAATGTTTGGGATAGGCAACTTTTTTTCTCCCACAAAAAAATTCAATATGCTGTAACTTTTCATAGAGTGCATCAAAAAATCTCAAATTTTGACAGTTTGTGAATCTATTATATGTGCATCATTGGTACAAATTTGGACTCGATTGATTAATCTTTCGCAAAGTTAGAACCGTTAGGGTAAAACACTATTTTTCAGACAACTCATTTTTGAGCTGTCATATCTCGGAAACCAGTGAACCAAATTGAATGATTTTTTTACCGTTTATCAACAATATATTGATACTTGATACAACGTTATAAAATGTAATATTTTCTCACGGCGAATTAAGTTATACTTGGTTGAAATTTTTACCCATATAAACGAAAATAAGTCAAATTGACAATACCACACAAAAATTACCAAAAGTGTTCTTCCTTTAATCTTAATAGGCTCTAACATATATGATTAACGATAACTTGAGAACAGAAGTGGAAAATCTTTGGACATCAACACTAAAATTTATTGACATTGACGTAGAAAAATTAAATTTTTTCGAGAAAAATCCAAAAAGTGTCAATCCATGATAACTTTTTTCAACATTCAAAAAGTATCTATGTTTTAATAGTTTGTGAAGCATTTGTATATTGTTAGCGCACGTTCAAAATTTCATTCAATTCGGTTCACTGGTTTCCGAGATATGACAGCCCAAAAATGAGTTGTCTAAAACATAGTGTTTTACCCTAACGGTTCTAACTTTGCGAAAGATTAATCAATCGAGTCCAAATTTGTACCAATGATGCACATATAATAGGTTGACAAACTGTCAAAATTTGAGATTTTTTGATGCACTCTATGAAAAGTTACAGCGTGTTGATTTTTTTTTGTGGGAGAAAAAAAGTTGCCTATACCAAACATTTTGGCCATCCCCTGTAACTTTGAGCTGTTATATCTCCGAATTCAATGAACTGATTTCAATTATTTCATGATTTTTTAGTAAATTGATCTATTTTTAATATGCATCCCATTAGCCCGTTACAAATATTTATTTCACTTTTTGTCCCACCACACTTTGGCTGGTCGAGGGGGGATCAGTAGTTCCCTAATGGATCAGTAGTTCCCTCAAGCTCGGAACAAGTCCAAAGGATCACGGTAACAAACATTGAGTGCAGGTTGCGAAGAGATAACGGGAGTCTACAGACCCGATCTCGAATAAATGTTATGTTATGTAAATGAGATGTTACCCTACATGCACCACGACAGCGTAGCTCACGTTCAGCGAGCCTGTTTGGGTCATATTGACCCCAACATCCTACTAGGGTTTAGAAGTGATACCCTGGAGTTGGGGGTCCGAGGTCTCTAAACCAAGTAACACTGGATAGGCAGTGAACGTGAAGAATCCGGGGAAGTGAAAAGTACTATAAAGAGCACACGTCGCGGCATCCTTTTCTTCTTTTTGGCGTAACGTTCCCTCTAGGACAAAGCCTGTTCTTCAGCTTAGTTTTAGCGTCATGACTAATGTTGCATACTACCGTCACACACTACATTCATGCTGCCGTCGATGCATGAATGTCGTCTACCATGAATGTAACATCTGGCACCATGATTGTAACACAAATCAAGATGATGGGAGAACAAAATGACAGTTTTGAAATGTAGAGCTGGAATTCCAGTGGTTTCGAACACTGCGAAAGAAAAATGCGGATAACTCGTGCTAGAGGGTGTTAAGGGCGTTACTTGAGGACTTAGGGGGTTTTAGGGGGATTTCAGAGGCATTCCTAGAAGCTTTAGAGCATTTTCAGCAGATTTCAAAAACGTTACGGAGGCGTTACATGACATTTTTGAGAGTTTCGGATGGTATAAAGTGCGTTATATGGGGCTTTTGGGGGTTTTGGGGGATTTCGGAGGCATTTTATGAAACTGCAGAGCATTTTCAGCGGGTTTCAGAAACTTTACGGAGGCGTTACATGGCGTTTTCGGGGGTTTCGGAAGGTCTGAGATGCGTTACATGGGGTTTCTGGGAGTTTAAGAGGGATTTCGGAGGTATTCCAATGGGCTTCAGAGCATTTTCGGTGGATTTTAGCAACGTTACGGAGGCGTTACATGGCGTTTTCAGGGGTTTCGGAGGGTCTGAGGTGCGTTACATGGGATTTCAGGGGGGGGGTTTAGGGTGATTTTGGAGGCATTCCAAGAAGCTTCAGAGCATTTTCAGCGGGTTTCAGTAACGTTACAAAGGCGTTACATGGCGTTTTCTTGGGTTTCGGAGGAGAGGGGAGGGATTTTGGAAGCATTCCAAAGTGCTTCAGAGCATTTTCGGCGAATTTCAGAAACGTTACGGAGGCGTTACATGGCGTTTTCTTGGGTTTCGGAGGGTCTGAGGTGCGTTACATGGGGTTTCTGGGGGTTTTAGGGGCATTTTGGAGGCATTCCATAAAGCTTCAGAGCATTTTCAGCGGGTTTCAGTAACGATACAGAGGCGTTACATGGCGTTTTCTGGGGTTTCGGAGGGTCTGAGGTGGGTTACATTGGGTTTCTGGGGGTTTAAGCGGGATTTTGGAGACATTCCAAAGTGCTTCAGAGCATTTTCGGTGAATTTCAGAAACGTTACGGAGGCGTTACATGGTGTTTTCTGGGGTTTCGGAGGGCCTGAGGTGCGTTACATGGGGTTCCTGGGGGTTTTAGGGAGATTTTGGAGGCATTCCAAAGAGCTTCAGAGCATTTTCGGCGGATTTCAGAAACGTTACGTAGGCGTTACATGGCATTTTTTTACTCGGAGTCGGGTCTGAGGTACGTTTCTGGGGGTTTTAGGGGGATTTCGGAGGCACTCCAAGAAGCTTCAGAGCATTTTCGGAGGATTTCAGAAACGTTACGGAGGCGTTACATGAAGTTTTAGGGGATTTTGGAGGATCTAAGGTGCGTTACATGGGGTTTTAGGGGGTTTAAGATAGATTTCGGAGGCATTCCAAGAAGCTTCAGAGCATTTTCAGCGGATTCGATTTCAAAGTCGTTACAGAGGCATTTTTGAGGATGGCGGAAACCCTCAGCAGTGTCCCTATATTGTCCCCGAAACCCCAAGCGGCATATTTAATTCCAAAATGGCCTAGGATATCGGGTTTCAACATCAACTCAATTAGCCAGGTCCGAAAATATCGGTATGGCATGAGACTTTTTGATTTGTTAGACGTGGGCCGTAACTATTCAGTTGGGAGCCACTGACTTGTGTTCCCCTGCTCCATTGGTGGTTATGACCCTCGGAACGCACAATCCGAAAATCTTTGTCTCCGCTTCTTCACACTTCCGGTTCCTAAGTTATACGCATGTCCCGTTCGCAGTTTTCGGAACCACTGGTGTTTCATTAGTTCACTCAATTTGAAAATCCACTACATTTTTTGCTGTGATTAAAAAAATGTCACAGTCACCCATAAATATTTCATCCGGTCATACGTGAATGTTTTTGTTGCATGAAAGTCAAGACCATACACCCACGATTATCATGCAAACTACAGTTTTTGACAGTACATTTTGGATCACTGGTTGTTGCGACGCCGCAACAAAATAATTTTTCTGGACCACTCTAATAATGGACCCGTCTAGTAGCAGCATAACTGCAGCATGACAGTTCTCGAGCGCATTGGTATTGCTGGAAGCTACCAAAGTTGAAGTGCGGTACACAGTGATAAATACCCGTAAGTAAACCTGGAAGGATAAGGACGATTGTAAATAGTCAGTGAATTTGAGTCAATTATTTACCTGGATGTTTTTTCCTAGCCGTGCAGAAACCAGTTCTTGGCGATTCCTGAAACAAGGAAAATCGCCGTAAAAAACTTACCGCGCCAGTGGATTCTGATGTAAGTAGATGAAACCTAGAGAAATTGCATGTGAATGGGTTAATAATAATCGCACATATTTGTGACTCCAAAAATAGCTTTCACGCAGTGTACACCGACTAGGGTAGCGGTTCCCAATATCGGCCAACTAGGTTGGACAATTTAGAAAGGAAGTCGTGGAAAAGGAAACCACTTAATTGTGAGTAGTCTTAAGTTAAATTAGTATAAGGAAAAAGTTTAATAATTTGTTTTAATAAAATTCGCAGTTTAAGCATTGCTGAAAACCAGTCGGCTGCTCTAAGAATTTCGGTTTCCCTCTCGGGAACACTGGTTTTGTATGAGCACGTCCACAGTTATTAACTGAGGGCTTTCTCTGCCAATGACCATTATTGCATTGTTAGTTTTGCAGAAAGAGATTTTACAGACATAACTCACTATATCCAGGAGACAGTATTCGGTCAATGAAAGGCACGAAAGCTTCTTGAAATTCTTCTGAAAGCATCAGAACCGTCTTCGAAATCAACTTAAACCTCTTGAAACTCCCAAAAACTCCAATGAAAACCCTTCTGAAACCACCTAACATCTCCTGGGACGATCATGGAACCCGTTGAAACGACCCCGAATACTTTTGAGAGCCCCTGAAATTAAGTTCCCCTGATAACTCCTCAA